>NW_022985403.1:0-331697 GCF_010093625.1 Macroventuria anomochaeta | reverse complement strand
AGGAGGATTGATTGTACTGCTCATATCGAGTATCGTCAGTAACTTGATACTCGGTCCAATCAAACGTTGTCGACGTGACCTCAATACTCGGTCCTTGGTGTCCTATTGATCATTGTCGACGTGGGTCCTCTGCAAGTGGGTCGGTATATGGGTCTGTGACAATCGTTTGTGTACGAGATCCACGTTGTATCCACTGCAGTCCTTTTCGTACAATCTTGGTTCATATAACAGATATTGCGAGTTGTTCATGGATCGTAACAGATTCCTCTCTTACCTGTGTCGCTACACTGTAGGCCTAAAGGTACCTGCCCTGTGCAAAATACAGCAATTTTATGAAGTGGTTGTTGGTGTGCGGTTGTTATGTTAGGTGTCAGCATTTTGTTTGTTTTGGGGTTAGCGCAGTCTTGGAGCAACCTTACCGGAATGGGAAATACACTACCAACCCCCATATCTTCAATAGCAAATAATGCCACAACTATAGCACCTACAGCTTAGTGGAGGGCACCGTTGTACTTGGGAAAGTCATCTCTATCAAGCCATAGCAAAAGAACCTCAACTTTTTTCTTGAACCTAAATGTCACTTAGCCCTTGAAATCGGTATATATTGCGTTCTGTTTTCTGTGATTGACTCTCACCCGGCAGTCGTCAGGGTTTGTTTACATGACGTATATCTCGTGCAGTCAAGAGCAGGAGCACTGCACCAACGCACCTGGCACACATGATCTCCATACTCCATAAACCGTCACATAGACACTGTACGGACCAACCGATACCGCAACAAAATAGCAGAACCAATTTCACCAGCTCAACAACAGATTTTTGAAACAGGACTACTCCACATCACTAACCTTGAGCACGACCTTTCCCCTTGCATGTCCAGTTGCCGTCTTTTTGAACGCCTCATCAAAGTCCTCAAGCTTCCACACACTATCCACATTTGTCCTCAGCATCCCTTTCTCAAAGAACTTGCTGATCTCCGCCAACTCCTCGCTCCTCGGCTCCATAACAAACCATTCGGCCCTCACATCAACCGGCTTGCCACCTTCAGGCTCTGTAAACCCCGGAACAACAGAAACATACACTCCGCCATCTTTGATACCAGTCCAGCCATCAAGCATCGACTTGCCACCTACGCAGTCGAAGACAATATCAAATTTGTCATTAGAGGAAACGTATTGGGCGACGGAGAGCTGTGTATAGTCAACTACTTCATCAATATCCAAGCTCTTCAGAAACTGCTCGTTCTTCCCACTCGCGGTGCCAGCGACAAATGAGCCCGCCAACTTGGCAAACTGGACGGCCAATATGCCTACCCCGCCAGCTGCACCAAGGATCAGAACACGCTTTCCCTTTGCTTGATTGAGGACGGCTTTGCCGGCAGAGTTGACGTGTGGTACTGAAGTCGGTAAGAAGGAGCCGGTCAGGAGGCCTTTCTCAAAGATCGCTTGCCAAGCTGTATGTGCACTCATTGGAATACATGCAGCGCTGTCCATATCGAGACCATTCGGCACTAGCACGGCTTCAGAGGGTAGGATATTGGCATATTCCTGAGCTGCGCCTTGGCGACTTGCCATGATTCTTCCAAAGATTTTGTCGCCTTCTTTCAAGCGGTGAGATGAGGCAGGTGCAGCCGGAAGAGAAACCACGGTCCCGCTGACGTCGTAGCAAGGGATTTGCTCCTCAGGCCAGTTGAGAAACGGCCCCCATGTTAGCTCGCCGTTTGTGATTGCGGCGCTGTGGACTTTGATCAAGAGCTCCTCTGCAGAGGTGAGAACCGGAGCGTTATTGGTGAAAAAAAGACGGTTGGTTCTAGTATTGAGAATGACTGCTCTTTGCTGCTTGGGAAGGTCAAACATCTTGATAGGTATGGTGGTGAAGCTGCTAACAAGAAGTCTGGGAAGAGCTTGAAAATTGGTCCTTGCAGCAGTGGCGGCAGATAGAGTTCCGGTTCTGAGCAGATTTGTTGCGATGTTTTGGTGAGTCAATATGTGTCGGTATGGTCACACTCTTTATATATGTTATTACGGCCAGGCAAGGGGATGAGGAACCAGTTGCGACAAAGCATCTATCAGTTTACTCTGTGATAGCGGGGTAGAACTGTCTCGGGAAAGTGAGTAAGCTGCAGTTGGGAGTGCGTAAGCCGCTAAGGCTGGTCTCTCGGACTCATTTCGGTATTCATAACATAAAGGCATTGGCCATAACAACCACCTTCGTGGTTGTGACGCAGACCACCGATGCACAGTCGACCCCGTCATCCCTATATTCAACGCAACATTAATCCACCGTCAGAAGGCTAGGTGAAAACACAGCGAGGCAGAACCGCTAAAGCGTTGGGAGTCTCTTAGCAGTGTTGAACGTTCTACACTGTCGCGAGGCACCGTGCTATTACTGCATACTTTCGAAATCCTTCCACTCGGGATGGGATCAGTCCGCTGCAGCGTCTTCCTCAAATCAACGCAATGCACAATTTCCAATACCGCTGCAGGAAGGCAAGCAGCTAATGCGCCGCGATCAAATGACGGGTGGGAAACAAGCGGTGCAACTGCTCTATGTGGGTGGAGTCCGTTACCACAGCCTGATTATAAGGTCCTGCGCCGCGCCGGAATCTACGATGGTAGACGCCGGACGTCCGGTCCGGGATACACTTTGACGTGAACAGAGGTAACGTGATGCGACCAACACAGCCACGTCCGTATTCAGACACCACCGGAGAGTCAGAAATAAGTCCGCGCCAATCATGCACCAACTAAATACTCTTCAAAGGTGTTGAAAATTGGGCCGCTTGTGTTGTTCCAATTAAGCGTCATCAGTATTGAATCGATCATGGTATCCCGGTCGCAGTTACTGAGGCCCTCAAATCCGTACATGGGATTGGTAAAGCGCACTAGCTATTTCATCATCATAAGATCACCCATCAGACTTGTTCTTGGAGGCAGAGGCAATGACTGGTCCAAAGCATTGCTGTGAAGTTCATTGAGTGAGGACTAAGGGCGGACACAACACCTACAGGTGGCTTGCTGGTATTGATTCGATGTTCGGCAAGGTTTACATCCAAACCCAAGAAATGTGTGGACTAAACATTACACACAACCTCTGAGAGCAGATCTTTATATAGCGTGCAGGTAAGCCACCGTTGGAGACTGAACCTGCCTTACCGGCATACAGATCGTCCTATCGCTCGGTCTCTGCAGCGGTCGGTGTTGTTTTGATGACTCATTGACCAGTAATATTCCCCATTCCTTTGTGAACCCTTCAGCTTTTGAATGGAGTTACAACCTCGGCCAAGCGAAATGATCAGTGCTGACTGAATCTATTACACTAAGCGATTTGAGGTTATTAAAGAATCCGTCCTTGCGAGTGTGAAATACAGGCTCGCGATTACTTATCTCAGTATTAATTGTTAGAACTGTTGATAGTTAAATCGGGTTGCAAATTGATATTGACAGATTGGTTCGCAGACATTCTTTGATTGAAGCTCAGTACCAAAAGTCTTGAGAGGCTAAAGTAAAACTGAGGTCAAGCGCAACGTGTGCCCCATCAAGCAATGTCAACGTCACAACATGTAATCACTCCACTGAGAGAGGAGGATTACCTAAGTCATTCTACCAATACAGAGCAATATATGAAACTGAGCAGTCCATGCGCTGCTGCAATCTACAATATTGAACAAAGGTGTAACTGCAACCCTAATGTCATCCTGACATGGCTTGCAGCCAACAACAACCCTACCAGTCTTTATACTTGTGTCAGCACCCATTTGTCAGCACACATTTGTCAGCTCCCATTTGTCAGCTTGCCACCCATCCAGGTATATGAACCCCTTTCTTCCCATCTCTAGATAGTTCTGTTACAATCCATGAACAACTCGCAATATCTGTTATACGAACCGAGATTGTACGAAAAGGACTGCAGTGGATACAACGTGGATCTCGTACACAAACAATTGTCACAGACCCATATACCAACCCACTTGCAGAGGACCCACGTCGACAATGATCAATAGGACACCGAGGACCGAGTATTGAGGTCACGTCGACAACGTTTGATTGGACCGAGTATCAAGTTACTGACGATACTCGATATGAGCAGTACAATCAATCCTCCTGTCAAGTATATAAGCAAGTAGACACGCTGCCCTTATGGCACCGTGTTCAACCTCGTCAATCAACTTTGTTATTGGAATCTCACCTGCTCTCGAGCCAGACAGTATACTCTGTACTACTCATTGCAACCAGTCGCCATGGTCTTTGACTAGACGACTACCCCTGATTATCACGGCGATTTATCACGGTCAAACCTCTGCCGCTCCGAGCTCGCTCAGTGATAACCAACCCCCAACGGCTTTCTGTACCTCTGCTCATCCCCGAGAACCAATCAAATAGTGTCTACGAGCTTTGCTTAAGACACGACTTCAACAAGTTCTCACTCATGCTTGCAACTCAATTCAATTCACCTTTCAATTCATTCCTCAACTCACTCCTCACTGATCCTTTGTGCTATCCCTATACTTGATCCCTTCTTTATCACTTATCCTTTTTACCACTTGTGGTATCCCTACACTTGGTCTCTTCCACACCCTTATCTCCAACAAGCCTGAACCATCCTTCCACCAATCCTTCCATCTCAGAGAGCAGTTGGTATCCCCAGCTGGCCCTCTCTCACACCTAAGACCTCAACAGGCTGTCAAGCAAGACCATTTTTTTTGTTGACTGAGACACAGCATCAGTGCAAGGACTGCCCTTGAGATTTTCGTCCCAGCACTGTTTACATCTTCTCTTTTTGTCACGGTTTGGGGTCTCTCCTGCACTAACGCCCTGTTGTACCTCACCTTATGGTGAGGGGTTGCTGCCTTTTCTCACTAGCGTTGTTTACAGCCACTCACCTACATATACTGCTCCTAGCTTCATACAATACAACGGCAGTACAGTCTTCAACTTCTTCCCTTTGTACAGTCCACTGAACTCCGACGCTTTTCCATACAACATTCTGTATCAGACTTGTGATACCGTGTCTGTGCGCGTGCTGACCGGATTCGCATGCCAATGTTGAGGTTGTGTCTTAAGCAAAGCTCGTAGGCACTAGTCAGGTTGGTTCTCAGGGATAAGTGTAGCGTGAAGGAACAAGGGGTTGTTGAAGTAATTGTCGCTTCATACCGTTGCTTTACCAAGAATGCATAATCTCCGAGTTACGATCCATCGTCCATGCAAGCTGACCCTTCTTGTATGGAAACTGTTCCCTAAAAGCCTCCGCAATCTCCGTCCTTGTGGCAACCCAAACGCCCTCTTTGGCAGATATGTACTTGACAAAGTCCTCTAAAGCCTTGAAACGCCCGGGCCGACCGATGATACGACAATGCAGCCCAAGGGTCATCATCTTAGGGGCTCCGTTCTCACCCTCCTCATACAGTACATCAAAAGCGTTCTTGTCGGAGAGAGTGGATGTATCCACCGATCGCCATATGTTTGCCAGCGGTCCGCTGCACTGATTGTCCAGCTTGTTCGGTTAAGTGCAGCTTGATTCCCCACTGCTATTCCCTTGTACTATATAGTCCCAATCAATCCTTCTCATAGCTCAACAGATCAATCAACATCTCAACCCTTCCACAGTTCTTGATGTGCTCGTAGAAGCCACCAGGGCTACGAAAACCAGTGCCTTGGGTATGGAACTTGAAGTCGTTGCAGTCGTAGCTATAGGGGACCATGAGACATCCCTTGGGGTTCTCGCTGCTACGCTCTTGAGGTAGGTCGGTCCAGTAGGGAATGTCGTCGGCATAGGTGTCGCTGGCCCAGAGAAGCTCCTCGCCCATCTCTTCGTGAACAAGGGGAATCAGAGCTCTGCTCTGGGGGGAGGGTCGTCCATAGTACCACCCTTTAGGTGCGTAACCGGTGAGGTTCTTCAGCGCTGTGATGCCATAGCGGATATGTTGCTTCTCGGCTTCAACTGATAGATCTCCGTGGTCGATCCAGCGGTATGCATGAGAAGCAATATCATGACCCTCCTCGACACAGCGTACTGTCACCTCTGGTTGCATCTCAACGGCCGATCCTACCGCGTAAAGAGTGAACTTCATCTTGTAGTCGTTGAAAAGCTTAAAAATTCGCCACCAGCCGCGGGGTGACCCATATTCAAATTCCGACTCGTTGCTGTAGTCTCGCTCATTGATCTTGTGCTGGGCGGGATACTCGCGAAGGCTGATCTCGGAAACTCCATCGCCACTCATGACAGATCGTTCACCACCCTGAGAATCGAATAGTTAGCCCTGGAGCCCTCGTAGAGGGATTTCGTTGGAGATTTGTGAACTCACTTCTTCATAGTTGATTACGAAAGACACGGCTATCTTAGCGTTGTTAGGCCACTTCAATCCTTCGAGACCTTTCTCACCGTAACCCTTGAAAGTTACGCGGGAAGGCAGAGTCAGAGGGCGCTGCATATACTTCGGGCATGACGGCAGCGAACGGAGAGTCTCTCAGGTGTGCCAAATATATACGATGAATGACAATGGAAAACGATTGAGTCGACCTAGAGAGTCTCACAGCTTACCTTGTATACTTCGGTGGTGATCCCCCATTCTTGCCATCGTCCCAGTCAGCCATGTGTCGGCCAGCATGACCCGTTACAACTGAATGCCGACGGCGCTTTGCCTATCAAGCCATGCCTGAGAACATCACATTGCTACTCGCAGCTGTCAAACTTGATAGCATGCCGTAGCGTTGTCATAACAACGTTGTGGGGTGCTATCTCAGTCAACCTCCAGGGACCCTGCAAGCGAACACAATGACAGGCCTGAACCAGGTAACATCAAAGGCCATCAGACGTCGGGTTGGAAGCAGCCGCTGTAAATCGGATAGGAAGGAGTAACAAGCGTATCTGCGGGGACGGACAGGGATATTCGGCAATGTGCATGCGCTAGAACGCTACCCCGCCGAAGTCGGATGACATGTCCCTTTCCCTGACGGCAGTAACGACCCATGCAGGTGGATGCCTACTACAACAACGCGTTGCACTTGGGCGATGCTGCGCTGCAAGGACAATGGGTTTTCTCCTCCATTTCTAATCCCTTTCAATCGACTTTCATTCATCTTTCCACAAGTTCATCATTCCACTTGCACAAGCATCAAATGAGCTTGTAGCGTTTCATCACCAACATTCAACGTGCAGTCGTAAGACCACAGGATGACTTCCGAACTGTACAGATGTACAGCCACCCAGATCTTGACCAAGATCAAAGCAGGCGAGATTTCGGTTAAGGACTACGCAACATCACTACTGGAACGTATCGCAGCTCGAGATGAGGCTGTCCAGGCTTGGGCATTCCTTGATCCAGCATATGTGATGGAGCAGGCCAAGGCACTGGATGCTGTCCCGTTAGCTGAACGAGAACCTCTTCATGGAGTGGCTATCGCTGTGAAAGATGTCATCTACACAAAGGGTCAGTTAGTCAGGGTGTATATCATACCAATTCTTCACTGATGGACTTCCCAGACATGCCGACACAGTTCAATTCGCCTGTATATAATGACCATGCCCCAAAAATCGATGCTGGCTCCATCATGGTGCTTCGCCAAGCTGGTGCGCTGATCTTGGGCAAGACCACCACCACTGAATTCGCTGCAACGACTGTAGGCCCCAAGACACGGAATCCTCATGATTCAAAGCGCACCCCTGGGGGATCCTCGTCTGGTTCTGGCGCTGCCGTCGGTGACTTCCAAGCACCAATTGGCCTTGGCACTCAAACAGGCGGAAGCACCATTCGACCAGGCTCTTACAATGGCATCTACGCTTTCAAGCCTACCTGGAATACCATCACTCGAGAAGGCCAAAAGATCTACTCTCTCATCCTAGATACGCTCGGGTTCTATGCTCGCAGCGTCGCCGACCTCGAACTTCTCGCCGATACGTTCGCTATTCTGGATGATGTCCCAGCCCCGAAAGACTTCACTGTCAAGGGCGCAAAGTTCGCTTTCTTGAAAACTATGGTCTGGCCGAGCGTCGGCTCCGGTACCAATGCCACACTCGACAAAGCTGTGTCTCTACTCCGTGCGCATGGTGCGGAGGTTGAAGAGATCACTTTTCCAGAACAGCTCAACAACCTCCCCGCATGGCATGCTACAGTTCTCGCTTCGGAGGGGCGAACTGCGTTCTTGCCCGAGTACACCGTTGCAAAGGATAAGATCTCGGAACAGCTTGTGGGGCATGTCGAAAACAGCGACAAGATCACACGTAAGGCGCAGCTGGAAGCTTTTGACAACATTGCTGCAGCCAGGCCTGTCGTGGATGGGATCCTGAGTAGATATGCTGCAGTATTAACGCCGAGTGTGCCGGATGAGGCGCCTTTGGGGATCGAGAGGACTGGCAGCGCGGCATTCTGCTTGATTTGGACTGTGAGTCGGGTCCAGATACCAGAGATTCAACTGACAAGCTGACTAATACACAGGCATTACATACACCTGTGGTGAATGTGCCGGGCTTTAAAGGTGAGCATGGCATGCCAATTGGTGTATCACTCGTCGCCCCGCGTTACCATGACAGGCATTTGCTTGCAGTCAGCAAGAAGGTCGGCGATGTCTTTGAAGTAGAGGGTGGGTGGAAATCGGCTGTGTAGATTTTCCACTATAGGTGTCGTCGAAAGACCAGACCTACCCCATGACTTGCGGGGTGTTCCCAGGTACAGATATTTGTATAACGTGGTTCACAAGCAAGCGGCGCACCTAAGCGAGCGGCGCAACATTGCAACTGTCCTAACTGCGCAGCGCTACAACGCAACACTACAACACATAATTATGCTGTGTGCAACAGTATAATATTATTCTTAACTGTCGCTATCATCTGCATCCTCTATCTCTACCTTGCAGTTGCAGGAGTTGTGCCCAATCTTGCTGCAACAGCCGCAGTGTCGCTCTGCACGCACCCTCTTTGCAGGCTTCTTACCGTCATCACGACTACCACCTTCTTTTGCAGCAATTATCTCAGTTACCTCACCAACTGTTAAGGTATCCTCAGTACGTATATAACGCCTTTTATGTGTCTTGCAGGCACGCTGTTTCTTTGCGCATTAACACCATCTCATGTGCCATCTGCTGAGCGCCTTTAGTAAGCTTCCTGACCTGCTTATCAATTGAACTTGCTGGAGACTGTTGAGGTTGTGCCTTAAGCAAAGCTTGTAGGCACTAGTCAGGTTAGTTCTCAGGGATAAGTGTAGCGTGAAGGAACAAGGGGTTGATCACTTAAGCAAAGCTCAGAGTGATTGGGGTTAGATGTCTAGTCAAAGACTGTGGCATCTGGGTGCAATTAGTAGTATAGAGTAGACTATCTGGCTCAAGTACAGGTGAGATTCCAATAACAAAGTTGATTGACAAGGTTGAACACAAACCATAAGGGTTGTATTCCTACATGCTATATACTTGAATGATTGTACAGAGTCCTACAGTATCTTACTGTCTTATGAGACATTGTCCCAAAGTCCCATAGGATACGTGGGACTGCGTGGGAATCCCATGGCTTGTTTGCTTTTGTCCCATAGGACGCTAGACTACTTGTATTGTCCTAGTGTACTCACGTGGCTGTGGGGTAGCTTGTACAACGGGTGCGGCTTCTCCGACAGCTGTTCTCCCTACATTCAATAACTGCTGTCCCCAGGCCCAATAACTCCTTCTCTTCTGTACGTGTTCATAACAATATGGTTAATACAACTGTAACAATGCAGAGCCCCATTGTGCCAAATGGCCCAAAAGTACATCAATATCAGCACAACTGCTGATATTGGGCTCTGCATCTAATATATAGGCATAGTGCAAGGCACCTCCTTACAACAACCTTGTGCCAAGCCTGAAATAGCGTCACTATATGCGCGCTTCAACGGCAAGAAGTGTAAGGGGCGAGCCGCTGAGGGCAATATGCAATGTAGAACTTGATGGATTTGATAAGGGGCAAGTCCCAGAGCGGGACTTGCAGAATTCTAATACCCCCACTTTGGGGTTTGCAGGCCTGCTCCAGAGGTAACTGGAGGTTGTACGTCTGCTTTGGAGGTACCGAGGCCTTTGCTGTTGCCAAGGCGCTAACAATGGGCCTAGCCCATTACAAGAAGCAGGCAACATCAAGGGGCTGGAGCAGGTGCAATGAGTGTGACAGCATACAGAGTGTGATAATGTTCCTCTCCTTACAGCAATCTTGGAAATCAAGTGAGCAGTGGCTCTCATGGCCATCAATAATGAGCAGTTGATACAATCCTACAGTGTATTGCTTCAAATGCATGTCAAAGTGGTCTAGCCAGGCAAGCGCAAGCTGATTGTTGATCCAGCCATTAGGGCTAACTGTTGAAGTCGTACTTTAAGCAAAGCTTGTAAGTACTATTTGATTGGTTCTCAAGGATGAGCTCTGGTTCTGGAACAGTAGGGGTAAGTTGCCTGGGTGAAACACCTAACGACGGCTTGGGGTAATGATGAGTAGTACGGGCAACCTGTCTAGCTCGAAGGTTGGTTGAGATCCAATGATAAACTTAATTGACAAGGTTGAACACAAACCATAAGGGTTGTGTTTCTACATGCTATATACTAAATGTGTCTACGTGGTGATCTGTCTGCTCTGTGTGATCTGACAGCGCAGTGAGAGCAGTGGGAGCGTTCATGCAGGGTGCTCTGCGTGCTCTGTTGCTGTATGTCAGATTGTGAGATCAGTGAGAGCATATATGCAGTCTGACAGCCAGCCTTGTTCCAGTCTCAGTTTAACTGAGACTTGCCGCTGCTCTGTTGTTGCCTACGTTAGCGTGAGAGCAATCCTTGTCAGTGCTACCTAGTGTACCACTGATCGTAACACTAACCTCAAGGATCCACTCGTGAGGCAGGTTATCAAACCAGGATGAGATGAGAACTCTCCAGCAAAGATAACAAAGGGTGGGATAACGCGCCCCATTGCACCAATGCCTTGGACCACAGTAACCCACTCACAATTGCCAGGTTGTATCCTCTTCTGTTTACCAGATCCCTCTGAGCTTGTGATAACAAGTCGTGACAACATCTTGCCCGTTGTAAACCCAGTCTCATCAAAGTTGTATGTATCTTCATCCTGGATGCCATACTTCTCCTTTACAGACTGAATAAGGTTGAACCACAACTTGATAGTTGCTGGGGCCTTGCAGGCAGCTTGCTGGTGATCATATGGATGGCTCCATTGAGTTTGAGCGCAGCCATATGCTTAACAAAGTTGTCAACCCAGTTCTTGCCAACAGGCTTCTCTCCGCGCTCTCTTAGCAATCTACCAGCCATATCTTGCACATTTGGCTTTAACGGCGGTAGTCCTTGTAAGGATTGCTCAAGTATATGCTCCACAATTGCCCCCTCTTCTAGCTTTGTCAAACACTTTGAATTCGGCTCGCAGTTGCGTCAAGGGCACTTTCCGTCGTGTCGCCATCGGATCGTTGTTGGAGGGACTTTGTAGATCTCTTGTGCACGTTGGAGAGATTTTACTTGCTTAGATTGATAGTTGGTAACAGCAAGATATATGTCACCCTCAGTATAGGTGCGCAGGGGCTTTATGTTGTTGAGACATTACGTGTAGTTGTTGCGCAGTTGTGATCTTGGCAATTATAACAAATTAATATTCTTTAGAATCAGGAGCAACTATATTTATTTAGCATCTCTTGAAGCAGAAACCTGAGAAAAAAATCCTAACCTTAACCCACATTTCAACACTTGAATCATCGCGACAGGGCGACTTGTTGCATGCTTTGCGGCTATTCTAGATCACAATACCCAGCGACACTAAAACATAGAGGGTAACGTTTGCTCCAATGTTTTTCCCATATAAGATAATCCCGCATGGATCAATGAGATGATCATCTAGCTCGGGAGAACTAAGTCAGGGTCTGAATTGGTTCTAGTCTGGTTCTTAATACAGGTCAAAGTCAGGGTATTGCTCTGCCAAGGCCTGCTTCACGGCCTGGATGCATTCTTCTTTCCTGTAATTCTCAAGATCGGGCCATCCATGCTTCCGGTATATCCCCTGCAACATGGTCTCCATCTCGCCATCGTCGGAGTATCCACTCCACGAGTTAACCACCTGCCTGGAATTGACTGGTATGAAACGAAGCTGCTCGAATTGTTCCTGGAGCATTGCAAAAAAGTCTGGAATAGTCCAAGCCGGCGCATCGCAACGCCAATCAGCCTCCTCCTGAGAAGCCCAAGCGTCAGAATCGTCTTGAATCTGTTCCTGGCCCGTCTCATCTCTGATCTCGCTGGGACACTCTGGCCAGTAGGCGATCCCATATCGGGTGTCAAGTAGGATGACGGTATTATCGTCTCGGCCACCCTCTAGCAGCCCGATGATGTCCGGTGTAGTAGTCTCGCACAGAAAATCCTCTGTAAGAATTTTTACCTCCTTTACTTGCTTAGGATCCAGAGGTTCGTCGTCCTTCACATTGTCCTTCCAGTTCCAGAATGTTGCCTCGGGAAGACCCTGCGGACGCTGCACCCCATCTGAGTCGTCCCGCATGTAAGGAAGTTGGCGCAAGTCCCGCATGTAAGGAAGTTGGCGCAATAGAGAGATAACTCGGTCTGATTTATCCATGCTTCCGAAAGCATTCCTAGTTGTTGTAGGCCACCCTCCTTCGGGTGGCCACTCCACGGTCTCTTCGTCGAGATACATCCTCGTGAGAAATTTGAAGAAGTCACTAATAGCGGTGACCGAGGCACTCTCTGAGTAGCTAACCTCATTGAGTTGTAGCATGTTGTTGAAGGGGTTCGGGGTTCGTGACACGGGGGGTGCGGGCCGATCGAGGGCAAAATTTGTAAAATAGTGATTACGATGAGAGATGGATGGGCACAAGTCTGCATGCCCTTGAAATAGGTAGGCACGCCTTAAATATGACTGAAGTCCACGCCATTTTGCTTTTCAACGGACCTCGGTCCAGGGATAGAGTAGTGTTAGGTGGTTATAGCTATCGCAGCCCAAGGCGTACCTAGCTTGGCAGTGTGTAGTGCTTAGCGTCGAGGACCCCACCACCGTGCCGCTACTGGCTGCTGCTCTGCTTCTACTGTGGTGCCTCTGCGCCTGCGGGTCAAGCCGTCCGCCGTGGGTGTGCGTGCCTGCGTCGCCCTTACTGTACTAAGCCAAAAGTTCGTTCGCCTCGGCACACGAGCCACCACCACCCCTCAATTCTCAAGAGCAACACCTTCTTTGACAGCGTATTACTCCATCAATATGAGCTCATTTAGTACTGAAATTTCAGGCAATCGGATGCCTGGAGGTGAATTATCAGAAGCGCAGCGCATATATTGTTTAGCCCAGGTTGAGGCTGGTGTTCAAATCAGTAAAATTGCAGACTCTCTCAAGTGCTCTCAACTGTGCATCCAAAAAACAGTCACCCAATGGAAAGCCACCTCCAGCAACACCTCACAGCCTAGAACAGGCCGTCCGCCTATATTGACTAGCAGAGATCACCGCCAGCTGCTTAGAATTGCTTGAAAAAATCCCCGTATTGAGTACCAGAGGCTGCTACAGGAGGCAGGGATGTGGGACTCCACCACCACCCACCCACAAGTATCACATCATACTGTACAACGTGCGATGGCCAATCAGGGTTACTGCAAGTTCAGAGCCAAGTGCAGACCAAAGATCAATGCTTGTACAGCAGGGCTCTGTCTCAAGCTTGCTGCTGACTGGCAGGGCTTCAACTTTGGACGCAGCAGATTCAAGTTCAGTGACGAGTGTAGCATTGCTCGTGGATCTGGCCACAACACTGCCTGGGTATGGCGATTACCAGTGGAGAAATGGTCTCATGAGATGGTAGAGGAGGTCACCACTGCACGCCAGCCAGCTTGTATGGTATGGGCATCAATATCAATGACTCCAGGAGGCCGAGTTTGGCGTAGCCAGCTGGTGGTGATGACCCGCGATGAGGCAGCTGCACGGTGTGGATATACAGCTCAAAGCTATATTCAGGCATTGGAAGAAGGCCTTATGGACAGCTACAGGCCAGGCGAGTGGTTTATGCAGGACAACGCACCTATCCATACCGCATGCACGTCAAGGGAGTGGTTAGAGGTCCACGGTGTTGCTACGGTTGACTGGTCACCGTATTCTCCAGACCTTAACCCTATTGAGCACCTCTGGTGGGCACTCAAAAAGAAGCTCCATGAGCTCCATCCTGAGTTTGACTATATGGGAGACTTGCTAGCTGAGTGGGAGGCATTTGAATTGGGGTTGCATGAGGCATGGGCTGCTATACCAGATTCACTGATTGCAGCACTCATCAGGTCTATGCCACGACGACTAGATGCTGTGAGAGAAGCAAGAGGTTACCAGACTAAATATTGAGTGTAATGCAATCAATTTGCCACCCTAACTCTCAAAATTGAGCCACATTGTGTGGAGTTATTCTACATCAAAGTTGTAACGACGCAGGCCAGCAGGGAAGATATCCGGAATAAGTGTGAGTCCGCTACGAGGCATATGGGAGTGCTGGGACGTTGAGAACACTAGGATTGAATTCCCTACACCTATAGGTCTTGTACAAAAGGATACAGAAAAACTACTCTATCTAACAACTGTGTTGAACTGCTTAAGTGTACCGTTAGAAGGACAATCGGACCCGGAGCGGTAGACTAGCTTATCGTGCATGCAGGTGCCAACAGGGGCTCAGATAGTACAGCAGCGCGATGCCTGCCGACATGTATGCAGATAAGGAACGACTCGGAACCGTACCGGTGGTCATTCGGTTGCGGTCATTACAAAAGTGGAGGTGGTGAAGTTGGTTTGGTGGCTCGTGCGCTTGGGCGAACAGACTTCTGTCACCCAATTGTATCACTGCACCATGTCAATACGGGAGCCTTCCGACATTACTTCCATGTTCATCCCCTCCTTTGTTGATCTAAGTTCGATCTTCAGAACCTCGTACAGGCTGCGACTCTCCTTGTAGCTCTCTGCATTTACTACGTAAAGCCCGTTAACAGTGAGTATGGCGAAGAAGAGGGCACGGTCGGATGTTACAAGGCTCTGGATAAGTCGACACATAAGGCAACGTTTGCTATGCTTGTCTTTTGGAAAGTAATTCTTTCCCCTAGTAGGGGTCGGATCCTCAATGGATTGTTTTTGGGGTGGCAGCTAATGGGTACATGTCACCCTAAGCGTGCTCGGACCACGGGGCTGATTTCCAATGCATATGAGTTGGTGATTTGGTCGGTACGCGTGAGGAGAGCGTATGTAGTGAAGGAGCGAAGCCGCGAAGCAATTGAGAAAGCTGATATCGCTGCATAGACGCTAGTCTCGCTTGGGCAGGCGACACCTTCAGCGACACAGTTGCGGCGGACTACCTCAACATCACCCAGTACTGTCGTACCCGGCCGACTGACATGAAAACGTTGGTATATTCGCCCTATCAAAACCTAAACATCCACCCATCAGGGTCCCTCCACACAAGACGGACACCTCAACCTCTCCCCAACAACCTCCGCCTCAACACAGCTCTTATGCCACAAATGTCGACAAGCAAAAACAACCAGCGGCCCCTTCCCCTTCCCCTCGCCTTCTCCGTCCTCCGCCTCGTCCTCGCTCTGACTAGCACTCTTCTGCTTCCCCTTCTGACTGCCCCTCCTCTCTGCATGCCACCTCGCATCTTCCTCCTCCGCCCTCTTCTTGACCCTAGCTTCTTCCGATCGTTCCCAGGCATCCCAGACGCTACTGCCCGCGCCAGGACCCCAGGTCCGTCCCCTGCACCCTTCACAGACCTGCCCTCTTGGGCGCCATCCGCGATTGCGTCGCGCGGCGATTTCCTCGACGTGTGCGAAGCCTTCCTTGTCGAGGAAGCTGTTTGCAAGCTGCAGAATGCGCTGTTCGAATGTGTAGGCGGTAAAGATCTCGGATAAGACGGAGCGCAGGTGAGTGAGTGATGGGGAGTAGGTAGTTGATGCGCGGTGGAGGAAAGCGCGGAGGATGCGGAGGAAAGAAGGGTGGGTCTGGGGTTGGCTCGTTGCGCGACTCAAGACTGGGCGACTGGTCGTTGGGGGCCGAGTGGCGGATTTTGTAGGAGGGATCGTTGTAGAAGCAAGCAGAGCGGAGAAGGTCTGTTGTACCGAGTCGCGAAGCTGTTTGGTGATGTTTGTGGTGTCAAGACTTTCGGTGGAGGCCGTGGGAAGGGCTGCGTCGGTTATGGCAGCTGATGTCTCCTTGATTAGCTTGACTACTGTGGAGATGAGATCGAGCCAAAGAAGTTCGTCGAGGGCCAGGTCTTCTTCTTCGATGTCCCCGTATGCCCACGTTCGTCTGTCAACGACAGGTGCGGTGTGTGCAGTCGATTTCGTTTGGCCTTGACTGAGCCAGATCCCGGCTTTGACATATTTCTGAATATCTTCGAGCAGGCCACGTGCAGTTTCTTCGGCATTTGCGGCATCAGGACTGTCTGCCGAGGCGGCAATGAGACCAGTGAGTGCGGTTTCGAGTGTGCCGAGATGCTTGACAAGGCGATCCATAGCCTCCTTCACCAAGCCATCGCGTGCCAGAAGTACGACTGCCGCATCGATTACCCCGCTCTTCTCCAAAGCGGGCAAGATGGGGTCAAGCTTCAGGTCTCCAGACCTGAGGAGACCGACAAAGTCTGCGACGTGACTGCTGTTGTACGTACACATGAGCTGGACGTAACGCTCGACAAACCCGGACGGAAGACTCTCGTCGATGGCAGCAGCTTCGCCTGACTGTGTCTGCTCAGGTTCAATTAGAGCCCTAAGATAATGATACTGGGCATCCCGATCCTCCTCAATAGCGTCTAGAACAGGTCCCAGAAGGTCAGGTGCATACAGTCTTAGTGTGACCGCTGTCTGCTCAGCACCTACAGCGACGAGGTCCTCCGCGCGGCCCACAATGACCTGCTTGACCTCACTGATCTGCTTCTTGGCTAGCCCTTTGCTTGGCCTGAGGATGTCGCTGATGCAACCGAACACTGCCTCCCCGTCCTCGCTGTCCACCAGATAGGTTTCGAGCAGCTTGGCATACTGCTGGGCGCTACGGTACACAGACTTCAGGACGCGATGGAAGCCGGCCGTCTCGAACATGGGGACAAGGGTTTGCAGATTTGGCGGATGGTATATCGTGAGCAGATACTCGACAGACAATTGACAGTCGTCCTTCACAACATCTGTAGGGTAGTTGCACAGACCGACAAGGATCCGGTGAAGGGAGCTTCCAGGAAGCATGATATACTGTGGGTACTTTGGCAGATTTCGGGCAACAAACATGTAGAAGTAGATGATGTCTTCAGCACTGAAGTCCTCGGGCGTCATTATACCGAGCAGTATGTTGACAATGTACTGGCGGGTTGGTGTGAGCGTCTTCCCCTTCGTCTGCGTGCCATTTGCTGTTTCGGCTTCGCCATTCAAGAAACTATCCTCAAACGCTTCGTTCAGCATGCTCATGAAGCTCGATGCGTCGAACTCGAGTATGAGATGCAGGTACGGGAAGGATGGCTCTGAGCTATTGTCGTTCCGCGTTAGGAGCACCGGACCTGAGCCAGGAGGCCATTGAAGGTTCTTGCCTGAGAACAGAAATCTGTACATGTCCTTTTTGGCGCTGTATGCTTGTTCATCATCCATAGATGCGCCACCGGGGTAGAAGCGTCCAGTGAATGTGTACGAAAGATACGGGAAGAGTTTCCTGGCTGAGACGACAAGAACATTGTCAGAGTCATCAAGATTGAAATCGATGAGCTTGATAAGATCCAGGATGTTGGTGAGCGGGGTGATGAAGTCGCCAATGGTCTGCGTCCAGACGTGAATCAGTGCGTCGTACAGCATATACTGCTGACAGATGGTTGTCACATCGTTGATGTCCAGAGTGTCAGTGCTAAGACGACAGATCATTTCTTCGACCTGCGGGCCGCGGCCCACTGAGGCGTAGAATGTGATGAGGTCCTTGAGGACATCCGGTGGCACCTCTTCGATCTCGCCGTCCAGGATGTAAGGCTCTAGCGTCTCGAAGAACGGCTTCCCAGCAAAGGCCTCCTCGAAAGCTTCGTAAACGTCTTCGAACAAGAAGTCAAGTTCCTTCATGCTGAACAAAGCTGTGAAGCAGACCTCCGCCAGCTCTTTGAGCCGTGCCTCCCTTACATCGTCGCTCTCGTCGTTCTGTGAGAAGGCATACTTGAGCGATGCGGTGATCATCTCGAGGAGCTTCTCCCGCACAAGCGCGTGCCGTGCTTGATCATCCTCGGGCAGTCCAACGGTGAGCTTGTCAGCGTCGCCAACGTAGTAAGACGTGGCGAGTCCGATGGCTGCAATGAAGTCGCCATCTTTCATGAGAGCCATTAAGCGGTCCGCCCAGTTCGAGAGCGTTCCGATAGAGACGTCATTGAAGCCGAGCAAGAAAAGCCGTCCCTTGTAAGCCCTGAAGCTCATGTAGAACGCATCAGCGACCACGCCATGCAGTGATGCGTCTTCCTCGTCGTGCTGTTCCACGGCAGGACGCAGCTGCCGCGAGAACAGGTCGGAGTGGTATATGTGCTTCTGCAGCAGGTCGAATGAGTCTGTCGTCCGCAGGGTGGTGTCCTCGAGGATGAGAAGTCGCTGGCTGATGGTCAGTACGCCGAGCACTGATCTGCTGAGCCACTGCACTGCCACTATGGTCTCTTCGGCTCTCCAGCGACTTCGCGCTGAGAACTGTAATTCCGTAGGCTTCTCCTTCTCGGTAGGAGGTGCGACGAAGCTAGCCACATCCAGAACGGTCAGGATGTTGGACCAGCAGTAGACCAGTTTTGTCTTGGATACGGCTTTTGCAGCATCGCCGGCTGCGTGCTTCAGCTTCACGGCAGGGAACCATGCCAAACAGCCGCTCATGGCACTCTGGAGCGCAACCTCGTTTGGCCGCGGCGCCTTGTGCTGCGTCTGGGCAACAGGGGTAGTCGACACGATGACGAGCAGATAGGGTGTGAGCAGCGCAGTCAAACCCATTACATCCGTCGGTTGCTCAACGTTGCCTAGTGGCAGGGGCGCAAACGCGAGAACCGAGCTTGGTTTTCGCGGCTTCTCTAGCGACTTCGCCGAGAGGGGATACCTGCCCAGGATTCGAGTGGTCTTGACGCTCCTTGCGATGGCGCCGAGGCCACGAGTAGCGAGATGCGAGAAGGCCATGCCGCCATCGTCAGCAGAGACGAGTGCCGTGTGTCGCGTACCGAGGAAGCCGAGGTGCAGAATCGCTACGCCCGAGACGTGGCCATCAGACCTGAGGTCGTCCAGGCCGGCGCGGTCGAGTGGGGGGATGTGCAGGAAGGGCTTTGCTGGCTTCGAGAGCTCCCAGGTGAAGATGTGGCCTGTGGCATGGCCACCGGCGATGGTCGAGTGGTCAGCAGAAATGGCGAGGGCAGTGGTGGCACCGCACTCGACGGCTGCAGCACAGTCAGTAGAAGGAAGCAGCAGCAGCAGCAGCAGCAGCAGCGGCAGCAGCAGCATGGTCTGTGGTGCTTACCCTTGGTGCCCGGCCCGATGATGGACTTCAAGACCTGCTGGTAGTCGAAGACGAGGATGAACCCCTTTGAGGTTCCGACGACCAGCGACGCAGCCACGTTGAGACACGTAGGCCTGCCAAAGTTGCGCTTGCCCACTTCTGAGAAGACCTGGCCGGTGATCTTGTTCAGCTTGGTCCAGCGCACGACGTCCCATGGCGGCTGCGGTGTGTCTGCCTCGTCAGGCAGCTGCTGGAAGAGCACGTTGCTGGACAGTGAGGACTGGCGCGAGTGGGCGGACAGGAAGGCCGGAGACGCCCCACGCGGGGTTGCAGGCGGTGCGGGCGACAATCGGGAGGAGAAGCGGCGCTCAAAGGGCTGGAGCGCAGCTCTGTTTGGGCGGGGCGAGTGGTACGCGTAGGCGACGCTGCTCCTGGGCGAGGAGACGGCGGAGCCCTGGATCGACGGGGGGTCATCGGGCGTGGAAGTCGATGCGAAGCTCGCCGGTGTGCCTGCGCTGGGCCGCGGGGGCAGCTCAGTCGTGCCAGCCTCGATGGGCTGCTGCATCTGCTGCTCCTGCTCCTGCTCCTGCTCCTGCCTGCGTCTCGTGCGGGCCAGGGTCGAGCCATTGGAGCCGCTGTCGACCGACGCGAGCCCGTCGGCCTCGTCCACCAGCCCCGGTATGCCATTGACTATGCCATTGACTATGCCATTGACCGCCTCTTCCCCCTCTCCGCGCTCGACTACCGGCTCGTGCTGGATGCGATCGCCCGTGTCTATCGTGTTGTCGGGGTCGTTGCGAGCGCCGGTGTGGCCCGGCCCCGGATCTGAGCTCATGAGGCTCGTCTACAGCAGGGCATCGCTTCGCGTGGGCACTCGTCCTATCCAATGCAGCTCCTGGCCGTACGCGGTGTGTACTGGGGGAAGGGGGGGGGGAGGGGGGAGGGGAGGGGGGAGGGGAGGGGAGGTGGCCGTCCCCGCGGTGTTGGCTCGTGCCTGTTTGCGCTACGGGGCGCTGCTGGCTGTGGGCAGAACGGGCGCGATGCGGCCAACGATGGACTTGAATTACTATCACGGTGGGCGGATGGAGAGGCGTGCAATCCCCCGGCGAGCCTGTTCACTGCGTTGTCGCGACCCCCGACGAGCTACGGCGGCGATGCGGGAGTGTCGTCCATCCAGACGCAGGCCGCAGATGGGCAACCGCGGGCCGCACAAGCTTGTGCACGAGCTTTCGTCACAGCTTCAACGGCGCCTCGCACGCCGCTCGCACACCTCGCGCACACCTCCCGCTCCCTCCCAACCTCCCGCGACCGCCCGCGACCGCCCGCAACCTCCCGCACACCTCGACCGCGCAAACGCCCACAATGCCTTCGATCGGGCCAGCAATGCCCCCGCAACCCTCGAAGCGCACTCGCGGCGCTGAGGACGACCGCGCGTCAAGCCCACACGCCAGCGACAAGCGCCGCAGAGTGGCAGGCCCAGCGCTCGCATCCGCCGCCTCTCCTCCGCGCACCGCTGGCCCAACCCTCCCGCCAGTCGCCGGCTCACGGTCAAGCTCCCCAGAAAGCGATGTTGGCCCCGCCCCCCCGCCAGCTGTACAACCGACTCGCGTCATGGGCCCCGCCGCACCGCCAGCTGCCCTCGACGAACGGCCGCCAACCCCGCGCTCAGACGACGCCTCAGACAGCAGCGACGACGGCTTCGGCCCTGCGCCGCCCCCAGCAGGCGCCACATACAGCGCCGACACACATGACCACAACCCGTCTGCCAAGAGCGCATTCGACACCGACCCGCAGTTCACGGATGCGCCCAGGAAGGCGCAGAGGGACGACTGGATGACCATGCCGCCGACCCAGGACGATCTCGCTGCGCGCCTGGATCCCACGAAACAGCGGGCGCGGAAATTCAACACTGGGAAGAGCGCTGGTGGTGGAGGAGGAATCAGCAGCGCATGGACCGAGACGCCAGAGCAGAAACTCAAGCGCCTGCAAAACGAAGCCATGGGCATTACAACCGCATCGTCAAACACAGCTACAGCACCAGCACCGGGGGGCGGTAGGAGCAAGGAAGAGGAGCGGCGGGCGCGCAAGATGCGCGAGGCGATCGATGCAAGCAGGGGAAAGAGTTTGGTGGAGCAGCATCAGAGTAAGCAGAAGATCGAGGAGGACGATCCGAGTAAGAGGGTGTTTGACTATGAAAAGGATATGGCGGTGCAGGGGAACTTGAATCACAAGCAGAAGAGGGAGATGCTGAGCAAGAGCAAGGGCTTTGGTGATCGCTTCTCAGGTGGCAGCTTTCTCTGATCATTCTTGAAGCGGCCGCACTTCCCCCCCTCGTTGCTTTCATCTTGGCCCAGCATCCATGGCGAGCCAGTCTAGCGCCAACGCCGTTTCATCCAGTTTGAGCATGCGCGGATTCATCGCGAGGCACGTAGCTTGTAAGCGCATGGTGAGCCATGGTGAGCCAAGGCAAGCTTCGATCCATGGCCCCGCTAGTCCTCTCTCCCTGCCTTCTCGATTCATTGTTCCGAGCGATCCCAACCCCGCCTCAAACCCCCCTGACTTCCTCGCCATTCTCTACCACACGGAATGCCGCAATACCTTGAATGATTGGGTGCCTCCCGCTACAGCACAACACAAACGCCTCCATTCCGTCAGCAATACCAGATAAAGAGGCATAGCTAGAACAGCCGAGATGCCCGTAGGCGCAGCTGGAAATGCCCAACGCAGTTTCGGGAGTCTACCGTCCCCCAAAGAAGTGCCGTGACAGTGAGCCCAAGAAGTTGCATCGTGGTGCTTTGAACGAGGAACCAACACTCGGCGTCCCTGGTGGTGCCTCTTTCATGAAAGGAGTCGGCGTACGCAACAGCAAAAGACGCCATCGACCCAACCGTGCACATCACAGCGCCCACCACGCAACGGGGGAACCATTTTCTATCCAGGCTGGGATCCTATTGTATGGGTTTTGCTGAATCATCGCGGTCCCCTCGCCGTGTGATCACGTTTCGACAGGCCCGATCTTCAGCCCGTTCTTCTCCAACAATCGACAAAGTCGATTCCGAGCATTCCTGTCGCGAGGTGCAAAGCTTTGCATCAAACGTGAGGTTCTAGCGCATTGCTCTTCGTAGCACTCAAAGCTATTAGCAAGCATACCTAGGCGGCTAGGAGATATGTAGAGGTGAGGTTTTTGAGATAGCAGCAACAGCGGCTCTACAAAGGATTTCTGGGTGTTGTAACTAGCTTCGTTTTCCAAAGTGTAAGGGTTTGCGCAAAGTATGCTGGTACCTGAGAACACCAACCTCCTTACTGCCGCTGGAGATGTCTGGAAGTTCGCCAAAACGTGACATCATTGGAGACGCCGGCGGAGAGTCATCCGCATCAGATGGGCAGGAGCAGCGGCTCCATACTTGTCGAAGTTGACTGAAGAAGTAGTGACGATCCTGTTGTTATCCGGGAGCCACGTCTCAGAGACAGACTCGCTAATCATACCAACAAGGTGACCTCGTGCAGCAGGTGGCAAATTTGTTGCCCTTGATGCGCATGGGAGCGGGGATGTGGACGTAGCCAGATTGTCCGACGACGTGCATGAGAGCAATGTTAGGCACTGGGTTGGTGTACTGGAGCTTGCTGTGCCAGGTCTTGTGTTATTAGTGACTGAACAGGTAAGCACACAAATCATGTACTTCACAGCATACGGCCAGAGCTCCTCTGGGAGATCAGCTGCAATGAGTGCGGCACGGACTTGAGCAATAGTGATGGCATTGGCGCGCTCTGCGGCACCATTGTGGGTACTTCAAATGGCGGGGATGGCTTGATTGTGACACCTAAGTTGTTGAAGTAAGCCTTATTGCAAGCATTGAGAAGCTTGGCAGCCTTGTCGCTGCGGATAGTGACAAGCTGGAAGTTGTGCTTGGCCTTCATTTGATTTGCCCATTCGATAAGCTTAGTACCAAGGACTGCCTTGCTGTCTGATGTGAATCCCAGCGCTGGCAAGAGTGACCACCAGCGATGCTCATGAAGTACTTCTCTCCGGTCCGACCTGGTATAGAGATGAGGCCAACCAAATCAATGTGCACCATGTCCAGCAAGTGCTACGGCCGGTCCTGTGGACGGCGCAAGATGGTTTGGGTTGACTTTGATCGTCTACACGTGCGACAATTGATCTCTGGGGGACCTGTAATGACTATGCCCTTAACCACCTTGGCAGTGCGAGGGATGGTATTTTGGGAGGCATGACCAAAGATGTGGTGCCGTTCAGTGGCGGTGTGGGACGTTGTAGGTTTGCTGTGAGAGCTATGATAGGCAACGAGGGACGCGTAAACCAGTGCTGATGGCGCCTTCTTGTCGCTGTTGATGATAAGAAAGTTGGGCATACCGTCAATCTCAGACAAATAGGCAAGTTCTTCACCATCTGCGGTGTACAGTCTGTCCTTGCCGGACTGGTAGTAGGCACCCTTGCGCTTGAAAGGTCCCGGCGGACAACTTTCAAAGCAACACTACCTTGGCCAGCAACTGTGGCTGTCCCTATTGCACCTGAGATGTCACCCCCATTGACAGGAGTGCATGAGATGAACTTTGTATGGTCATTGAAGACGTGGCTGTTGGCTCCCATGTCAAACAGGTAACGCTGTCGCTAGCGGCAATTTGGCCATAGCCTTGGTGGTGATAGACGAAGACAAGGAGTCTGTGAAGTAGCTGTAGAAACCATAGTCTGTTTCTGTCACGGTTTGAGGTCTCCTGCCTATCAAACCTCACCTGCCGTGAGGGTGACTGCCCCTTCGCCCTAGCGTTGTTTACGGTTGCCCACCTATACATCCTCTTCGTAGCTTCATACAATACAACTCCAGTTCAATTCTTTTATTCTTCCCACATGAGCACCATCTACAAACCGGCACAGTTTCTGTGGTAATGGTGATGTTGCTCGCTGGCTGTGGTGTCTTAGTGTCACGGTTCAGGGCGCTCCTGCCTGTCGAACCTCGCCTGCCATGAGAGTGACTGCCACGTCACACTAGCGTTGTTTACAGCTACCGTGTCCGTACGCGTGATGCGCACCATTGCGTGATGCACCAAATGCCCTCCAACGCGTTTTCCAAAAACAAGGCTATTGAGCCACCCACAATAGCTAATATCACAAAATAATTTGGTGTTGTAGTAACTGATGCCTTGCAATCAATTTGTGCTATCTATATTTACTTGGAAGTGTGATGTTGCGGCCGCGGCAGGTGGTGATGGGTGGGGGGGCTGGAGGTGCCTCTGCAGGAACGGCACCTCTAACATCACGAGTATCAACGCGTTTTTGACGCTCTTTTGGCTAGACTGCTTGTGAAGCTTTTCTCTTGCCCTTTTGGGACAATTGTAGAGCTTTTGCAGCGTTGTGCTCTTGTTGTTGATGCTCACGCTCAGCCTTCTGTTCAGCTGTTTTTTGGGCCTTCACAGCTCTCTCCTTCCTCCAGGCCTCAGCAGCTACCTCACACTCCACAGGCTTCTCCTGAGCTATTCTCTTGTTGTATAGCTTATTGGCATGCCTCAGCTCAGCTCTCTCAGCTTTTTGGAGTTGTTGCTCTTTTTTCTCGCACTCAGTGACTGTTCGGCGGACCTGTGCCTCCCTAACCTTCCTTGGTGACTAAAAAACAGCTCCCCATGGTACTCTCGACGTTGCTGGAGATCCAGGGGCTTACTGTGTTTACTGTGCCTCTTCTTGCTCAGTAAGGCCTGTTGGAGCCACTGATTCTCATGTATCAGAAGGTCAACACGGGCTGAGAGAGCATGGTGTTGCGATCCATGAACAATTCGCAAAACAACACTGAACAAACAGGACTACGCAACAAGACGAGAGCAGCCAAGGAACTGCAGTATTGATTGACCGAGCTGTGAAACCGCGTCAGTGATACCCAGTATAATCAACACTCGCAATATCTGTTATACGAACTGGGATTGTATGAAAAGGACTGCAGTGGATACAACGTGGATGTTGTACACAAACAATCGTCACCGACCCATATACCAACCCACTTGCAGAGGACCCACGTCGACAACGATCAATAGGACACCGAGGACCAAGTATCGAGGTCACGTCAACAACGCTCAATTGGACCAAGTATCAAGTCACTGACGATACTTGATATGAGCGGTACAATCAATCCTCCTGTCAAGTATATAAGCAAGTAGACACGCTGCCCTTATGACATCGTGTTCAACCTCGTCAATCAACTTTGTTATTGGAATCTCACCTGCTCTAGAGCTAGACAGTATACTCTGTACTACTCATTGCAACCAGTCGCCATGGTCTTTGACTAGACGACTACCCCCTGATTATCACGGCGGTTTATCACGGTCAAACTTCTACCGCTCCAAGCTCGCTCAGTGATAACCAACCCCCGACGGCTTTCTGTACCTCTGCTCATCCCCGAGAACCAAACGAATAGTGTCTATGAGCTTTGCTTAAGACATGACTTCAACACTTTCTCTCACGTCATGGCATCTGGGCTATTGACTTCCCTCCCTACTCACTAGACCTTAACCCTATTGAGCACATGTGATGGGCACTAAAACAGAAGCTTCATGAGCTTCACCCAGAGTTTGATAACTTAGGAGACTCTGCTGAAGAGTGGGAGAGGTTTTGTGAAGGGTTGAAAGAGGCATGGTTAGCCATATCCAATTCATTGATAAAGAAGCTCATCCACTCAATGCCACGCCGTATCTCTGCTGTACAGAGAGCTAGGAGGTACCAGACTAAATATTAAGACTACACGCTGTTATAAGCTGAAATCAGAACTACTTTTTGACTTGTGGTTGTGGAGATATTCGATTGTGAATATTCACTGACAATGTTTGCGAGGTGGTGGCAGCGTGCGCTGCGACCAAACTTTTGGCGAGTGACTGTAATATGGGCTCCAATCATTTGCTATCCATCAAGCACTTCGATGTCTCTATTGACTTCAAGGAGCGAGGTTGTGCCTGCTAGCCTAGCAAAGTACCTAGGTTCTGAACAGGAGCGTCTATGCTCGGCAACATACCGGCTGGATAGTCCATCGCGTACCTCTCCGATTCCCAAAGCATGCTCATGATAACATCATTGTCCCCCATCAGCATAGGATCCACTGGTTCCATATCGTTCAGCGTATCCATCGGGAGATTGTCCAGCCACTCCGCCGATGGAGTATCTTGTATGGTCATCTCCGGGGTTGGGAGTTGTGTTGCGATGGCCTCGGGCTCATTGGTGTCATTTGCCACCTCCGGCAAGAATATGCGGTCTACCAAGGTCCCTCGAGACGCGCGCATTCTGCGATGTAATTGTTCCTTGTAAGCCTTGATAGCTTGATGGAAGCTTGATAAAATGCCATAGTACTGCTCGGCTTGAGGGCTAAGGTGTCTCAGCTCGCCCAACACGTGAAGCGATTTGAGAAATGCAGTTTGTCGCTCTGTGTTTGCTGTATCCTCAACAAGCAGCGAAAAGCCCAGCACAAGGCCTGTAGCGAAGACCCATGCTCTGTAGAGCCCATCAGAGATCTCTCTTTTGTTCAAAACAGGTCGTTTTTACTTACTTGAGAATGCACATATTTCCGAGTAGGTGGCCCGATCTCATGACTTGGTGGCACATGTGTGCCATGAACGTAGCCGCCTCGATACATGCGTCGGCTAGCTGATCGATCTTGGTCCTTCCTGCGATATCGTGATGCTGGAGTGACTTTGGTCCGTCTGAAAGCTGAGGTACAACGTGCTGTATGAGAAAATGTCGCGTGACTAAGATTACACTGAAATAGTAGGCTCCAGAAACGTGCACGTTTCCGATGATGACATGTCTGCTATTAGTCGAGTCTTCATCGTTTGATTTCCGCAATATGGAAGGGAAGTTTCGACTGCGTTGCTGCAAAGCTAAGACAAGGCTTTCAGCCGTGTCCGCGTCGAGCTCACCTTCACCAGATTTCTGGACAGCGGTATCAAGGATTGCCGTGATCTCGTAGATGGCACCGAGCGCCAGCGATCGGTATATGACATCAGCGTTATTATCGGTCCTGTCGCTAACGTAGCTGGCATGACCCGATCGAGGTGACGGGGTGCTGCTCGATCGTCCAAGGATAGAGCTGCAGACAACGTCGAAGACGCGTATGCTTTTGGCTACGCGAAGTCTGTAACGAAGGAACTACTGTCAGACACTACGTTCTCTCATGTATCAGACAATGATTGAACACGTACCTTGCATTCCGGGTAGAGGGAGCAGTGCGCTTGTATTGGGCAGACACGTGCAGGCCCAGTATGTCGGCGGCTTTGGAGGCGCAACCAAGGTACATAAAGGCAGAGTTACGTCGACAAGCTCCAAACATGTAGAATGCCATGAGAAGAAACACCCTGACAAGGTCCAAGCTTGGATTTTCAAGCATCTGTGCGAAAGCTAGCTTGCGAGCATAGGAAAACAACTCAGCTGTCCAGACTACAGCATCTTTTGTTGGGCCGTAGCATTGGGCACCAATTGCGACCATTAGGTACAACGAGGCCGATTGAATGCTCTTCAAGTTTTGCGAAGCGGGCGATTCTCCAGGCAAGTTCGTTCGAGTCTCTGTCTGCAACAGATGGCATACCTCTTCCCAAGTGTACAAGTCAAGAAGACCGTTAGACTGCAAAGATCTCAGTAGTGCTCGAGAAACGAGCAGCGATAGGGAATGGAAGAACCTACAGCATCGAAGAAGTACTGGATGTAAGCCTTTTTGTCTTCAACACAGAGCCCATCGTAAAAGCGGCTCGATCCCTTGTCGAGGGCATCTGCTTCAAACAGCTTTCGACTTTCTTGAGCATCGGTAAAACCAGAAGGGCCAACATGACGTTCTAATGTCTTTTGGAGGAACTGTAGAAACGAAATAGCCGCTGTGTTGCCAATGAACACTGTTGAACATGGTGGTCAATGATTTGTTTCATGTCTGAGCCTCTTGATAAAAAGAGTTTCGAGGTTGCTTACCTTTCTCCCCGCTAACACTTGACAACATAACGGATGGCTGAGCCATAACCTCTATTGAAGAACCTCGCGTGTCGTTGCTGCTGGTACTTTTTTCAGAAGTGTGCTCTTGCACATCTGCAGCAAGACCGGGTCCTGGGTTACCCGCTAACATAGTAGTGGGGGCGTGGAAATTCCAGGAATTCGGGGATATCATAACCTCATTGGCCCCGCTTCCTTCAAATGTCAAAGGGGCATGCTGCGCTGAAGCCAACTGTGAGGGTGCTGATGGGGGCTGCGGCAACGGATGATGCCGCCGACCAGCGGTGTAGTGGCATATACCATCGTACCTTTTCTTCTCGCACGGATTGCAGGGCTGATTGCCATCACAACGCTTCTTGGACGCTTTGCACTGATCGCATGCCCTAACAACTCGCTGACGATCTTGTGGCTTCACCGGCCGGCGAGGCATTGCGAGGCGGTAGTTACCTTCAATCCGTCATGTGGTCAACTTAGTGCTGGATTCGATAAACAGTGCAAAAGCCGCTCAGTGTAGGGAAGAAACGAGTTTGCGGAAGACGGTTAAGGAGTAGCCGCTGCTGATGTAGATAACGTTATATTATCAGCATACCTTTCGCCTGCTGCGGCCAACGATAGCAATTCGAAGATCTAAAATGGTGGGCAGTCTCGAACGAACCGTTCCGCGCACTGTCAAGCGAATGATAAGCGTAGCGCAACGCGGGGTAGCAGCATGGCTGAGCGGTCGTGACTCGGGGTGCATGATCCGAAGACATAGGTGTTTGCGAAATATCTGCCGAACCCCGTGACCTGGGCAGAGACACAACTTAACAACAACATGAATCTTCAGTCTCCAACCTGGCAGATCTATGCAGCCTTACACGCAGATTATACTGCAAAAGAAAATATATCTTTATAGTGTTGTAGAGGCTGGCAGCAGAGGGTGTAGTGGATCTCCCCTTGATGAGGCAGCTAAAATATAGCGTCTTAGCACATTTACGAAGACAGTACACAATGTACGCGTAGGGTTAACTCCGGCTGGTATCCGTGAGTGGTCTACTCACAAGGGACAGCATCAGAGAAATTACCCATGCGTATGCCAAGCCTAACTAATCGATAAGGACGTATGCTTGTACGTAAGCTCCCAGGAGTTCATACATTTGTGAGGTACCCAAACAATCACCCGTCCACTTCTTATCATTCATGCCTCGCAGGCCACACCGAGAAATGATTGCTAACTAATACAGAGAAATCGAGTGAACTAGTCATAAAGACGGCTTGGGGTCTCCGAGCAGTCACGTCTCTCCGCGTCCCGCCCACCAGTCCGTGAATGTGAGCAATACTCAGAAAAACAATATTCTGAGATTGTTCTAGTTTGTTGATCTATTTAGATTACTTTCGCGCTGGAGTCTTTGTATTCGCTAAGCTTGAACA
This sequence comes from Macroventuria anomochaeta, assembly GCF_010093625.1. Taxonomy (NCBI): domain Eukaryota; kingdom Fungi; phylum Ascomycota; class Dothideomycetes; order Pleosporales; family Didymellaceae; genus Macroventuria; species Macroventuria anomochaeta. The sequence goes on along the minus strand of NW_022985403.1, from coordinate 301,897 downwards.
AGCCCTTCGCATTTTCTCTGCCGATCTTGAGGCGGTCTCCGGTGTTCATCTCAGCATTATCGAACCAAGTACAGCCATCTTCGAAGGTCTCGAACGGATAGTCCACAGAAAACAGGATGCGATCAGCACTGACCTCATCCTTGACAAAGTTCAAGGTTGTCGTGGAGAAATGACCCGATGTCGTGATCCAGAAGTTCTCGTTGAAGTACTCGCGAATCGTTTTCTTGCAGTCCAGTCCAGGCTTGAGCAGCTTCTTGCGGTCCTCAAACCAGTGGTTGATGCGCCACATATCGAACGGGATGTGCTCGCCCAAATGCCCGAGAATTACTTGGGCCTTTGGATGACGATCAAAAACGCCGTTTGTTACCATGCCCAGAGCATGCAGGCTGACGCCGACAGCGAACGACAAAGGAGGGCCAATGAGCCATTGGCGGTCTTTCCAGAGCTTCTCGAAGACAATACCAGTGGGGTTACGTGGGTGCAAGTACAGTGGCACGTCAAGATCCGTGAGTGTTTCCCAGAAAACGTCCCACTCTGGTTGATCGTAGAAGATGTAATCTTCGCCATCCGCGCCGGCCCTCTGGGTGTCATTTACTAACGCGCCTTTGAAGCCGTACTTTGTTACAGTTCGCCGTAATTCCTCTGCAGCTTCTTTTGGGTTGTGCATCGAAAGTGTGCTACGATTCAATTGTCAGCTTCTGACGAGGTTCCTTGTCATCAAACACGACCAACTTACGCAAATGCTCCCAATCTGTCCGGGAACGGCTTAATTTGCTCAGCAACGTAGTCATTAATCTCAACAGCCAAAGCCTGAGCTTCCTTGGGATCAGAGATATCCTGAACACCTGGAGCAGTGTAGGAAAGGATGGTGTATCCGACTCCGTATTGATCCGCAAACTTGAGGCGAATATCGGTTAAATCTTGTATCTCCTTTGTGTGCTTCTCGGCGTCTGTACTAAACATGCCGGCCCACCACTTTGTCTTTTCTTCGAGGCGGGGTAAGGCAAAAGCCTCTTCCAGAATGATCTTCCCGAGCATTGTGAGTGTAGAGTTCGGTCTTGGTAAGCTGACAAGAATGAAGAGTTTTTAGGAATGTTTTATAGGGATTTCAAAGGCCGGGAGTACCAAGATATATAATCGTATTCACAGAGCTATTGCTTATGCATCAGGTTAACTATGGTGGTCAAGGCGGCAAGTATCATCATTCAACTACGAGGATACTGTGCCGAACAGGTACGTTTACCGGGCTTATTCCCCTCTTCTTACGCATCGCGGAAACCCCCGCATTAATTGCAGCGGTATTTCGTATGAACACCGTGAGCTCGGAGCCACTCGTTGCCCGTTATGGTAATGTGGATGCAGAGGTGCATTAGCCGATCGAGCTGTGGGTGTAGCGGTTATTGTACATTAACCGCCACATCAACCAATCAGTGGCATACGATGCGGTTCACAACATACAGTCCGCATCCGCTACAGAGCTCACGAAAAGTGCTCGTGCCGCTAGCCGCATCTTTGGAGTTCAGCTTATCGAATCGCGCGTACAGGAATTTCCGCAGGCAGCCAGCCTTCGACAGAATGCGGTGTACTCGTGATCGCATACCTCAAATCTATATTTCAAGTTTAGCAAGTCTTGAAATTGTGAAGTCAAGTCGGTCACAAGATTTCACTGAAAAGACATCGTCTCGAAAACATTAACGCCTGGTTCTCTCGCTTCACGACAAGCGACCTCATAGATCGAGCATCCATCCAATTTTTTTCCTGGCTTTGTGATACAGAAGAAAAACAATAATGGTATCCCTGAGCGAGACTGGCTGGAGGCGACTGAGCGTGGGGGTGGTTGGAGGCGGTATCGGTGGTTTGGCCACTGCTATCGCGCTACGTCGAGCCGGTCACGATGTTATCATTTATGAGCGTCACGATTTCGCTGGAGAGGCTGGAGCCTCGGTATCTTGCGCTGCCAATGGTACCCGCTGGTTGCACGAATGGGGTGTTGACGTGGAGAAGGGCGATCCCGTGGTGTTGAAGAAGCTCATCAACAGGGATTGGAAAACTGGCGAGCCCGTCAGTGTCTATGATCTTGACGATTACGAAGAGCGATGGGGATACGTCTACAACATGTTCCATCGGCAATATATGCACAAAATGCTTATGGATTGTGCGTTACAGGAAGAAGGTGCTGGAGCTCCAGCAAAGTTGAAAGTTAATCACGCGGTATGCACCCAATCCACGCCAGACACGTCTAACTTCATCTTTGAAGTAATGCTGACAAATTCTATAGTGTGAAACTATAGACCTAGAATCCGGCACTATCAGGTTCACGGACGGCACCCAGAGTCAACATGACTTGATTGTTGGAGCAGACGGCATTGGATCCGTAACACGAAAAATCATTGGCCTGAACCCTGAGAAACGACCTGCTGAGTCTAGCTGCTTACACGCCAATGTCTTGACAAAAGACGCCAGAAAACTTGGCCTTGTGGACTACTCGCTCAACAGCGCACTTGAATACTGGGGTGGTCAAGAGGGCAAGTGGGACAAGATTGTGCTTTCGCCGTGCAACGGCGGCGAGCTCCTCTCCTACTATTGCTTCTTCCCTCGCTCAGCAGGTGATTATGCAAATCACTCTTGGGGAGGTGCCGATCTATCGGTTGAGGAGCTTCTTGCACCGTATCCTGAGCTCGATGCTCAGGTGAAGGCTCACCTTGCTATAGGCATAGAAATTCAGCCTTGGCGTTTGTGGGTACACCAGCCTTACCCGTACCTTGTCAAGGGCACTGTTGCATTACTTGGAGATGCTGGTCATCCGGTGAGTGATTTCTCTGTTTCCATTCTGGTCCGAGTCAATCACAAGCTGACCGAGATTCGTAGATGATGCCCCATCAAAGTCAAGGAGCTTGTATGGCCATTGAAGATGCAGCGGCACTGGGCATACTCTTCAGCAAGGACTACTTTACTGGAGACGTGAAAGAGTCCCTTGCTGTTTACGAAACAGTCCGCCTCCCTCGCGCCACAAGAGTTCAGTCTTCCGCTGCCAAGGCTGCATACAATATCAATGAACGCATTGGTAAGTGTATTTGCTATGATCAAGTATAATATGGCATTTGCTGACAAGTATCACCAGGCTTTTCCAGCAACACAACGTTCTCCAACTACAAAGTAGAGGACGAAGCGAACAAGTTGACCATCGAAGAGATGAACGGGTACGATATGTACAAAGACATCGATCAAGTGTTTGCTGAGCGAAGAGGCGTGCCATATACGGACAAATATGTTAGAGGGTTGCCATTTGGACTTGGGCTGTAGAATGACTTTACTGCCAATCAGTCTACAACATTATAATACGGATCATAGTTGCTGGGATGACTTGTTTACTACCTATGAAGATTTTTCTTAAGATCGTCGTTGGCCTGTTTTGACAAGCTCTGAAGCTGTCTCAGCTGCAGTTCCGATTTGAACTTTACAGGAGTTGTTCTTCGTCGAAGCGCGACGACGCTACCGTCTCGAAAATAATCGAGCATCGCTTCCGACCGCACAAGGCTTACTTGTCTTGTTGTCGCGATAAATCGTGAGTGATCAGTACACGTGTGCGGAAATATTGAAGGATTGAACTAAGGTTGTATTGAACTAAGCTGTGTGTTTAAATAGTCTGAGGACAGGGAGGTTTGACCATGAGACTGTTGTGTTACTACAATTGTTTGACGGAGTATCATATCGGTCCGTTTATACCCAACCTTACTGTGCTGACCTAACTGTACTGCGACAGTTATTCATATGGCAGGTGAGGTACGACAGACAGTAGCACCCTAAACCATGACACTTGTTCATGGCGAGCGCCCTCCTTAGTCGAGACGAGGCGGCACCAATCTATCGGAACCTAGGTTACGACATGATTGATCGCCTTCGAATTGAGGAGAAATTGTCATTCACTACGGATAATGTCACGGTTTGGGGTCTCTCCTGCACTAACGCCCTGTCGCACCTCACCTCATGGTGGGAGGTTGCTGCCTTTTCCCACTAGCGTTGTTTACAGCCACTCACCTACATATACTGTTCGTAGCTTTATACAATACAACTGCAGTACAACCCTCAACTTCTTCATTTTGCGTACAGTACACTGAACTCCAACAGACAAACAAGAGATCCAGGCATATTTTACAGGTATGTGGGTTGTTTACTGCTACGGGAAGTGAGTATCTCCATCAATTCCACGAGCGCAACTCTGACAAGCTCAGTATAATCGCAAATCTGCATAACAAACGGCTTGAGCGTCGTCCTTCAAAGACATCTCGCGTGTTCTACAGGGGCAACGCACCACTGGGTGATTTCGTGGAGAATGTCAACATATTTGGTCAACCGTTCACAAGTTCCTCATACCGTCCACTTTTCACGCCTGGTATTCTGAACACCGCTTGTGACTTGACCATCTTACAGCAAGCCGTCATAAACCACAATTTTGACGTAAAAGAACAGGGTATAAGGACAACCTGCGCATCCGTGTTCAACAATACCAGAGTCTACAAGACTGGCAAGATGCTTTATCGCTACATTTGCGAAATGAGGGAAATATCACACCGGGAACGGCTTTTCTGGGGCAATTCTGATGCCTTTCCATACCTTTCAACATTTGCTTACTCAAGCTTACAGTATACACCGCGACGTGATCGTGCTTTTCATTTTGCGGCCTTTGGACCCTCAAGCTTACCTGACAGGTGAAGCGACCAACCAAAGCCTCGTATCGTGCACTGTCAACGCATTATTTCGCTTGTGGAGAACCACTTCCGCGATCACCTGGCTGGCGACTATTCGACGTTCTTCCTGGCTGGGCTGTTCCATGTTTGCCTCACGCTAATTCCGTCACTACCTTCGCTGGTTACTGCTGGACTGTTTACCCGCGCGGCCATGCTGCTGCATCGCACGGTTGTCGATCTGCCAGGCATGTAGCAGTTTCTGCGCGGTGTGCAAGCTGTGGTTTGGGGTGTGAGGAAGAACCTTCTGCAAGAAGCAAGAGTGTCGTTCGAGAATTTTGAGCCGCCGTCAGACTCCGTTGAAGTGAGCAAAGAATGGGGTTCCCGCTTTTGGAGTACTTTCAGAGCCAGCCTAACGCGGGAACTAAAGATTTGTACGGCCTTCATGGGAGATTGGGGGAAGTGATTGAGGTCTGGGAGAAGCCAAAAGACTCCGTCCGGGAGAAACGCAAACAACTGGATGGTTCGTCTGTCTGAGTACTCAAGAACTCAGCGATACAGCTCGTAGCGTCGGCCGTTGGAGACAGTCTGTCTGAGTAAGGCAGTGTCTATCGTCATCGACAAAGACCCTCTCCTTACATTGTATGTGTCACGACGATGTATTACTCTGAAAGCAGCAACGGGAATGACAGTTTGCCAATCGTCCAAGAGCTTGCGTAATATTTCGGTCAATCCTTCACCAGTCGAGGTTTGGGAATTGGGTTACAACACGTTGAACCGGAGCGCATCGGTGCGAAGTCGAGTCGATGCAACGGGAAGGCCCTGGCTCCAAGACTCGGAGGATAACAAGCATAGCATGTCAGTTGCCCGTAGATGCTGACGGATGGGGCATTTTAGCGGGGTGATCATTTAGCGGGGTGATCATTTAGCGGGGTGATCATTTAGCGGGGTGATCATTTAGCGGGGGTCATCATTTAGCGGGATTTGTCAATGGGTACAAGTGTTGTGTGTTTCCTTGGTGCCTATCTGAGTTACAGTTTTGTAAGGGAAACAGTCCTGTATTATGACGGATTCGGCCTAGTGGTAGATCCAACCTGACTCCAGCTGCTAAGTAAAGTACCCAGTCATCAACAAGATTCGTTGCGACGTCGTCGTTCGAGTACAAACTTTTGCAGCAACAAGATACGTCCTCCGAAGTAACCTCCCTGTTGAACTCTTCGTTCATAGCAAACCGTACCGCTCCTCGTGTTGCCAACAGACATTATCAGCTGCGATATCAGCTTCTAGTCATCTCTTAAGACTGTCAGCGGCAAGCGCTCCCGATGGTTCCCATTTCGATGTAACCCAGACGTCTAGGTTGCGGATGCGAAACTGCCGAGACTTCTTGCTGATTTTGTGATAGCTAAGCGTGGCTGAAGCGGAGTGCAAGCGAGGAATCAGCGTCCAAGTATTGGTCAGCAAGACATACACAGATTCGAAAATAGAGTCATGACCACATGTAACATACCATTTCATCCTCGCATTAACAGCAGAGTTGCATCGCAAATCAATTCTCCTTCCTACTACCTGTTCGACCAGCGTAATGTACGCCCGGAAATGGCGTTTGCTACTGGTACGTTGGAATGGAAGCTTCGATATTCTCATCCTTGCAATGTCGAGGCGTCAATTTTGGTGCCTAGATATCTTGACTACCTTGTCAGCTTGAAGATACTTCGTGCAAGACTTCCTTCTTGAGCAAATTGAGATTCCTTGCTGACCCGCACGAACTGCTGGCTTGATAGCGGATGCTTCTCTGCAAGGTTAAGGATGTCAAGGGCTGGGCAGGATCTGGCATGTCATTTCTCGTCCATTCACAACGTCGAGAATGTGTGTAAATTTGTGGTTGACTTGTGTCATAGAATCTGATGGTGTCAGCAGTAGCAAGTCCGGGAGCATTAGCAGCTTCAGGTATGGGCCTAATTTGGCGCCAATCACTTTGGTTCCTAAATCGATAGGAGCAGAACTTTCGCCCTTCAAATGATCAAGGCATATCCAGGTGTTTACATGCGACAAGACGTTCCGTCAAAGCAACTCATGCATACGCCTAGCGTTGCATCCGTAAGAGACGAGAGCCCTCTGACTTAGCAGAAATACTTTGATTCTATCATTCCCACGCCATACAAACAGAGCTTGGAACTTTCACCTACAGCCAACATGAGTAATATGGTACCATCTCAACCGTCGTCACTGGCCATTGCCAGCGGTATTCTCTTCTTTGGAGCCTACGTCTTCTACAGGTGGCTTCTGCCCAAGCCGATCACGGGCATACCATACAACACCAAGGCCACGAAATCGATATTTGGTGACCTTCCAGACATGCTGGAGCATCTCAAGCACAGCAAGGCAGTGACCGATTGGATGGAGGGACATGTGAGCATTAGGTTCGCTTCTGATTTGGGACATACTGACACTCGACAGAACCATAGGCACAACTCCCCGATCGTCCAAGTCTTCTTCTACTTGTTTCAAAAGCCAGTAGTCATCATCAACGATTTCAAAGAGGCACAAGATATCCTGATGCGTCGAGGCAAGGAGTTCGACAAGCCAGATATGATCAGCGATCTTCTCTACGGTCTCGCTCGTGAGCATCATTCAACGTTGAAGTCAAACGATGATCGGTTCAAGTCGCAGCGCAAATGGCTGCAGGACCTCATGTCGCAATCGTTCCTCCATGGTGTCACTGGTCCTCATCTTCACAAGACTTTCATGGAGTTGATCCAACTATGGCAGGAGAAGATGAGGCTATCTGGGCCGGAACACCATCCCTTTCTGGTAAAGCCTGACATCACTCACTCTGCGCTCGAAGCAATCTGGGCAGCTATGTTCGGTACTGGCGAGACGGCGACCATCACGATGAGACAGATCGATCTGCTGTCTTCGCTCAAACCAGAATCTATCCAAGTTCACCCCGATGGTGCTCTGGACATACCCGAAGCAGATCGGGCGCCAACCTTTGATGCCATATTGCGGCTCACCGACACGTTCGAAGGGGTACTGAAGTCACCATTCCCTCGAATCTATGGATGTGAGTTGCGGCCCTATTTCAGCGCCGGAGGTCGAAGACTAACAACTTACCTCTAGGGTTTTTGCCATACCGATTTGCCAACCTGGTAAAGCTGAAGAACAACTTGATCATAGATGAGATCAGAAAGGCCGAGCGAAGGATGCACGACATCAATGGCGAACAGGGCAAGGTATTCAACGCTGTGGACCACATGCTACACAGGGAGTCACAGCAGGCTGCAAAGGAAGGCAAGAAGCCTCAATACTACTCCAAGCCCATGATTGCAGAGGTATGTGTTTTTATTACGCCAGATCAAACAGGGTTTTACATTTGCTAACTCCACGCAGATATTCGGTCTTCTGGTCGCTGGACACGATACGACCTCTACCACATTGATGTGGTCTCTAAAGTGGCTCGCTGGCCATCCCACAGTCCAGTCCAAGCTCCGTACCGAACTCCGCGACGCCTACTCTGCAGCCTTCGCTGAAGGGCGCGTCCCTACTTCTCACGAGATCACCACAACTCCTGTCCACTATCTTGATGCCTCAATTGAAGAATTAGTGCGTTGCAGTCAGACCGCTGCCATCACATCTCGGACAAGCACAACGAACGCCGTCGTCCTGGGTCACGTCATCCCGAAAGGAACCAGAGTCATAATGCTAGGTCAATCTGCAGGCATACTGAAACCGTCACACAATATTCCAGATTCGCTTCGCTCCCCTACCTACCACAGTGCTGGAGGTGGCAAGATCGGCGCCTGGGACGAGACATCAGCCGAGGAGATGGCAGCTTTCAAACCCGACCGCTGGCTCAAAACTGAGGCTGATGGTAGTAAAGTCTTTGATGCAACGCTTGGTCCACATCTGGGGTTTGGTGCGGGTCCACGCGGTTGCTTTGGACGCAAGCTAGCATACCTTGAGCTGAGGTTAGCGATAGTTCTGATCTTATGGCACTTTGAGCTGCAGAAGGTTCCCGACAACCTCGATAGTTACGAGCCTATCGAGCAGCTCACCCACAACCCGATCCAGTGCTACGTTAGGCTCGCTCCGGCGCCATAAAGATTGCCTTTGGTCGGTTTTCAGGTGTGTTTGTAGAGAGGGTCTTGACTGTCTCGAGGTTGATTAGAATGATGCAGGTCTCATGTTAAGTTCTAGCGGAGTAAAACACCTTCGTTGTCCATAATTTTTCCACGCTCCATCAAGTACCCGCGCACTTATTCTTAGAGGCGTGATACAACATCGGCTCGATTTTAATGACTCAAACTCGAATTGATCTGCCCATGCCAGCGCGTTCAAGAGTCAGTAAGACGGTACGATGAAGCTCATATAAGTACGTTACAGGTGGATTTTTGGTGCTGTTGCTGCCCAGTTGATCAAAAGTAGACGTTTTACGCTCAGTAAGTCGTAGTACGGCTAGATTTCCCATTTGAGTATAGTGCACACATAAGAGTGAATTGCTTGGCTTGTCTCCTAACCCATTGTCTTGCCTATCCCACCTTTCACAAGCTGCCACCTGGTCTGCCTTTGTCAAGGTGCTTGAGCCAGTTTTTCTGAAGTAGAAGAGCTTCAACAGTTGACCCTGAGAGTGAATTGCAGTCACACGTGAATCATTTGTTTGGCGGAGCTGAAGCAGTGCTCTTACTCGCAGCTGGTAGATGGGATGGAAAGGAATCTTCAAGCCATTTTGAAGACGATGAGGTACTTTGCGCGGCCTACTTTGAGCCACCACTGCCACGGGGCATCCATCAACTCCTAGTAAGTCTTATCTGTAGCGGCAACGGCCACTGTAGAATACTGATAGCTACGGTAAACGATAACGTAGGACTATCGGGTCGATGGAATACTGCGTTCTGTTGATATCTAGCTAGGAGGTGGCGATATATACATGGCTTGAAACGTGCTAAACATGACCCGTTACAACCGTGTGTATTGAGGCTCATGTGCAACGTATATTGCAGCAGTCTGATACCGCAACATTATCCTTCGATAGATCCTCAGGTATGTCGTCAAAGTACTACGGAGGAGTTGCTCACTACGTTACTTCTATGACTACGGAGACCACATTCACTGCTTCCTACGCCCCACATGATCCGTAGCTGTACCGTACTACTACAGGCATACTGACTGTTGGACGCGCTGGTCCATGGAACTAGATCAAAACTCTAACAGCCTCACGTACTAGTGGCGTTAAGGAATACCTTCGTGCTGGTAGACTAGCATTGTAATACACAACGAGATGGGCGAAACATACTTCAAGCGACACGATCTCAAACGCCATGTTCTAGGCGGGCAATGGATCTTTCCATCTCGATCTAGTCACGCTCGGAGACAAGCACCCACATTTGCTCCTGTACAAAGATTCCCATATAGTTTGTAGATTTCCAAGGGTTGTCCGGCTGAGCAAGAGCCCAATCGAAATGACGCATGAACTTTGAAGCGGTTAGCATAGTTGACGAATATACTAAATGATCGACTCACCTCAAAGACAACCTTCGTAATTTCTAGCCAAGCGATAGACTTCCCGAGACACTGATACTTCCCGTACCCAAAGATCATCTCAGTAGTACGCCGCATCGCAGTGAGCTTATCCTCGTTAGTCTTGTTCTCTTCAGGCAACCATCGCTCAGGTCTGAAGTAATCGGCATCTTCGCCGAACATGGCCTTGTCGTGATGCACACCCCAAGCATTGTAGCTGATGTCTGTGCTACCGGGGAGATAGTACTGCTTGCCCTCGACAGTGACACGATCGCCGCCCTTTGGTACTTTCTTGGGGACAACATCGGTCACGGGAGGAAAGATGCGCAGGCCTTCTCGAACGACGGCCTGTAAGTATGGAAGATTTCGGAGAGTGGTATCTTGAACAATGCTCGTTGCGATGGGAGCCGCCCCTGAGTGTACAGCAGCATCCACCTCAGCCTGTAAACGGTAATAGACGCGCGGATGAGCAATGAGGTAGAGCATAGCTGATCTGATAGCTGTAGCAGTAGTGTCAGACCCAGCAAGGACTTGTAGTACAGCTTCAGAGAAGAGCTCTTCTTTGGAGAGACCATGGTGTATGAAGGAAGCCAGCATATCAGAGCGACCTTCAGTTGACTTTTCAAGCCGTGAGTCGATGAGCTTGCGGGCTACGCCCATCATCTTGCCGAAGCCGCTCTGGTCTTTCTCTGACGGTCCGAGTAGGCGTGCGATGGGTGGCCATTGCAAATACTTCGTCAAACCGAGCGCAGCGGATATCGCAACAACCGAAAGGCCCTGTTCGCCTGACTTGATATAGTCGTTCAAATCAGTGTCAGCTTGGAGGTCGCCGAATGCTTCACCAAAGCCAATAGTGCTGATGACATCAAGGGTGAAGTACTGAACCTTGCGCGCAAGATCCATTGGCTTCGACCCTGCGGTAGTGGAGATGTACTTGCTGCGGATTAAGTTGAGCAACTCGTTTAGTCGACCATCAATGTCCGGTTCCAAAGACAAGTTCTCCTTTCCGGAATAGCCAGCAGCCATCTGCTGTCTACGCTTGGTGTGCTTCTCTTCATCAATTTGGCTAAACACATGGTCCTTGCCAGGCTCAACTCGAGTGGCAGTATTGAACCAATAGGACCTAGTGTACTGCGAACGAACCGCGTTCATATGCGCGAGCAGCTCCGGCGACGAAGTGACCAGTTCATTGGGTCCGACTCGTGCGATAGGACCTATGCAAATATGAGCACGCCACGTTGCTGTACTACCACAGCGCTAATCGAGCCACTCACCGTATTTGTCGTTGACTTCTTTGTATGCGAGATGTGAGTGAAAACTGAGAATCACACACGAGTGCCAGAGTTCGGACCAGCCGGTACCAAAAGGACCGTTAAAATGCCGAAGGCGGTTGTATTTGCGATACTTGCCCGTCAAATAGAGAACAAAGATGGCAGTTAGTAGCAGCCACCATAGTGCGTACAACTGCGCAAGAAGAGACATAACGAGCCAAAGGAATGCGAGGAAAAGGTAATCGTCTGTGAATCCCACATCATGAGAGCTTTCCTCTTTTTAAGGGCTGTTATGCAATCACGGCCTCGTGTGGAGTGGGGTCATACTTTCGGCACAGCCGTCTTGGATGAAGTTCCCGTGTCGAGCCTTCCCGTCCCTAACTTAGGCCGTGCGGGGCGGAGGTTCCGCGTTGGTCCCTACACCTGTCAACACCATAGGTTGTGAAGAACCACCAGCACAAGTATGTCGATTACTACGCCGCACTGTTGCATGAAATCCCCGTTGCTCCAGTACTTAAATTCCACCGCCCGCTTTCTGTTGCGGCCCATTTGACCCTCCTTTTATCGACTTCTCGCAATGAGTGACGATCAGCCCACCGTCACTGTCCCTGTCGACGTAAGCGCACATGATGCCTATTTCCAACAGTTGAGCGTGCTGAACATTTGCAGACAGATCTAGATTCGACTTATGATGAGACCGACGCGTATGTTCTCTGGCTACGATATAGGAACACAGTCTGATTGTTGCGCAGACAGAGTTATGCGACATCATTATCATCCAGCGTTGAGAAGTACAAGTGGGAGAATGGGCGGCGTTATCACAGTTATCGTGAAGGAGGTTGCACGCCAGAGCCCCGCCACAATCGAATTCTTGGCTGATGGTCGTAGCGTACAACTTCCCCAACGACGAGAAAGAGCAGGATAGGCTGGACATGAGCCATCACATGTGTCTACTGCTTTTAGACGACAAGTTGCACCTCACCGAGCTTTCAAATGATAGAGCAATCCGAATACTTGACATTGGGACCGGGACTGGTATATGGGCGATGGACATGGGCGACAGATTCCCGAACGCGACAGTGATTGGGAATGAGTTGAGTCCAATACAGCCAAAATGGTAAAGTGTCTGCGATGTGAGCATTCTCTGCAGCTGATAAGTCAGAAGGGTACCGCCAAATGTGCAGTTTGAGATCGATGATGTTGAGAGCCCATGGCCACCTCGGGAGCCGTTCGACTTTATTCACGGCCGCTATATGCTAGGAAGCATACAAGACTGGCCGAAACTCTTGCGCCAGTCCTACGAGTGAGTTGGAACCCTCGAACTTGCTTGCACAGTCTTTGAAGCTGATTGGCCAGGAACCTTGCTCCGGGTGGCTGGATAGAACTGCAAGACTTCAACACGTTGGCATACAGTGAAGATGGGAGCGCAAAGGATGACAACAAGGTGATTGAGTTTTGCCGTGTGTTCAATGCAGCCTGCGACAAGATTGGGCGCCACGGGTCACCGGGCCAACATCTCAAAGGGTGGGTCGAAGAAGCTGGCTTCACCAACGTACGGCACGACGTACGCAAAGTCCCAATCGGTACTTGGGCAAGAGACAAGAAGTTGGTCAGTGCAGTTTTGGCCTGCAAAAATCTGGCGCTGACAAGCTCCCAGAAACAAGTTGGCGGTATATTCCGTATGAACTTAGAGGAGCTCCTAGAGGCCGCACTGCTGGGATTGCTTGTTCGGGTTGAGAACTGGAAACCGGAGGAGGTCCACGTTTTCATTGCGCAAATCAGAGAGGCGTTGAGGGATAGATCGGTGCATCTAATGGAAGAATTGTAAGTACTACTGAGGTGGTATTATTTCTCAGGCTTACGCTGACCCCTGAGTCAGTCACACCGTATGGGCCCAAAAGCCTGACAACTAGCGGCATGTAGGAGTCTTCTGTCAAGGTGCCAACCTTGCCATGGCTTGGAGGTGATTGTATGCGATTCGTCATTAGAGATAGCGTGGACGCGATCCTAGATTTGTTATGATGTTATCTTCATGGTGACTGAATTCCATCCTTTTGCAGTATCCTATCAGCTATGAACATCCTTTGCATATCTTCAGGCGTGATCTTCCGTCGTTCGAGCTCATCATCAGATCGTATTTGTTCGCTGTTGTGCTCGTGAAAGCTTCCGCGGTCAGGTGTTGTGAACGTGGCGTGATTCTCGAGATGCTTGCTGCGCCTGTACCATATTGGTATCGATGGGAACTGGCGGTAACGGTTGGTCGTCCGTCCAATACAGTGCGGGGCCGTTGACGACGACAATGCCTTGTTGCCTCAAGCGACGCCACTTGGCTTTGTCTTTGTAGTTGCGGTAAATGAGACAGGTTATGACGACCAGGACTTGAAGTGAGATGATCCCTCCAACTGTAGTGAGTATTACGAGGAGCTCTGAGTCGGTGGGGAAGTCGTTGGGAGCCATGGCAGCTGATTTGAGTGACCGTTGTATAAATGCGCAATGAATGATTGTGTCGATGCTGATGTTGTTGATGTTGATATCACTTGGGCCGGTTATGGTCGAGGAGCCGTTTTGTTACTGATGCTGTTTGGGTCTTCCCCCACCCGCCGTAAGCTCCTGCTCGCCATCGAAGGTGAAGGTAGGTGCCAAGAGCGCATCGATCATGTCGCACGCAAACCCTGGCGGTACCCGGCAAGCTATCTGCATTGCTACTTTGCACACTTTAAGCCTTGTTGTACGCCTGTTCGAGCTCTGCATAAAAGCCACTCCTCTTTCTCGCTGCGTTGCGTTCCCATCTCAACTTCTCTTCCTTTCGCCTGCGCTCCTTAGCGCGTTGCTGTACGTCGCTCTGCATCTCGATCCACTCTTGTTTCGTATTGGATCTTTGATTCTTTCTATTATTCTTGAGTAGCTTCTGAAAGAGCTTAGGGATGCCAAGGAAGTAGAACAAGATGAAGTTGCCAAGTAAGATACTCGAGATGAGGAGAAAAACAAGTGCAGTTCTCATAATCGTAGCGGCAGTTGGGCTGCGCGGCGGGAAAGGACTTTAGCAGCGATTGTCGACGGTCAAAAAAAAGGAATGGATGTGGTGTCTTGGTGGAGCTTCTTAACTTGATGATCTAGTTGTGCGAAGTCGATGAAGAAGTTCCGTGGCCACGATGAACCAATTCGGCAAGATGACGTCATGTTATCCAGGGCTCACCACCACGCTCATACGTCCATAATTTACGAAAGGGAAGCACTGTCACTATGTATCTGACCAGTCCCATACCTCCACCAGCAAGCGAATGATGTTTTCACCTGCAGATACACAAACACGCTGGAGATCTTGAGGGCTCCTCATGATAATGATGACACTATATTAGGTGTCGCTTGAATCTAACCAATGACTTGGTTAGATGCGTCGTGGGATTTTCAGTGCCTTCCTCAATCAGGACACTGTTGAAGGGCTATACATACCGAAGTGCCGCACATGAATGCTCTCCCCTTGATCAGCTTCCCCTCATGTTCACCTCTTAACTTATAACGCAGTTGCTATCCAGATTGGCGGGGTGGCCACTTGAGAGATCTCCATCCACCAATTCATGGTCCTCTTTAGCACTCGGGACGTATTCGCCTTGCGCCCGACTTCCGTCACGCTTAGCACTCTGGAGATAGTAAACCCTGACACCCACATCATCACCAACTCGATCTTGCAAGCAGCTCACAAGGTCCGCAATGATTTCCCCAGCATGTTCGTAATTGTAGCGGCGTGGGCCGCTGTAGAATACTGATAGCTACGGTAAACGACAACGTAGGACTATCGGGTCGATGGAATACTGCGCTGAGTTGCTATCTAGTGAGGAGAAGACGACTATATACTGACTCTGGAACGTGCTAATCCAGAACAGTCTAAGTAAGGGTAATAGGGTCTCGTATGGACCGACTAGTACCGCAACAGTAATCTTCCGCGAATACAGGATTGTCCCAGACAGACACGATTTTCAGGTGGATAGTCCTCAGGCCAGTCAGTGACTCCAAGATCCTGAAATGAGGACTATTAAAACTGCAACATACATCAATATCCCCGAACTAGAAAGCGAGGCCAGCTTGGGCAGGGCCGTACCAGACAAACTCAAGCTTGAGAGACGTGATCGCAGACTTTTGCGTATCTGCAAGAGCCGTGAAGAAGCGAGTCTCGTCCGGGTGCCGAACGATGAATAAAGTGTTGTGGGCTACCGGTAGTGTTGAGGTCTCGAATTAAGTCTGGCGGCTGACTTGTAGCAGAGCAAGGTCTGGCTTGCATGGCGCCTCGGCCTCGTTTTCGTACAGGTTGCGCCGGTGAACTTGAAGAGTTCGAACGGTTTCTTCGCAGAGCATGTTCTCATAGATTCGGTATCCGAGCTCGGCAGGAAGGCAAAGGAGAGGCGACTCGCGTGGGTTACGCTTGGTGCTAGATTCGTGGGTCAGCATAAACTCTCTGTACTGACTAGACTGAGGAACACTTACATGGCATCTTTGCTCTTACAGTCGGTTGCGGGAGGCTGTTGGAGTGGTGACGCCATGCTTTGTCCTTTAGTGTTGTTTGTGCTGTCGTTGAGGTTGAGCTGCAAGTGTCGCGTTGACAACACAAGGCAAGAATCTGCGACAGTTAGTGCGGTTGAGGCAACGATGTCAGGGTAGGTACTTAGCGCGATGGTAGGTGAAGGCGCACTCTGCAGAATATTTAGGTCAAACGAAGTCAAAAAGGACCAGAATTTCAACTTATGCTAAGATTGACGAGTGTTAGCTGTTCTTGATAGTAGCCGTCCACCCAGGCGAGATGAATTTAGTGCCCAACTGTTCTATTCAATGTTGATCACGACATCTTCAACAGCGGATCAGAGCTTACAGATATGCTCTTCCACTGCCTCTCCCGCTTGGCTGTCAGTTCGTTCAATACCACGTTCTTTCCCCACGAGGACGACCCGAATATGTTCCGACTCAGGCAGCGCCCTCAAAAAGCTGAATTTAGTGACATCGTCCCTCTTCTCAACATGCAGTTGCGCATCCAAGCCCAGAAACCTACGGCCCGGCTCACTAGATAGCCTCAGCGCAAGCTTAATGTTCTTGATGCGTTCTTTTTGTCTAATTGAGAGATGTCTCTAGAATCTGTTGCCGAGGGGTTTTGTGTGAAGATGTCAGAGTTCAGTGAAAAACTGTACGCAAAGGAAAAAGTCGAAGATTGTACTGAGGTTGTATTGAGTGAAGCTACGAACAGTATATATAGGTGAGTAGCTGTAAACAACGCTAGTGTGACGTGGCAGTCACTCTCATGGAGGTGAGGTACGGCAGGCAGGAGCACCCCAAACCGTGACAGAAGAAGAACTTGTTGCGCGCAAGGGACAGACAGAAAGTTTTCTCGTCTCTCGCAGCAGACTTGAAGAAGCGCATATTGACATTGACGTTGACTCGATGTATGTGGTGTAACGGAGAGCATAGTGACCTTCTCCTTAGTAATTTCATACGTCTCGCCACATAGGACGTAATGATAGATGATATTACGGATCTCAGCTGGTGGTCGAAGGAATGGTGAGCTGTGGTGGTTACGCTCGACACTATGCGGTGTCAGTCTGGTATTTCTCCGAATACGTCTAGGGCTTCTTCAGTGGTTACATGGCTTATCTCCGAGATGCAGTTAGACCGTCCATCTTTTGCCACATACTTGCACTGGTCTCTGCCAGTCACGCAGTCAAACCCTCAAGAAAGGGTCGGGTGACCGGGTGTCGCTCTACAGGGGGCATCGTGTTGCTGTGATTTGACGGGCTGCGAATGTGTCATTGTTGCGCGAAGTGGGTTATTGAGGTGTAGAAGGTGCGATTTGGTGAGGTGACAGAAGTCGCGTCGCGCGATTTCGCTCTTTCCTTCTTCACCCACCGTCACGTATGCTGCATCTGCACCTGCAACACCACAACCCTTCACCTCCACACCTCAACATGCAATTCGGGCTCCCTGACAACGCCCTCAAGCAGCGCCAGACCAGGCACCTGGTACTTCAACGCGCCTTTGCAGCAGTTGGAACTTGTGTGCACCACAGCAACGTCTGTGGGCAAGATGCCAGAGAGTTGCGAGGCAGAAGAGCTTGCAATCACTAGAATACGGGGTAAAACGCAAATGTTGAAGCGTAGAGATCTCATTACTTCGAACTAATCATACAACAGCTGTTCATGCAAAAGCAACGCTCGCTAAGCAGATGGTGTGTTACAAAGGAAAAGTTTGCTGAAGAGCTGACATCGAACTGGGACTAAGCCCAGGACATTTCAACAAGGACGCTTGAAAACATTATACATCCGAGCCATCGATCTCAAGTCTGAGCACCTCCAGAGCCGACCTTCAAACCCCCCGATCTTCCAGCCAGAACTAAAGGTTTCATTCCCTCGTATCGATGGTGTGTGGTATCATTTTAAGCCAACAGAAATCATCAACATCGTACCGCTCACGTCTGTCCGACGCAACGTTTACTTGCCACCGAGCAGGCCGCCTACGAGAGGGATGTTGCTCGCGCCGCCGCCGCTCTTTTTCTTCTTGTCCTTGTCACCACCGAAGAGACCACCAAGGCCAAGGCCGCTGAGCAGCTTGTTGATTCCAAGACCACCCAGAAGACCGTTGACCAGTCCACCAAGACCAAGGCCGTTGAGGAGCTTGCCGACAAGATTGAGAACACCAGTCAACAGCAGACCAACAGCGGCGATGATCTGGAAGAGAGGCTCGGTGAGCAGAGCCCAGAGAGGGTTGAGCTTCTTCTTTGCGTGGGGCATGTCGGAGATCTTCTTCTTTGCGTTGTCGATAGTAGTGACAACAGAAGACGTAAGCTCCTTCAAGCAGTCGGCCAGCTTGTACTCCTCGGGCGAAGCTTCGCCCGTTTGCTGACGACCCTTAGCCTGAGCAGCGATGCGGCCATCGGGGTCGAGACCACGGAGCGAGCCGTTGCACTCGTTCAGGATGCGGCCACCCTCTTCGATGAGAGGCTTGACATTGTTGACCAGCTCCTCCTCGTCGAGCTCGTCGCGAGGTGTCCGGTCGGCCTTCTCGATGTGCTGGCAATACGTTAGTATTTAGTATGAAGGAAAGACACAGGATGGCACTTACCTCGGTGATCTGCTTCATTACAGGCTGGACACGCTCCAGAGTCTGCTGGCAGATGGCGGCCATCTTGTCAGCGAGCTCGGAGTCCTCACGACGTTGCCTCTCCTCGTCGGTCTCGTCCTCGGGAACCTCTTCTTCCTGGATGTTTTCCAGAAGAGTGACTTCTCCGACCTTGTTGCCGTCGTTGTCAATGACGTAGCCATTGTCATCGATCTCAAGACCAGCGCAGTGACCAAGATCACCAGCAGTGAGACGACCGATGATATCGCCGTTCTCGTCACGGACCTCGCCCTCCTTGTTTACACGCATGCCAGACATGGGGTTGATGCGGCGCTCCTTCTCCTCAGGCTCCCATCGCTCGGCCTTACCGATGACGTTGCCGTTCTTGTCGTTGATGTCGCCGTCCTCATCGACGTGGTGGCCAGTGAGTTTCTTGATGTCACCCTCGATGACACGACCAATGATGGAGCCATCGGCAGTCTGGACGGTACCATCCTTGGCGACAGTGTTGTTGTCGAAGCCAGCAAATGGTCCCTCTGGTCCGGATGAGGCGCCGTGGACGAGCTCAGCCTTACCGACGATGTTTCCAGCATTGTCCCAGATCTGGCCCTTGCCATCGACCTTCTTACCGACGAGAGTAGCTGGGTCACCTTCGGAGACGCGGCCAAGGATGGTGCCGGAAGAGTCGACGATGTTGCCGGCCTTGTTGACGGTGCAGCCAGCAAGAGCCGACAGGTCGACCTCCTCAGCCTCATCTTCCTCGAAAGGCTCAGCATGGCCCTTGACATTCCCGTACTTGTCAATGATGTCACCGTCTTCGTCAACAGAGTGACCGACGAGCTTCTTCGCATCACCTTCGGTGATCTGACCAACACGGTTGCCGTCATTGTCCTCGACGAATCCATCTTTGACGACACGGAGGCCTTCGAAGCCGGCAAAAGGTCCCTCCTGGCGAGTGACGCGTTCGTTGTCAGGAATGAGCTCGCAACGTCCGACAATCTTGCCAGTGTCTCCATGGATGAGACCCTCACCGTCAGACTTGCGTCCAGCAAGCTCCTTCAGGTTGCCCTCAACAAGCTTACCGACAGGGATACCCTCGTTGTTGACAAGGTAGCCTTGCTTGTTAAGGGTGAGGCCATCGAGGCTGGACAAGTCAGCAGGAGCAGCCTCCTCTTCCTCCTGAATTGGCTCAGCGTGACCCTTGACATTGCCGAACTTATCAAGAATGTCTCCATCCTCATCGACATGCAAGCCGACAAGACGTTTAGCGTTGCCCTCAACAACTTCACCAACGATGTTGTCGTCCGCATCAGCAACCTTGCCATCGGCAACGACGCGAAGACCCTCGAGGCCACCGAAGATACCTTCGGGCTTGGACTCGCGCTCGTTCTCAGGGATCAGCTCGCAACGGCCAACAACCTTTCCGGTGTCGTTGTGAATGAGGCCTTCGCCGTCGGACTTGCGGCCTGCAAGTTCCTTCAGGTTGCCCTCGACCAGGCGGCCGATAGGGATACCCTCTTGGTTGACAAGCTTGCCCTGCTTGTTCAAAGTAAGACCCTCAAGGGCAGAGAGGTCCTCGGGAGCCTCCTCCTCGGGCTCCTCCTCTTCAATAGGCTCGGCGTGGCCCTTGACATTACCGAACTTGTCAAGAATATCGCCATCCTCGTCAACGCGGAGACCAATGAGGCGCTTAGCATTGCCTTCAACAACCTCGCCGACAATGTTCTCATCCTCATCAGCAACCTTGCCGTCAGCGACGACACGCAGGCCCTCAAGGCCGCCAAAGATGCCCTCAGGCTTGGACTCACGCTCATTCTCGGGAATGAGTTCGACGCGACCGATGACCTTGCCAGCATCGTTCCAGATCTGACCATTCCCATCGATCTGACGTCCGTTGAGCTCCTTAGCGTTACCCTCAACGAGGCGACCAATGGGTATACCTTCGTCGCCGATGACGTTACCCTGCTTGTTGACAGTCTTGCCCTTCAAGATCGAAAGATCTTCAGCCTCAGGTTCGTCTTCCTCAGGCGCCTCCTCTTCCTCGTAGCGTTCAGCGTGGCCAACGACTGAGCCCTTCTTATCGAGGATATCACCATCCTCGTCAACGGCACGGCCAATGAGCTTCTTGGCGTCGCCCTCGACGACTTGGCCGACACGGTTGCCGTTCTCGTCCTCAACGTAGCCGTCCTTGACAACGATGAGTCCCTCAAGACCAGCAAAAGGAGCTTCCTCCTCAGCATCCTCCTGGGGAACAGTCTGAGCACGGCCGATGACTTTGCCCTTATTGTCCCAAAACTGACCCTCGGCATCGGCAGTGATGCCAGACTTGGAGAGCTTCTTAGCGTCACCCTCGATGAGCTCACCAACAATGTTGCCGTTGTTGTCGATGAGCTTGCCGGACTTGTTGACAGTAAGTCCGTCAAGGATGGACAGAGGTGGTCGGTTGTCGTCGGCAGCCCCCTCAGCGTCATCTTCAGCATCCTCAGCAGCATCTTCAGCAGCATCCTCAGCAGCATCCTGAGCGTCTTCGGCGGCATCCTGAGCATCTTCGGCCTCAGCCTTAGCGTCCTCGGCACCCTCTTCAGCGTCTTCAACGCCCTCGGCTGCATCTTCAGCCCGGTCGACCTGCTGCTCGATAATCTTGGGTAGGGGCTTGACTTTTCCGATGACGTTACCGTCCTTGTCGAGAACCTCGCCCTTCTCGTTGATCTTCTTGCCGGCGCACTCCTTGATGTCACCCTCGGCAAGCTCACCGATGGGCTCACCCTCCTCATCGAGGACCTGACCCTTCTTATTGACCTTGAGACCTTCGAGGACATCGATATCAGGGGTGACTTCAACTTCCTTGACCTCAGGCTCGATCTCGCCAAGGCGCTCCTTGAGCTCCTTCTGAGCCTCGAAAGCAGCCTCACCAGCAATGACCTGAACCTTGCCAATAGGCTTATCCTCCTTGTCGAGGACCTCGCCCTTGTCGTTGATGGTCTTGCCAGCACAGTCCTTGACCTCGCCCTCAACAAGCTCACCAATCTCCTCACCCTCGGCATCAAGGACCTTGCCCTTCTTGTTGACCTTTAGGCCGTCCAAGATGCGGATGTCGAGAGCGTCCTTGGCGGACTCCTTGAGCTTGTCGGCGGCGCCCTCAGCGAGCTCGACATTGCCGAGAACATTGCCCTCAGAGTCGACGACCTCACCCTTCTCGTTGACGGTGAGACCCTTAAGCTCCTTGATATCGCCCTCGAAGTCCTCACCGACTTGGCCAACAACTTCGCCATCATCGTTCAGGACCTCACCCTCGGAGTTGACCTCAAGACCCTCGAGCGCCTCAACACCGGGAAGTTCATCCTCAACATCGGTGGCCTTGTCTTCGACATCGCCCTTGGCATCTTCAGCAGCGCCCTTGGCGTCTTCAGCAGCGTCCTTGACGTCGTCCTTGGCACCTTCAGCAGTATCTTTGACGCCCTCGACAGCACCATCGGCATCCTTCTTGGTCTTGCCCTCCTCGCCCTCATCCTCCTCCCCGTCATCGTCAACGAGGTCGGCGGCATCAGGGTGGAGCTCGGCACGGGCGATGACGTTACCATCGTCATCCAGGATCTCGCCGTCCTCATTGAACTGCTTGCCTTGGATGTCAGCTGGGTCGCCCTCGACGAGGTGACCAACGAAGTCGCCATCCTCGTTCAGGATCTGACCAGTCTTGTCGGCGGTCAAGTCCTTGAGGATGCTGAGAGGAGGCATCTTGGGGCCAGCGTCGGCACCCTTCTTGAGCTCATCAGGAAGCTGGTCCTCAGGGAGGAGCTCGCAACGACCAACGAGATCACCATCGTCATCGAGAATCTCGCCATTATCGCCAATGGGGTAGCCAGCAAGATCCTCGGCGTCGCCCTCAACAAGGCGGCCGACGGGCTTGCCGTCTTTGCTGATGAGGCCCTCCTCATCAACCTCAAGACCCTTGAGAATGCTCAGATCGAGACCATCGGCCTGGTCCTCAACGGAGTCCTTGACATCGTCGGCGGAATCCTGAGCACCCTCCTTTGCGTCTTCCGCGGTATCTTTGACGTCGTCGGCCTTGTCCTTGACGTCACCAGCAACATTGTCTGTCTTGTCGTCGACGTCGCCAGCAACATCGTCTGTCTTGTCATCGACGTCGTCAGCTGCGTCACCGGCCTTGTCCTTGACATCGTCGGTAGCATCTTCAGCTGCATCCTGACCCTCCTGAACAGTGTTCTTCGCAGCGTCGGTTGCATCGTCAGCGGCGTCCAGAGCAGATTTGTCTTGAGACTGCTCAGTAACATCCTCAACAGCACCCTTGGGGTCCTTGGAGGCCTTGCCCGCAAGGTTTGAAGCGCGGCCAGCGAGACCACGAGCACCGCTCAATGCGCCCTCACCAGCCTTGCTGGCAGTGTCTGTGGCATCATCTTCAGTGTTGTCGACTGTGTCTTCGGCATCGTCACCAGCCTTCTGTGTGGCGTCGTCTTCAGTCTCCTCGGCCTCCTCATCTTCGTCGTCGTCGATGGGCTTGGGCTCGGCCTCTGAGAGATCATCGCCCTTTTGGGAGACCTTGCCGGTTGTGTCTTCGGCAGTGTCCTCGGCATCATCGGCGGTATCTTCTACCTGCTTCTGCTTCTTGGTGTCTTCAGCAGTATCTTCCGCCTTCTTCTGGGTATCTTTCGCGGTCTCCTCTGCTGTATCCTTGGTGTCTTCGGCAGTATCCTGCGCTTCCTCCTTGGTATCCTCGGCAGTGTCTTGTGCCTGGTTCTTTGTGTCATCGACAGCCGACTGGGCCTTCTCGGAAACGTCAGGTGTGTCTGGTGCCTGCGATTGCGGCTTGTTCAGCTTGGGAGCTGACTGCTGGGGCTTCCTGCCAAGCTTGGTAGGAGTGCGGGGGGTGTCACTCTTTCCTGCGGCGGGAGAAGGCATGTTGATTTCGTTAATGGGTAATTCGTAAGTAGGTTGTGTATGGGTTCGTTGACTCGTAGCAGAAACGTTACTGCTGATAGATCGTGAGCGGAGGGAACGGGGGGAATTCCTATTAGGCGTCGGGGGGAACGAATAATAGGTGTAAGAGTTGGAGGAGTTTTCTGTCATGTATCAATTGACGGATGGAACGTCTTTGTAGCTGGAAAGAAAGAGCAAGGATTTCAAGGCAGGCTTGCATTTATGAGGTCAAAATGGGACAGATGGGCGATTCCTCAGTATGACGTCGACTTCTAGAGCTCCATGAGGCATGTAACAGGGGGAGCTCGCGCCACAGTAAGGAGAGCTGGGCCAGCAGAACCTGTTTTGGAGCCCACGACTGGAGTGTGTACGACAGGCTGCGACGAACCAGACGTTAGTTGCGTCACTTGCTCCAGCCTTGAGCGGGGCGACACTCCAGTCTCGCGGAGCAATGATGAGAGAGCTCCACTCAGTGAGGTGACACGCGCGGGTAAGAGCTACAACAGGGTTTGGGGAACTGTGGCGGGAACTGGAATAGAGACTCATCGTCGATGGCTGTAGCGAGTGGCTGCCAAGTTTGGAGACGGCCCTGGTGGTAAGTGGGCTGAAACGTGTTGATACGGAAAGTTGACAGGTATCTTTTGATGGCATCTAGACCTGGAGTGCTCAGCAACGATTCGTCAACATCACCATCTGCAGTCGCCGCAGACATCAACTGGCCTCTTTCATCTCGAGCCGCACCCTCTCAAACAATAAGCCGCTCCCCTGTCAGCCACACCTCGACACGAAACCTGCTGTCTTCCCGTTCCACACTGGACGATCCAGGCCCGATCGACGGCATCGCAACAGCACTCTCCTCAAAACTCCAACGATCGAAAACATGTATCCCTGACGCTGCCGCATTCCGCTCCTATCAGAGGCCTGCAACGCGCGGAGGCTGTCAAGATAGAGAGAGCAGGTCTTACCGTGCGGTTGACCAAGCAGGTTGTAGCATCCACCAAGTGATGTAAGTCGCCATGACGTAGTGCGTTGGGGAATACCCCTGCACAAACCCTTGTTTCTCACTCGCTTACAACGCGGCCCCCGCTGCGAATCTGCACCTTCCATGTTCCTTGGATGCAGCGCACTTTTGATTGAGTTCAGACTGCGGGATGGGAAATGAGCGGGAAGCCCTGACGTCCCTGCGCACTGCTGGTGATCAGGAACGAGTTGAGGCGGAATGCACCCCGGACTTCGTCGACGTCCTGGCTTGAGGATAGATAAAACTTCCTGCGCAAGCAGCCATCCGACGTTGGATCGTACCGCGGAACCGTTCAGAACACGCGAGACGCGACGTTTGGCCCGAGGCCGTTGAGATCGCAACTATGGGTGCGCTAACTGCAGCGCCGAAAGTTTCATCACACTGACCATCTTGCTGGATCACTTGGGAAACGTGCGGCCGGTGCGGTATGCAGCGGGCACGCACGGGGCGTCGATACAGATACGAGCAGTGGCCTGTGTTCTTCGTACAGCAGCAGTCGTGGTACAACGTTATTGCGCGTTCGATGAACTGGTACTCGAAGATGCGCTCAAATCACAAAGCGGTGTGGTATCGGTACCTGAGGCAAGCAATTGCTGCACGTCTGACTGGTACAAGATGCGATGTTGACATTATTGACAGGCAATAGTGTGTCTCACAGCAGTACAAGTCTACAATTACAGCACAGGCGTGACGCACTGCATCCTCTGGTATGCAGTGCGATTGACCAATCACAATCAGCAGGCGACGGTCCCAGCCTCTTGAGCCCTGAGTTGAACCTGACGCTCGACCATCGAACGCGTGCGGACATGACAGCGCCTAGCGTACCATCAACCACCAGTGTACCATACAATTGCACAGCAAGAAACCTGCTCCTGATGAAACACTTACACACAGTGAACCATTGTGCCAACATCTCAAGATGAAGAAGCGACAGGGCAAAGCGCCAGAACATGAGAAAAGGAGAGGTATATTTTCGCATCTGAAAGTCGCGGTATCCATGACCGGACATGATGTCAGTTTTCACTAAGCTTAGGCGCGCGGATTCGGATGGACCTGATTTCCGGTTCCTGTTCCTGTTCCAGGATCAGCTTCCTCGCATCGTCCAGCGCTGGCAGCAAAGGACGCAGACTTCCGAAACTTTGCGGTGCACGCATCGAGATTAGAAAGGCGAGCTGCAAGGGTCCGTGGAGCTGAAGATCATAGAGCGGAGTGGTATGATTTGCAACAACCGTGGAATTTGCGACGAGCGACCGTGCGAATGTTGCGATTGCAACGAGCATGGCTGAGGTCTTGGTTGGATGTTTGCAGACGATCCAGGTCCCGAACAGCCTACAGTATGCTATGGTGATCGGATACCCGACCAGATGCCGTTGCTGCAACGATGACCGTCGTCGACCAAGAATATCGTCAGAGAGAGGGCTGGCAGAGCTTATGCAGGAATACTTTCAGCAGTATTTGTGAAAGACGTGGTCAACCCTGCCGTGGCCCTTTCGACGTGATATGATGCACATCGACAATCCGCGATGCTTGACAACAAAGATGCGTCGGAATCAAATGGCTCTGCAACTCTTTAAGAGGTTCCTCCTTGCGGCAACAATCCAGCAATCCACCTCGCGAACACGAGGACATGCTGGCGGACCGTTCGAAGCATTCAGCGACCGATACTCAGTGGGCCCCCACATGTTGCAGAACAGCTGGGAGGCAGCAGCCACGAACTCTCAGTCTGATGGTGAGGCCTGGAGGTGCTTAATACTAAGGAGAGAGCAGTCGCTTGAAGGCCAAATTTCCATTAGTCTTGTGTATCCTCGTTAACTACTCGAAGACGTGTAACGCCTCCTTGACTGCTGCCCAACAATTCTGAGGCTTGAGACGACTGCGTCCGGTCTTTTCTGCAACATGAGAGCGGCCGTACTGCAACGTTCACAATTTGGAGGCCCTCAAGCTTTTCCAACTCCGCAAAGATAACGAATTCAAACCCAAACGATTCCGATCTTCGGGTGAGTTGTAATGTATGAGGTGCTTGATGGTTGATGAAGTTTGTGGTCCAGAATGTGGCACATTGGAGGTTGGTTGGGGCACATGTTTTGCATTTGCAACCGATCGCTAACATGATCAAGAAATCGTCTCCACCACCACTACAACGCCTTGCGATACGCGAAAACACATCAAATGGTTCAAGGATACTCTGATAGTACTGTGTAAGTCAGTAAACCCGTGCCCAACGGTGTTTGCAGCGTTGGCGACCTCTCGCGCAACCGAGAGGCCCTGAAGTAGTGAGTCGTGCAGAGCGCCGCAACGATACCTCCAGAGCAACAAGGGTTGCCTTCAGGGGCCCAGAGTTGGGGATTGTCGTTAGCGACTCTTACTTCAATGCTCAGAAATTACTTCGAGGTTGTGGTTGGTTGGTTGCTTGTGTCCGACTTTCTCGACTTCAAAAGAGGCGACATATCTCAGTGACGGCGCCGGCCTCGATGGGAAAGGCATTACCGGCACGACCATCAACACTATAAGGCCAGCAACATCAGACTCCATACTGGAGAGAAGTTTCACGAGAGAAAGGTATCATAAATTAAGGTCTAACAACATTAAGCACGCACGCCACTTGTCGCCTTCGGCTCGGGCGCACTCCTCGAGAAACTCTCCCTCTTCCCATCCGGCGGAATCCCACTCTCAACATCCTGACCAGACCTACTCAATACCTTCTTCCTTCTTTGTTCCTTCGCCTGTTCCTTCTCGCGAATCGCAGCATCCTCTTTCTCACCACCTCGACTGATCTTCTTCCATATCCGGCGCTTCCAGCTCCTCTCCTTCCGCTCGGCTTCCTCCTTCTCCGCCTGGTCAGCAAGGAGTTGTCTCTCGCGCTGCGCACTCTCACTGTTATCCTTCTGTTCCTCGACTTTCTTCTCATAGACTTCGGGATGCACGACCTTAGTCTCAGCATCTTTGACTGCACCAACGCCCTTCTTGACTTTTCGTCTGGTTTTGACGTACGCTTCCAAACCAACTAGTACCGCATACGAACGCGATATGCTGACGCGGCTCATGTCGACGCCGTTGTCTTGCATGTTATGCACGAAAGCGCGGAAATTCTTTGTGGGTGGACGATAGTGTCCTGATAAGGGTGAGAGGCGACGCAACTGGCCGTCTTTAATGCGGACGAGACCTGCGGCGGATATGCGCGCACCGTGGAGGAAGGAGGAATGTTGGAAAGCCCCGGACTGCTTAATGCCGATGTAGAGACGGAAGGATGTGTCTGCGACCTGAGTGAGGTAAGCATGCACACTGTCAATAGTTGGTTTTCTACATGTCTGACTCAAGTGGCTACGACTTCAGGTATTGCGAGCCGAAGGAGCGAAACCACAAAGAGGTCCAGGAAGCCGAGTCGGGTTTTTGACAGGGAAGAAATTTTCGACGCTCAATCGATTGATTCGCGAGATCAAAGTCTCCGATCTCGCTACCATTGACACCACAGGGAATCTTCAAGAGAGGACTTCGATGGGTTCGGAATGGAGAGGCTACTTTCGCTGGCATTACGTCGCCCCGTTGGCTCCGAAGGGTATTAAAGAAGACATGAGCAAGGAAAGGAGAGACTTACAAATATCCAGGAGTTCGGTTTGACCGAGCTGCGCAACAGGTGGTTCAGTATTGTCGCCGCCGACACATGCTTGATCTTCTTGATCCCCTTCGCCCGGTCCAGGTCCTCATTTACATAGTGTTCGCCCTCGACGTCACTATGCTCTGCCGAGGAAGTCGAACTGCTCGATGATATGGACGAGCTTCTCGAGTGTCTGAAGTTCTTGCTCTGCCCGTCATGCAGTAGCTGCCCATTCGGCCCATACGCCGGAGTATCATCATCCACAGGAACGATTCCATTCACGCTGTCCTTGTACTCGGTCGTCGTATTGATCCGCTCGCCGTTCTTCGCCCAGCACAGCCGACCTTCGGTATCAATCTTGACCATATAATTCAGCCGCTCCTCGCGCGACAAATACCGGACTTGTTCTTTCTCCAACCGCTCCCTCGAGACAGTAGGATGCTCAAAGGTGCGGCCATCGCCTTTGTCGAGCCAGTAGAAGAAGTTCTCGTTGGTCGCGGCCTTTTTCCATTCCTCGTGGTATGCGCGCAGATTCGAGCCATATCGATGTTTCTGGTCTACCATCTCGAGAAAATATTGCAGGTCCATCATCTTGGCCGTTTTGTCGCGCTCAGACTTCTGCTCCCCCCTCTTTCTCCTCTGGTTGGTGCGCTCTTCGGGCGAGCGCGAGTCGTCGCTATCCGAGTGGGAGACATCAGGCGCATCGTCTGCGCCCGCACGACGCGCGATTTCGCCGACACGTTTCCAGTTGTTTCGCGCTGCCTCAGAGTTTGCGCGGGCGTGTTGTTCGGGGGTCATCAGGCCGTCTCGATTTGGGGCGCTGTCTGCACGTGACTGGAGGCGTGTGGCATTGCGCCATTTCGCTGGGGGGACAGTTAGGATGCGCTGAGCGCGGAGAAGAGGCGGGCTAACCGTCTCGAACAGCCTATTGAACTGTCAACTTCGAGATCCGGGTTCACGAAAGATTTGGACGGCGTACTTCTGCCCAGCGTGCACTAGCATCCAGCCCGATGCCCTGAAGTTGGCGGCGTTCTCTGTATCCGCGGTAGTTGCGCTGGATCATCTGGGCTGCGTGTTGCTGCTCGTGATCGATGCCATGATCAGACAAACTCAGAGCGACCGTCTCCGCGGTCGCCGCAGGACCGGCTCCGGCCTCCGCCATCATTCAAGAGGTGACAATGAAGCGTGAGAGGCATTCGATGTCTGGGCGCGGGGAGAGGTGACAGGCGGAACGGTCGGCGGGGCTGGAGCTACAGACCCTGGGCTGGAATCCCTGCTCAACGGTTGTTCGGCATGGCACGTCATCTTTCTTGCAACACGAACGGCAGAAATCAATACTCTGGAATGAAGACGCGTGTTCAGCGATCCGAGAAAGTCAGGAGCTCGAGTTCGTCAGAAGCAACTAAACGGCTTTCGAGAAGGCAGCTCCTTGCGGCTGTGCGCTCTTTCCTTCTCCATATGACCAGCTTCCTGCAAGAAAGAACGAGCGGAGCAACTTCCGGGCA
Organism: Macroventuria anomochaeta; assembly: GCF_010093625.1. Lineage (NCBI taxonomy): Eukaryota > Fungi > Ascomycota > Dothideomycetes > Pleosporales > Didymellaceae > Macroventuria > Macroventuria anomochaeta. Next base: position 272,270 of record NW_022985403.1, on the reverse strand, counting down.
GGATCCACCTAGAAGAACTGGCAAACATCTCCAAACGCTTGTCTTCCAGTGCCAATCACGGGACCAGCAGCCAACATCGATACACTGACATCTTCAAGATCGTCTGGTTTGTTCAAGATGCAAGGCAGCAGCTCAACGGTCCAGTCGGGAAAATTTGCCGCTTACATACAACCTCTGTACAACATCATGTTGCCATGTCGATATTTCCTTTGCCCGCAACGTTCCAATTGCCACCTCTGTTTGTTGTAGCTCCTCAATCACGGTAACCTGCAACTTGAGCCTATCTCAAAATCTTCCTGACTAGTGAGCCTGACCAACGCTCTGCACGCGCTGAAACGTGATCTTGGCTTCCGGCCACTTGACCTGAACCATCTTCTGTCACGAGGATGACTCCTACCTGTTGTACCTCACCTGCCGTGAGTATGTCACCGCCCAAGGCGAGCGCATAGATCTTGTTGCGAACCTCTACAGGAAGGCTCAGAAAGTTGGTGCCATTCGAAGCTGGTGCCATTGTGTTCCTGCGAAGTCATTATTGGCCATGTGTAAGAGCGAAGTTCAGGCTTGCAGTTACGTACCTACAGCCCGGAGGTAGTCGTGACTTTGACACTCGATGTGTGTACTGCTCGCGCGAGGTCGATGCAACTGAGTTCAAGGTACCAAGAGAGATTGTGGTCAAGAGCAGGCTTTATAAGCGTTAGGAGCGACTAGTAAGCTTGGCCGCTAGGTGAAGGTAGCTTGCGCAAATAGGAGCGGATGTGTTCAAAGACTACTGCATGCTACACCTTCACCTTCGCCTACGCATCAGTGCCAAGCCATAGGCGATAGCACAACACATTCGTCAGTCGTCGTATATCACCTCACACCCACTGTCACCGCAACTATATACCAATTCCGTCACGATGGCGACCGAAGATGATTCAACAACCCTGTGGACTGTCGTGCGGAGTTCGAAGAAAGGTGACCAGAAGGCAAGACAAGAAGCGGCGCAAAGTTTCAGTAAAAGCCGCGTGTTCGAAACCAAAAGGAAGTGTCTCGAAAAGCAAGTCCTACTTTCGAAGTCTCAGAAAGCAAAGCTTACTAACAAACTTCAGAACCTGAGCGTAACGTAGAGACAGCTCCACTACTCCGTCTCCCCGGTGAAATTCGAAACAAGATCTACGCATACGTTTTCACCGGAGATCTCTGCATTTCACCCCGCAGCTTTCCCCGTGACGACGTGAAAAATTGTTCGGGAATGAATCTTCTTCACGTCTGTCGGCGAATCCGTTCCGAGACCTGGCTCCTCCCATGCAGCTTGCTACGTATGGATACCAAGGAAGGAAAAGCATTTGGTATACCCACCAGACAGATTCCTTTGGCGAATTTGGCGACAGTAAGAGTCTTGAGTTCTTGACTGAGCTGCCGAACAACAGACATGTGGAAGTCATGGGAATGATATTCGAGGACGTCCACGTTCCTCCACAGCAGGAGCTGGACGCCGCCTGTTCGCGCGTGGAACAGCTTCTCCGTACTTAGAAACCCGATGTCACCGTCACGTTCCAAACGCGTATGAGCACTGTATCCTGAAAGAGGCCTTACTGGGGCGCTTCCATCGGGCGATTGGCAATCAAGCGGCTCGAAACCGTGGTTTAGATTGCCAGCTGTTGCAGTGCAGTCATCTGTGCACGGCATTCGAACAGTCAGTGACCCGTACATCCCTTTACCATGGACGCATGATTCAATCAATTGCAATACTGTTACAAATTTCTACCTACACATGTGCAAAATTATCAAAATATCCTTCACACGTCATCGACCTCCCTCCAACTCCTCCCCATTAACGCATTACTCTCCTCACTCCCCTCATTTACCAACTTCCTCCCCGTCTCCTTTCCCACCACCGGTAACTTAACCTCAAACCTCTTCCCCTCTGAAGCCCCCCTCCCATCAATCGGGTGTCGAAACGGCACATACTCCGGCAACAGATCCAATTGCTTCAGCGCGGTCGCCTGGTCCCAGCTGATATGCTCATGGCACAGTCTGTCGCCGCGCATGGCTACTATGGACGTGAATGGGATCTCGAGTTTCTTCCCCGTGGGTGGGATGCCGGGGAGCAGCCAGGGCACTTCTTTGTCGTGGGTGAGGGAGAAGACGAATTCGTCAATGACGCGGTCGGTGCCTACTGTTCTGCTTACGAGCGAGAGTGCGGTGTCGTCCGGATTGCTGAAGATAAAGTGGTGCGTGTAGAAAGCTGTTAGTCTTTCTTTGCCGATTCCGCCCCTGCTGAATGTCAGCACGCTCCTGCTCCTTAGTACAAGCCAATACGTAGTCGTTCCCAGGGAGCCAATCCTCCATCAATACCAAACAAGGACAGGGACTCACGTCATGGTCGGGATATGGTTAACATAAGGCTGCGCCACCATAGTCGCCATTGTCTTCTCCACCGCCCTCTCCCCAAACTCATACAAACAATGCTCATCCCACACGGCCTCCAGATCAAAATACGGTCCATTCAGAAACGGCTTGAGGAACGCCACACTCCTTGCGTGCGCAATCCCCGCATTGCGCTTCGAGTAAGTGGGATCAGCAGGGAGCACCCAATTCGAGTCTTTGGTTGCATCTTCGTAGCGGAACGTCTTCACGATGCCGGCAGGGCGCGTTGGCGTTGGCGATGAGTACGAGGGCTCTGGATCGGGATTCAAGGGGAGGGACTCTCGACGGGCAACTTTGGGACCGGAGACGTGGACGAGTTGGGGAGGAAGGGCGGTGTCTGCTTCGTGGAGGGTGGAGAGTTGGCGGCCGCCGTAGGATACTACGGCAAGGATTTCGGGGTGCTGGATTACGCCCTCTTCGACGTAGAAAGGGAGTCTGGAGAGGTATGCTAGATTATGGATCAGTTTTCAACTTTTTTGTCTGGATGCAATGTCTAGTTGCATTGATCGCTGTGCTCCCAACTCTTCCATCAAACCGATCCATCTCTAACCCTGAATCAATGAAAATAAGAAACTCACAAACAACGCCAACACCCTTCCCAAACACGCATTCCTCACACCCTTTAAGCACTTCCAACGCCCTATCCAATGGGAATTCGCCACCATCCTCTACCTTCCCCGGCACAAGAACCTGTGCGACTGCGAAACCCTCCTCGGCCCATTTCTGCAGCGGTGGGGGGTCCAAATGCTGCTCACTCGCCTCAATCAGCGCATAGTGGTCAAGAACCAAAATAAGACCTGGACCTTTGCCGCGGCGGGATAGTGGAGGTTGAAGAGCTAGGTGGGGCGAGATCTGCTGGGGTGAGGGGTAGGAGGTGGGAGCTACTGGTGGAGACGAGGGCTTTGCTTCGCCCATCTTGAGAGATCTTACAACACAAGTAAATTGAAGAAAATTTTTGTCGAAAGCGAGTGAACAAGAGGAAGCTTGAAGGTCAAGTCACCGAGATACGGGCGGGACGTCAGGTAGTCTAGCGGGTACAAAAGTGTGGGGTAAACTAAGTTAGTTCGCGCTCGCCACGCACGGCGTCAACGACGTTGCTCAGCAGCGATGAGATTGGTTGCACGAGCGCTCTATCTTCAGCACACCATCCCATTTCAAGAGCGTACATGCACGAGCTTGATAACCTAGGGCATCGTGCTCCACACGCGCTGTGCTCGGCAAGTGCTCGTACCACCAGATGCATGCAGAGCATGATAAATTTGGTTGTTTGTGAAGCCTCTGTGACGAGCGGTGTACCTAATTGAGGTATCTGTGTTCAGGACACGAGCGCTGCACGCGTAGCGGTATATTGTACATGATGGTGGGTATCTAATGCTGGAGCTGGAGGGATAACAAAAGAGGCTATTCCGGGTTATACATGATATGATACAATGCGTATCGTACAGCACGAGCAGTGAACTGCGTGGAGACTCACTCCGCGGCAGCAGCTTTACCTTTGCGGGTTGCCTTGGTTTTGGCAGAGTGTGCAGCCGATATTGGGTTAGATGAATCGAGCTTTAGCTGTTTGCGAATCCTAGCAGCAACTGCAATGGCATCCTCAGGAAGGCCTGATGTCAGTCAGTAAGTGGCGTCTGCTCATGGGGTTTCAGACTTACCTGCAACTCGGGCAACCTTCAAGGCATGGCTCTCACGGTTGACACCTTTCTTCAGCCGGTGCACGTAGGAGAACTTGCCGTCCGCCTCCTCGCGGACATCGTTACAGTAGAAAGCTAGCTTATCGAAGTCCCTCGTCATATCAGTAAGAGCGTGGAAGTGGGTCGCAAACAGTGTCCGACATTGGTTGACATGGTACAGATGATGCAAGCAAGCGTAGCCTACCGCAATGCCGTCCTCAGGGGCAGTTCCTCGACCAACCTCATCCATGATGACGAACGAACGCGGCGTAGCCTCTTTAAGGATCTGAGCAGTCTCCAGCATCTCTACCATAAAGGTAGACTGATCGAGGAAGAGATTGTCTGCTGAGCCAACCCGACTGAAGACTTTGTCAACAAGACCGATTTCCGCATACTCGGCTGGCACGAATGATCCAGTCTGGGCGAGAATCGAAATCAGAGCGTTCTGTCGGAGATACGTACTCTTGCCCGCCATGTTGGGGCCAGTGATAAGCCAGATGCGTTCTTTGTCGTCGAGTATGCAGTCGTTGGGTGTGAACTTGCGACCTTGATCGCTACTGCTACTTTCGACGACGGGATGTCGGCCACCTACAATATTGTGCGATGTTCCAGGTGTTATGATAGGCCGTGTGAAGTTCTTTTCCACTGCAAGAAGAGCAAAGGCGCACGCAACATCGAGTTCATCAAGCACGGCTGCGTTGCGGCGAAGTCTTACAAGGTTACGGACAACTCTTTCACGTAGTTCTCCCAACACTCGCTGCTCTTCGTTGCGGATTCGGAAGCGAGTCTCGTCCATCTGTGCACCCAGTTGCGTCCATTCGGGAACCTGGAATGAACGTGTGGACTTGCTGCTGCTCAGGCTTTTGGGAAAGTACGGTGTGACGCGTGACACATCCTTACCCTTGACATGGGCAATATGTGCGAGGTTCGGTGTCCACTTGAGCGTCAAGCTGGAGACATCCATCTGTTGCCGTAATCTAGCCTCGAGCTCTGCTTTGGTTTCGACCATGGAGTCTAAGGACTTGTGCAGTCGGTGTAAAGCTGGGCTTGCCTTGCGCTTCATGATCCAGATATCATCTCGTCCGTCTGTGGCACTTTTATAGCTGCCTGTGATCGCGTGTGGCTTCGGCTGAATGCGCTTCGGCATGTTTTTCAGGTCCTCCTCGCCTGCTTCACGGCCCAGGACATCTTGTGCCAACTCCGACATTTCTTCTGCCTGCTCATCTTCAACACGGTGATACTCAGAGAGCGCGTCCTCGTCAATCGCATACCGTATGCGCTTTGCAAGCTCACATACACCTTCAAGATCGAATCGCCGCTCGAACGTAGACATGCAGTGCCGTCGCCTGGTCTCTGAGGCCTCACTATTCGGGTCGACCGGAATCGCATTCCTGGAAGTCGTGTGTTCACGCACGACATAAAATAGGTCGGAAGTAGTAGCTACGGTTTTGGAAAGCTCCATAAGGTCGTCGGCATCGCCACGACCGTAGGTGAACTTAGTCACCAGACGAAGCGAGTCGAAGGTCTGTCCGAGCAGTGCTATGACGTCTTGCCTGAGCTGGGGATATTCTATCATCTCTTCGACCAAGTCGAGCCGATCATTGATCGTAGAGAGAGACATGGACGGTGCGGCTGCGATCTGTTAGCATATTATGGTAATACACATAGATTACACCTACACAAGCGTTGTGAGAGTAGGCGTGTGCCACTTCTGGTGACTGTGTTCTTCAAGGAGTGCAATAAGCTACCTTCGTATGTGCCATCGCGGATCGTGCTTCTAATTTCTAACGCCCTCAAGCTGTTCTTATCGATGCTCATGTGATCTTCAGCTTGGTGCCTGACTGGAGCTTGTAGTCGTGTCCGCGAACCAAGCAGTTGGTTCTTGACGTAGTGCAAAAGTGAGCCACCGGCAGCCACTTCGCCAGACGTGAAGTTTGCAGGATCGAAGTCGTCTACAGCATCCTCCAGCATGGATATCCAGTTCTTGACAGCAAGTGGTTCTTGTGAGGGTTCTTGGAAAGTTATGATGTGTCCGTCTTCTTGCAGTATGGATACGATGCGTGAGTGCTCGGCCTCCTCAAAAATGCTATCGAGCACGATTTCTCTGGGCTTGATGCGAGCGACAGCAGTGGGCAGCGATGCAATGTCAGTGCTTTGCGTAAGGAAGTCGCCACTGGACAGATCAATCCAGGCAAGGCCAACCTCTGTGCGAGGTAGATTGAGTACTGAAGGTACGTTGGAGCTTCCTGGACATTTCGTGACAGCCTTGTCCTTCTCGAGCGTCTTGGGATCGACGTGGATGCTGAGGAGGTAGTTGTTCTCCCAAGGGTCCATAAAGTGTTCATCAATCAATGTACCGGGCGTGATGATGCGAGACACTCGTCGAGTGTACTGTAGCTCGCCTTTGGCCCTGTTGAGTACTTCGTTGATGAACTCGTCACTGATGGCAACATGCTTGTTCAAGTCCTGGACAAGGATCTTGAGGTAGCGGTCCAGCTGATAGGCAGGAAAGCCGGCCTATTCATCTTAACTTTTGCACAAAAATGGTCTATGATCTACTCACCATTGACACAGCAGGTTTCTTACTGCCCTTCGATGGTTTCCGCTTGGCTTTCTTCAAGTTCAATAGCGGAGCATACTCGTCAGCATGTTCGAAATAGAGCTAGTCCTGTTAGTGGATGCTGCTGATTCATATGATTTTACACATACCTCGTAGAAACCACCAACTCTAGTCACCAATACGCAATGGTTGAACTTGAGCATATTGTTGCGGACCTGCTGCAGCAGTGGAGGATAGTCTGGCTCAGCATCGTCTTGAGGTGGTAACGTATCAGACCCAATGGCACCTTGTGGTACATCTTCGAGGTTGAGCGAGGCTTTCCGCTTCGCACCTCGACGTTGCAACTCTTGGTTCCATGTTGCACCTACAAGCTGCGTTGCACGTGGTTTCGCGCAAGGTCGCGTCAAGCTTGAAAAGGAGCTCCTCAGGGCTTTGGCGTGCGGCCGTGGAGTGAGGAAGAGGTTCCGCGACAATGTCAGCGGTCTGAAATGCGTCGTACAATGAGCATGCTTAAAAAGCATGATCTCTGGTTGACGATGTCACTTCAGCGAAAGGAAGGCGCGTCCGAGATGTCGCGTCTGCATGCGGTCTAGCGGGACTAAAGGAGGGCAGGCGCGGGGTTTGTCGGAGGTGGCTCCTTCCTTCCATCATCATAGAATTCCGAGGCTGCTCGTTCTTACACTCCACCTCACAGCAACAATGGCACCGTCTTTTGAAGAATGGCCTATGAAGAATACTCTGATTCTACGCACTGCAAAGGGTAAGTAGCAGAAAGGCAATGACTGACTGACCAATAATATTGACGTCTCCCAGGCGAGAAAGTTGAGCGTGCACCCATGTGGGTGATGCGTCAAGGTATGAAGCTATACATTTGTACCTCGGTGCATTCGCAGAACTAACAATTAAACAGCTGGACGCTACCTGCCTGAATACCACGAAGAAAAAGGCAAGAACGACTTCTTCGAATGCTGCCGCAACCCCGAAATTGCCTCAAACCTTACTCTCCAGCCAATTGACCGATATGCCGGACTCGTCGATGCTGCCATTATCTTCTCCGACATCCTCGTTATACCTCAAGCAATGGGCATGGAGGTCATCATGGTGGACAAGAAGGGCCCCCACTTCCCCGAGCCGCTACAGACACCAGACGATGAGCAGTACAAGGAGGTCATGGAGCGCAAGGTCGATGTGAAGGAATCGTTAGACTATGTCTACAAGGCCATCACCTTGACAAGGCAAAAGCTCGCTGGTCGAGTGCCTTTGATCGGTTTCTGCGGTGCGCCTTGGACGCTTCTGAGCTACATGGTCGAGGGTGGTGGCAGCAAGATGTTCATCCAGGTCAAGACATGGGTGTACAAGTACCCAGAAGCCAGTAAGGCGCTGCTGCAGAAGATTGCCGAGCTTTGTGTAGAGTATTTGGCTTTGCAGGTGGAGGCTGGTGCTCAGGTAGGCTCTTCTGAACCATTGCGAACGGTGAACACTAACTGTTGTAGATGATCCAAGTCTTCGATTCGTGGGCGGGCGAGCTCTCTCCCCAGTCCTTCAAGGAGTTCTCCTTGCCATACCTGAACTACATCGCCGACAACCTGCCTGCGCGCATCAAATCGAAGGGTCTGGAGCCCGTTCCCATGACCGTCTTCGCTAAGGGCGCATGGTACGCATTGCCAGCACTCTGCGAATCGAACTACAACACCATTGGTTTGGACTGGCTGCATGATCCAGCGGAGGCCTATCAACTTGCACAGTCGAAGGGCAAAGTCCTGCAAGGCAATGCAGACCCAGGCATTCTGTACGGCAGCCACGAGTCGATCACAAGGGTGGTCGAGAACATGGTTGCTGGATTTGGTGGAGGGAAACAGGGCTGGATTGCCAATCTTGGTCATGGTAAGCTCCCATACATAATATACAGGCATACAAAGTGCTAACAAGCTCTAGGCATAACACCGTTCGTCAAACCAGACGACCTAAAATTCTACTTCGAAGAGATCCATAGGCTGACGACATAATGCCACGAATGATAGGCTTGCAACCAGACGGCGTGCATGACCTACTGATCCTCTCCAATATCCTCGTACCAATCTCCAGGTTTCTCCTTGATGAACTTTGCATCAGTGCTTCGCACCTCTCATTCTGCAGCACCACGACCTCGATACCCTTACTCTTCAGATACTCCTCACCTCCAACAAACGATATGTTCTGACCGATGACGACTCTCTTGATATTGTACATAACGCATGCACCGGTACACATGTCACACGGCGAGAGGCTGGTGTACGTGGTTGCACCTTGGTAAGCCGAAGCTGGAAGGTGCCCTGCATTTTCTCGAGCGGATATTTCTGCCTGATATGGTCAGCGTAAGGGTCGAGGCAGGCACCATGGGGCGACACTGACATGCAGAGTAGCACTGCCATTCTGAATACGCATGTTATATCCCTAGCCCAGTATCTTGCCTTCAGCTGAGACTAAGGCTGCGCCGATAGACACTCCGCCTTCGCTGCTGCCTCGACGAGCCTCGTGTAAGGCAGCCTGGAAGCCAGTATCTTGCGCAGACATGGTAAAAGATTTCGATGAGAGCAGCTCACACACAGCAGAGAAGTGGCATCACGAACAGCAATCAGGGTCCAACGTCGCTAATCGCTGGTGCTTCGCAGCGATAAGCTTCTGGTGATCTCGACCCTTGCCGATTGGTGGGGACGCACGGACTCAGTGCTCCAAAATTGGAAGCCTCGACGAACTGCACTTTGTGACGAAATGCCTTGAATAACTCTCTTGAGGTTTTCTTCCCGGATTTTGTTAAACCAGTTCCATCAGTGGGGGCAGCTGAAATGCTTGTGCAGGCAGAGAATCGATTTCAGGCTGCTCTGGGCTGTTGGGTCGCGGTGGAAGGCCATAGAATCAGTTGGAATCTTCTGCAGCTCGGCGCAGTTGACATCCCGGTTGACTACTTTTAAATCTCCACGCTTTCGCCTCTTGCAGCGACTTCACAAAACAAATATCGCCGACCACTGATATTGACGCCCTCGTAAGTGCCATCTCTCTCCTCATCCCTAGCGGCGCCCCGTTTCCGGCGAGTCTTGGTAAGCGCCTTCTGTTCGAGTCTTCCACGGCAAAGAAGATACGGGCGCCTTCCGCAAGGCTGAGCTGCTTGTTAAAGCAAACCCTGGTCCACAACTCGGCCGCTGACATTGCAATCTCTAGACACAGCGACGTCGCGCACCTGTCTCGCCCACGATATACTCCCTACGACCCCTCGCACACTTTTACGACCCCGCTAGCCCCTCGTCTTCGCAACTATACGCAGCGCAACCGCCAACATGGTGAAAGACACAAAGTTTTACGACATCCTTGGGGTATGTACAGCCTTGTGGAAAGAGGAAAATAGAGCAGCATTAACAGGCGCAGGTGTCTCCAGATGCCACAGAAGCACAGCTCAAGTCCGCATACAAAAAGGGCGCCCTGAAATGGCACCCGGATAAAAACGCACACAACCCTGACGCCGCCGACAAGTTCAAGGACCTCTCACACGCATACGAAGTTCTCCAGGACTCGCAAAAACGACAACTCTACGACCAGTATGGCGAGGAGGGTCTCGAGCAGGGAGGTATGGGCGGCGGCGGCATGGCTGCCGAGGATCTGTTTGCGCAGTTCTTCGGCGGCGGCGGTGGTGGCCCATTTGGAGGCATGTTCGGCGGTGGTATGCGCGAGCAGGGCCCCAAGAAGGCGCGTACTATCTCCCACACCCACAAGGTCTCTCTCGAGGACATCTACCGCGGTAAGATTTCCAAGCTCGCCCTACAGAAGTCTGTCATTTGCCCCAAGTGCCACGGTGTCGGTGGTAAGGAGGGTGCTGTTAAGAAGTGCGCTGGCTGCGATGGCCGTGGTATGAAGCACATGATGAGGCAGATGGGTCCCATGATCCAGCGCTTCCAGACCGTCTGCCCTGACTGCCAGGGAGAGGGCGAGATCATCCGCGACAAAGATAGGTGCAAGCAGTGCAACGGCAAGAAGACCATTATCGAGCGCAAGGTTCTGCACGTCCATGTCGACCGCGGTGTCCAGAGCGGCCACAAGATCGAGTTCCGCGGTGAAGGCGACCAGCTTCCAGGTGTCGAGCCTGGCGATGTCATCTTCGAGATCGAGCAGAAGCCGCACGCCCGTTTCCAGCGCAAGGGCGACGACCTCTTCTTCCACTGCGAAATCGATCTCCTGACCGCCCTTGCTGGTGGCCAGATCCACATCGAGCACCTTGACGAGCGGTGGTTGACCGTCGACATCATCCCCGGCGAGTGCATTAGCCCTGGCGAAGTCAAGGTTATCCGCGGCCAGGGTATGCCATCCTACAGGCACCACGACCACGGCAACCTGTACATCCAGTTTGACGTCAAGTTCCCCGAGCGCCTTGGCGGCGAGGACGGCACACCTATGACACCTGAGCACATCCGCGCCCTCGAGTCCGTTCTGCCGCCACGAAAGGCCCCCGATGCCACACCTCCTCCTAACGCCATGACTGAGGACTTCACTCTCGAAGCTGTTGACCCCACACGCGAGCAGACACGCGCACGAGGCATGGCCAGCCCAGACGATGATGACGATGACATGCACCCTGGTGCCGAGCGCGTCCAGTGCGCATCGCAGTAAGATGTGAGCGAGAAAAGTTGATAGCGAACGATTTACGACGAACGAAGCACGATACGAAGCATGAGGAGAATGGAGTGGGGACGGCGTCGTGGCTTCTGGGGGTGATGTTTTGCATGACGATGGTGTTCAGGCATACTGGCTACGCATATCACAGCCAAGCATATCTGAGCAGAATACGCTTCGATGTATGAAAGCGTAAAGGAGATTTTCTCTTCGATAGACCGGGCAGCGGTGGCTTTCCTTGTTTACAGCATTGCTATGACTGGGCAAAGGCGTTCTTAGACGGTCGTCCTTTGCGCAGAGCATATTTGCGATCTGAGTATGGATCGCGGGAGTAATTGAAAATGCATGTGGTAATTTCAGACTTCGAATTGAATTGCTCCGTCGATGCTTGTGATCAACGCTCCTTCCCGTACTTGACTTGCTCCCTATCCCACTGCACGTTAGCGCCAACCGCCTTCGTACCTACCTTTACTCTCACCTCATCGACAACAACACGCCCGTCAAGTCCCACGTCCATTTTCGCGCCAAACAACACTTTCATGCGTCCAGCAACTACGTCAAAGTCACCAATGCGTCCCTGAGCCATGCTTTCTCTTTCGTCGCGTTCTGCGCGTGTACGACGGACTATCGGCGCCTTGTCGCTCCCTTCACTTCCACCTCTGATGAATCTGGCGCTTTCTCATGACATCAATCGGGTTTGACTGTCTGTCTTCTGCCCGTTTTTTTTTTCAACGTGACCTGAGCCTCCACAAAGGATCTTTTGTACGGATCTTCTTCCTATCCGGCCATATTCCCTCCGCCTGACTGCAGCCACGTTGAGCGCTATCACAGCGTTAACCGGGATGGCATCGGCAGATGACCCAATGCACGTTTTGGAGGCGCACTCACCAGGCTACCTCTTAGTGACTGTACGTTATAGCGTCTCCAACGACAATTCGGCTCTGAGAGCATGTTGGGCGAGTTATTTGGAGTTGCATCAATAACGATCAATCTCTTTCCTTGAATCATGAAAAAGGGAGGTTCACGAACATGAGCGTTTGTATGTCAGAGCAAGCTACCATCAATTTGAGCGATCCTTCCATTCCTTGTCCGGGGCATCTGCCATCGTCTCACTAGACACCCTACACTTGTGCTGAGCGGTGGACATGCAGATGTGCTTCGACAATAAATTAGTGGACGTGACACTGATATATCCATGTATCATGATTCTCAGGATTTGCAGATCACCCTACCTCATGACCCTGATTCGACTGCCTCCGCACAGTGCCTACAGGGAGAGACTTTAATAGGCTGGTAATGTGTACGCCGGAGCACTTCAAAGTACACTTCTACCTGCACGTCGTGAACTCTGACTTCAAGCTCAACATATCCTCACGGAAGGCACGAACCAGTCACAACATCACGTACATACTTCCAAGCCCTTCCCACACAGACTACTATGTCGGTCTTGCACACTGCTACCCCTTCAAGCTTGGCGCGAGCTAACCAGGCTGGTGGTCCTCTCTCGAATGCAGTGATATGGTCCGGAAGAAAAGCCTGACCGGGTTCCGCGGATTCTGCGGTGGTATCGCTACTCTTGCTTCCTGGCCAGCTCAATTCGGCCATGCCAATCACTGCCAATCACTGCCAATCACTGATGCTGAATTCGTACGCTCGGCTTGCGAGACACGCCCAGCGATGTATTGCCGATGAACAGGAACGACATGCACATTGCACGCCCCACTATAGATAAGCCCAACGACAGAAGACTCTGCCAGGATGATCTTGTCAGTCGGTCGCTCAGTAAGCTTTGAACGTTCGTGGAGTAAGAGCAATGCAATTGTTGGTATCTATAAAGTATAAAGCTCGCCTTAGAGCTACGCTTCCCACGTTGGGGATTGGGATATAAAGGAGTTTGTCGTCTAGAATTCATCAGTAACGCCGAGTCATGTTCATGTGCTTATTAGACCGCCCTTTTTTGCCAGAATCACCATATCTCCTCCTCTTGCGAGCAGATGACCTACTCCATGCCTGACGCTTGAAGAAGCTGGTGCTTAGGGAAGACCGTTCTTAATCTTGGGCCCCACAACAGCCTTCTCCAGCGCCTGCAGCACATCAGCCACCAGATCCGCCTCATCCTCAACACCACAACTAATCCGCACAAGATCATCAAACACACCCGCTGCCTCGCGCTGCTCCTTCGGAATACCCCCATGCGTCATCGCGCTCGGCACCTCAACCAGACTCTCCACGCCGCCCAAGCTCTCAGCCAGCGTAAAGATCTTGGTCGCCTGGCAGAAGCGCTCCGCGGCCTCGTGTCCGCCCTGGATACGGAAGGACAGCATCCCGCCGCCCATGCCGTCGCGGTGCTGCTTCAGCGCGATCGCGCGCTGCGCGTGCGAGTCCAGACCGGGGTAGTTGACTGAGACAACGTGGCTGCTGGCCTCGAGCGCGGTCGCGACGCCGGTGGCGTTCTTGGTCGCTTCGCGAGCGCGCAGGTGCAGCGTCTTGAGGCCGCGGTGCGCGAGCCAGCAGTCGAATGCGCTGGGGACGGCGCCGATGGCGTTCTGCAAGAACGAGAGCCTTTCGAAGAGCTCGGGCGAGTTGAAGGCGGCGGCGCCCATGACGACGTCCGAGTGTCCGTTGATGTACTTTGTGACGCTGTGCACGACGATGTCGGCGCCGTGGTCCAGCGGGTTCTGCACGTACGGCGACATGAAGGTGTTGTCCACGACGACCATGATGCCGTGCTGGTGCGCAATGGAGGCGATCTTGCGGATGTCGACGAGGGTCAGGGTCGGGTTGGAGGGCGACTCGATCCAGATGAGTTTTGTGTTTGGGCGGATCAGCTCTTCGATATCGACCTCAATGGACGGGCTGAAGGTGACTTTGACATCGTGGGTCAGCGCGACTTTGGTGAAGTAGCGATGCGTGCCGCCGTAGACGTCGGATACGGATACGACGTGCGACCCTGCGGCGAGCGACTGCAGGATGTTGGCGGTCGTCGCCGAGCCGGAGCTGAAGGCGAGCGCATAGCGGGCGTGCTCGAGCGCGGCCACGGCGCGTTCGAAGTTGTCGCTGGAGAGACGTGTTAGCTTGCGGCGTCTTGGTGGAGCACCGCGGGAGCGTACCGATTGGGGTTTGATGAGCGCGAGTACTCGTACTCGCCCACCGGCTTTCCCACCGCAGTCTGCGCGTAGGTCGTAGAAAGGGAGATCTTGCACCGTCAGCCTCTGTGTCCTTCAACACAGACAGATGTTGCACTCACAGCCTCAATTACAGCCCCAGTAACGGGATCGTGCGGGCTTCCGGCGTGAACAGCCAGGGTGCCGAACCTGTGCACTGGACTCGGTGCGCGCGGCGGGGTGTCGATGGGGTGTTCGGGGAGCGTCATGGTGATAAATCCAACTTCTCGTGTGTCTTGCAGCTTTCAGAAGACAATTGCGCAGGAAAGCCGTCAAGATATGCAGGAGGCGAGTCGACAGCTCGATTTCAATGTGTCAAGCAAATGTAACTTTTCTCAGGAAATTCTTAGCGCGCCGTATGTTGCGGGGGCGTGTGGTCTTCTTCAACGTAAAACTTCGATCGTTATGCCTTGGTTTGCCGATGGCACAAGAGGGTGTGGTAGGACCCTGAGATCCTGAGAGAGACTGGTACTCTCGCCATCGTTGCGTCTGGCTGCCCTTATATACGGGAATGCGAGTGCCGTACCATGCGAGCATTTCTCAGTAGTCGATTAATCATGGCCTTCGCCCGCTGAGACATTACAAACACGGACGGCCACCTCGGCCGTCTTGCTGCGCGTTGGTTTCGCGACCCTGGGGTTAGCTTGTAAGGCGTGATTGTATTCTCCGATCGCTTTACATCGGCCCTGGCATGCTTACATACCAGATACATACCAGATCGGCAGGTACGGACAGGGTGGACGAGTGTGGAAGGTACAAAGGTACGTGAGCATGCAGCAGCATTACGGCATGGTTGCAACACGCCGAACACTCCGAGAGCACAAACTTCAGTAGGAATCCAAGTCGGCGACCATGTGTCTATACTACGTTACTAGGGTATCATCTCTGCACCACATCCTCACTCCTGCTTTTGACCTTCGTCCACCCACTCGTCCCCTTCTTACGCTCAGAAAGTCCACCCTCAGACATGTCGTCCTTTTGCGTCCCATTTGCGGTGGTCGTGGCGATGTAGCTGCGACCATCATCTAAGCCTGCGTTACATCGCTTGTCGCCCACCATGATGGGGTCTTCTGCGATCAGATTCTCCATATCTTCCCACTCCTTCTGGTTAAGCACATCCCACTCCTGCGCCTGTTGCTCCACTAGCAAGAACGCCTTCAGCTCGTCAAGAATCTTGGTGGGCGTCAGGCTCCACCCGCTGAGGTACTGTGCGTTTTCTGCCATGCTCATGTACGAGTGCGACGTAGCATGTGACAGCTGGCCAAAGCCTACTGGCCCCCTTCGCAGGGATGACGCTGCAGACTTGACAGTGCTCATATCCTTGTCGAGCGGGTTCTCTGGACGTCGTGGAATGTACGTCTCCTGCAAGATCAGGAGTCGATATAGGTTGCGCCCCATAGGTCCAACGTCCTCCCAGTCTTTGAAATTGTCCTTCATGCCCTGCGTCCGACAGAGCCAGGCAATATTGTAAGCAAGCAACGAGGCACCCTCGATGAATGACGAATAGGCTGGAGGATCTTCGGCAGACAAGTGAGCCAGGGGTCGATCGATGAACAAGGCGCGAGGTTTTGGAAGAGGCATGCGCGGGTCGAGGGTGCGAGAGGCCTCAGGGCTACTGCTCGAAGAGTCGGAGAGTGTAGTGCCTGGAAACGGTACTTTCTTGCCCTGGTATGAGGAGGCGATGCTGAAAATCGTAGGTTGAGGATAGTTGTTATGAGGCAATGTAATCTCGGCGGGTAGGCGTATGCCCAGGTAGGCAGCAACGCGTACAAGCAGCTGGGCGACAGCAGCGAGAGAAGCAGAAAGATAGTCTGGCGGAGCGTCGTCCATATCTCGAAGGTCCCATATGCGCAGCTTCGTGCCCGGTCCAATATTGACGACCTCCTTGATACCTCCATCCTTGGTCCTCCTCTTACTCATCTTCAGCCCGGCGAGGTTCGCAGATGTTGTGCATAGTTGTCTCCGCTGCTCGATCGTTTCGTAGTGCACTTTGCCGGATTTGTAGTCCATCCTCTTGACCATCTGCTGCACCTTGTCCAGCTCGTTGGCACGCCGCGAGTCGATACCATACGTAGCAGAGGACAAGTCTGACTTGCGTTGCGCGTTCGCCGCTCGCTTGGCTTCGAGCTCTTTCCGCACAGTCTCCATCTGCTCCCGGAGACGGGCTGCCTGCTCCGTGATGACTGTCATCCTCTCTTCAATCTCGACCGTCTCCATCCTCGTGCGCTGCCAGTTCAAGTTGTCGGTGCATAGCTGGCGGTCGACAAGGAACCCCCCTTTTGAGTCGGACAGCGACACGCTCGAACTGTCTTCTGATCCTTGTATGACGGCCTTGACGTGTCTCTCGACGCCGTCCTTGTCGATGAGCATCTTCGCGAGCTCGATGCGGGGCTGTTCGAGGTACGAGCGGGCGCAGGTGATGCAGTGCAGCGCATGGCCTTGGCTGCCGGCCTTCCCACAGATGTCGCACTCCATGTCGGTGGTGTTGGGTGATCTCGCCTCCCTGAGGTCCGTGGAGTGGTGGCCGAGAAGGGTACCGCGGGACCATGATGAATGGAGGTTTGCCCTGGGAAACGTGCGTGATTACAGATCCATGGACTGGGACAGCCAATAAATGGTTTCGTGGGGTAAGCTACGTTGTCATAGCAGTATGTAGAGTCGAAAGAGAAGAAGAGCAAAGAAGAGAAGAGTACAGTACCTGGCGGTCAGAAGATCGTAGTGTAACGGAGGCAGCAGGCGCGAAGCGCGCGCACGAGTCAGACGCACCAGCCGCACGTCATGCTGCGCTGGCCGAAAGCGGATGGCGTTGTTTGTGGAAGACTACGGCCTCCATAACTCACAGCTCACAAGAACTCAGCAACTGTCTGAACGTCGGTCAGGCTCGACGTCACGCAGTATCTCATCTCCTTGATGTGGGAGAGGCTGCGCGACTCTTGATCGTTCACTCACTCACAGCACTGACCACATCAAACAGCATCGCGGATGAGCAACGAGAGTGAGTCGTCCCTCACAGAGGAAGACGCGTGCCCATTCTACTCCTCGCCACCAAGACTAACTCAATACTCAACGCCTCCGATGGATGATGTTGCTTCCAAATCTGAGCCTGCAGCTCCCCCAGACGGACAGCAAACACCCAAACGCCCCAGGCACAAACGCGTAAACTCTGACGATACGGAACGACCAGCCTCAGCACAGCGTGGCAGTGACGACTCTGAAGAACATCCAGACGTCGAGGCAGAACAAGAGGCTTCTGATGAGGAAGACGCCGACCCTGCAGTGCAGATTGCCAACTTTGACTGGGGCGACTTGCATCAGAGGTATCACGAGGCTATCAATCAATGCAGCCAAGAAGAAGCTGGCTCGATGGGAGAATGGAACAGTCTGATGGAGGTGCTGCTCCGCCATCTCACATGTCATTTGATGCGTGACTGACCAAACACAGTACTTCCGTATCTGGGCAAACTCTGGACATGAGCACGAGACAGACCGAACGTTCCAAAGGCAAGTTGAAGGCATCATGCTTTGCCCGTACATGCACTAACGAAGGCCAGGCTACAAACGAGAACGATCTATGTCCAGAACGAGGAGGACGAACTGGAGAACAAGAGGAACCATTGTAAGAACATTGTCGCTCTTGCTCTATCCAGACATTGACGACCACAGACATCAACGTGGTGAGAGCCTTCGAGAGTGCGCTCAACCTCCTCAAAGCCAATGGCATGTTCCGTGGTTGATGCTCGTCAGGAGCCGCATATCTCAGTCATCACCCACCCCGTGTCCCAGCTACATATCCAGCCAAGTATGCGGACATATCATCCAATACACAGCATCCTTGCGCCCCATCGAGGGCGCTGTCCTGCACGTTCTTATGATCGCATCGATATCCATGTATCACATCTATGCGTAGTCGCCACTTCGCAACGCTCGATCTACGCGCTATGCATATGTTCTGAAGTGTCAAGTTACTGTCACACAAGTCACTAGATACCCAACTGAAACGTAATAAATCGATAATTCCATGTTTCCATTGCGCACGCCCATTTCTAACCAAGTCTATGCCATATCGCGAGCCACCAAGCAAAAGCTCCAGCCAACCTGCGCTACCCGATGCAATACACCCATTTAAATGCCTCCCAAGATCCCAAGTCTATATCGAAAGAAACGTAACTTGCCGTCTACAAGATCTTGTGGCTTACAAGAGGGGATTGGAGCGGTACTCGGGCACGACACCGTTGGTCTGGCTCTTCTCGGCCTGGTTCTCCATCTCGAGCTCGTTGCCAACGTTGTCATCTTGCTCGGCGAGATACTTCTCGGCTTCGAGTGCGGCGACACAGCCAGATCCTGTATTCCCGTTAGCCTCCGTTCGTATTCCAGAGGGGAGGGAGGTTGATGGACTTACCGGCACTGGTGATCGCCTGGCGGTACTTCTTATCCTGCACATCACCAGCCGCAAACACACCTTCCACACTTGTGTGTCCCTCACCCGGCTTTGTAATCAGGTAACCATCCTCATCCATATCAAGCTGGCCCTTGAAAAGCTGCGTCGCGGGGTCGTGACCAACGGCGTAGAAAAGTCCCTTGGCCTCGATAGTCTGCTCCTCCTTGGTAACGTTGTTCTTCACAACGAGGTGTGTCATGAGCCCGTTCTTCTTCTCCTCGCCCTTGATCTCACTCGCGCCCGTGTTGAACATGACCTCGATCTTGGGGTGGGTAGTCAGCCTCCTGGCGTTGGTGCGCGACGCCCTCAGCTTATCCCTGCGAACCAACACGGTGACCTTCTTCGCCTTCTTGGTCAGGTACAGCGCCTCTTCGACCGCGGAGTCGCCGCCGCCAATGACCACGAGTGGCTGGTCGCGGAACATGGGCAGGCTGCCGTCGCACACGGCACATGCGGACACGCCATAGCCCCAGTACTTCTCCTCACCCGGTAGATCGAGACGGCGCGCTTTGGCACCCGTAGCGATGATGATGGAGTCGGCGGTGTGTTCTTCCTCCTCGATTTCCTCGTCGTCGCCCATCGGGTGCAACCAGTACTTGAACGGGCGGGATTTGAGGTCGACTTTTGCGACGGTTTGCGAGACAATTTCGGTGCCACAGGCTTCGGACTGGGCGCGCATTTGGTCCTGGTGAATAGTCAGTTCGACGCCGGTCAGATCTGTGAGTGTGGTGGGTACTGACCATGAGCGTGGAGCCTTGGATTTTCATGAATCCGGGGAAGTTCTCGACTTCATCGGTGGTGGTCAATTGGCCTCCTGCGGCGATGCCAAGCGCGAGGAAACCCTCGTACATGACGGGCTTCAGGTCAGCGCGGGCGGCATAGATGGCGGCGGTGTGGCCTGCTGGCCCAGAGCTGTAGAAGTCAGTTTCCATTCTGTACAGGAAAGCGTCCGGCAACACATTGCATTGCTAGAGTTCATGGGCTCGAACATACCCAATGATGACAAGTTTTGAGTGCATCTTTCGCGAATCTACCTTGGAGAGCCCCACAACAGGAGTGGTGCGTGTGTTATGCGAAG
The DNA here is from genome assembly GCF_010093625.1 of Macroventuria anomochaeta. Classification (NCBI taxonomy): domain Eukaryota; kingdom Fungi; phylum Ascomycota; class Dothideomycetes; order Pleosporales; family Didymellaceae; genus Macroventuria; species Macroventuria anomochaeta. The sequence goes on along the minus strand of NW_022985403.1, from coordinate 252,304 downwards.
CAGTGGCAGCTACAGGGAGCGAGAATAAAGATACTGTTCGTGGAGTCGCCCGGCGAAAGATTGAGGCAAACAGTTTGGCGGCGTGCGACTGTCGCGTGTCAATCGTAGAAGTGGATCGCGAAAGGGGGATGTGGGACGTTTGCGCAGAAGGTGGCTCACGAGGGGCGGTGGCGCAGAAGGTGGCTCACAAGGGACGGTTGCGCAGAGAGGTTTTGAAAGTTGGTTCCTGGTGAATGCTAACTGCACGTTTACGGCGATGCTGGAGCTTCGAGGTTCCGTGTGACGTAGGTGAGGTGACGACGAGCCGAGTGACGGAGGGGTTGTTCGTGAGAGCGGTCAGTACTGCAATACCCGCGGTGTTAGCAGTGCGTTATTCTGACTATGGGTGTCCCCGAGCCGCAAGAAAGACACTCACCTTGACTGTACTGCTGTAGTGTCAGAGTAGTGGTGTTGTTGCGAGTTTTGAGAGAGGGCCTGGGAAAAAATGCTGGTGCTCACGATACGCCATCGGCGCCGGTCGGGCTAGCTTGATAATCCCGGTCTCTTAGAAATCGCAGAGTACTAGACTCCCATCATACCCACTCCACCATAGCTCGCAGGCTTTTTGCTGCAAAACTGACACAATTGCAGCGAGGCGTCCGTATCGATCGACTCGTTAGCCTCGGCCACCGCTGCCTGTCCTTGCAGTTGCATATCGGCGTCCTACGGCATTGCTCGTTTGATCTGATAACTATGGTGCACATGTTGGCCTGGCCAGAGCCTCAAAGACGGCATCGTGATCAATGCCCAACATGTACTTCAAATGTGACAGTGATGATGAAGCTTAATCTAGTACGACTGTCCCGAACCTACGTGGCCTTCGTGTCCCCCAACATCTGCAGATGTGTGGGATGTAAAGGTCCCTGCCATGCCGGCTGCTGTTCGGATCTGATTGCTGCGATGCACATGCCAGACAGGCCCAGAACCTCACACGTCACGCGTCATCTTCCATCACGCACATGCACCACACATGTAGCCGGAGGGGCAGCTTTGTCACTTGTAGCGTTGTCGCACTAGTCGACTACCTAATCCTCAGCGCCTGGACGCTTCCTGAGGTTCTCCACATTGTAGAGCATGTCTCGCAGTGCTTTATCATCTGCCGACCCCAGACCCTTTCCGTTGCCGGTCGCCGAATCATCGCCGCCGATTGCGCCAGCCTCGACGTCGAATACTTGGTCGTGAAACGACTTTAACGCCTCCGATGTGTGAGAGTCCTCCTGCCATTTGCCGTTCTCTTCGGCAGAGAAGCACTGTAGACGAGATACGTCCTGTGCAATTGTCAGTGGCGTGGAAGCCGCTATAGTTGCAACATGTCCTACCTTGTCTTCGCGGGCTTCCTTGGTGGAACCTGGCTTGTGCACATGATCGATAGAGACAACCACCACTGACGATGTTGGAGATATCGGCAGGAAGGCAACATCGAGCGCATTGCCTTTGAGCGCTATTGCGCTGCTGAACTCTGTGGATGCGCTGCCAGAATTTGTCGTTGCGCCCACCTTGAACGAGAACAGAGCTGGGACACCCTCACACGCCACAAGTATCTCGTCCTGATATGCCACACTCCAGATACCGGACACTGCTACCTTCGAGATCTCCCCCACTGCGAGTTCAGAGCGAGACTTGAGATGGTCCGCAACGGCGTCAAGAAGTGGCAGCTTCTCAAGAAGCTTGAAGTTTTGCCAGTCCCAAACATACAGATCTGCATCCCCACCACCAGACACAAGCCGACCGGACTGGGTGAGACACAGTCTACTGATGAAGGCCTCGTGACCAAAGCAAAATCCTTCGATGATGTGGGCTTGCGGTATCCCCCGAGAAACGCGAATGTGCTCATCTCGGTCTGCTGTAATGATGTATCTGCGGGTGTCCACCTCAGCGTTGACGATATCTGTAAGCATGGAGACGTGGCCGAGAAGGAGTTGGTGTTCGAATTTCATGTCGTCCTTCGGGGGCGCAGGTCCCTTCTTCTTCTGCTTCAGCTGGTCTTCCAGAGTTTTACGATTCCTGCCAGAGTGGACGGTGAGAACAGTTGCGGAGGGCACCCATTCGGCTTCCTTGGTTGGCTCTGGTGCTGGGGCTTCAGGTGCTTGGTAGTCTGGTGAGGGAAGCAGAGGCAGGGAGTAGACATCTCCAAACTTGTCTGCACACAATATTGTCGAGTCGTCTGATGTTAAGGCGATCGAGCAAGGCCTTCTTGTCATGCATCTATAAACGTGAGCTTTGGCACTGAAAAGTTTCAAGTTTTCCTACCTCTCGCTGAGTTGCCGTAACTGGTTTGTAATGTCGGTCTCGAAGACACGGATGCACTTGTCCTCGCCGGTGACACCGACCAAGTATCGCCCATCGCTTGAGACGATCAAGTTGGAGAAATTTGCCTTTTGCTGTTTTGGTGGTTGCGACAACTTTACTTTCTTCTCTGGTGGTCCTTCTGTTTCTTCATCTTGAGGTTGGGTTTCCTGCTTACATTAGCTCATCTTCACGCCTTTTGCAACTTCCACAACACGCTGCAATCGCGACCACATGGAAATGCACCACTCACTGTCACAGGGTCATCTGGCTTCGTCCAAGCAGAGGTGCCTCCACTGCTAGACTGTGCAACGAGCGTGGAACCGCAGGCGCCAAAAAGCGTCCATCCGCCCGGTCCAGTCTCTGTTGACTCGCGCGCGACAAGGCACTGGTAAGGGGAAGTCATCTTTTTAGTTTACGTTCATTACCAACATGCACCGCGAAGTCACTGCTTTTTCCATGGAGCCGCCTCGCCTCGTCCGGCTAGCGTGATGTCGTGCGCACGAGCCACACCACAGTCAATTTTCCCTTCGCCGAGCTTGCAGCTGACAACACCATCAACACCACCTCACCAAAACTAAAGACCTTAAACATCCCTTTGCGTCACACCGAACACAATGGGGGGCAAGAAGGAAACCAAGGCCGCTTACTTCGAGAAGCTCGAGTCTCTCCTCAAGGAGTACTCCTCGATCTTCATTGTCACCGTCGACAATGTCTCGTCGCAGCAGATGCACGAGATCCGTCAGTCCCTCCGCGGTGAGGGTGTTGTCCTGATGGGCAAGAACACCATGGTCCGCCGTGCGCTCAAGGGTCTCATCAACGACTCTCCCGAGTACGAGCGTCTCCTCCCCCACGTCAAGGGTACGTCTAGCTCCGCGCGCCGCTCCAGCGCGTGCCATTGACAAGTGAACAGGCAACGTCGGTTTCGTCTTCACCAACGGTGACCTCAAGGAGATCCGTGACAAGATCCTGTCTAACCGTGTCGCCGCCCCCGCTCGTGCCGGTGCCGTCGCCCCTGGCGATGTCTTCGTCCCCGCTGGTAACACTGGTATGGAGCCTGGTAAGACCTCTTTCTTCCAGGCTCTCGGTGTCCCCACCAAGATTGCCCGTGGTACCATCGAAATTACCTCCGATCTCAAGCTCGTTGAGGCTGGCAGCAAGGTCGGTGCTTCCGAGGCTACCCTGCTCAACATGTTGAACATCTCTCCCTTCACCTACGGTATGGGTATCTACCAGATCTACGACAACGGCAACACCTTCGCTGCCTCCGTCCTTGACATCGAGGAGTCCCAGCTCCTGAAGGCTTTCTCCAGCGCCATCGCTACCATCGCCTCCATCTCGCTGGCCGCCAACTTCCCCACCCTGCCCTCCGTCATGCACTCCATCGTCAACTCTTACAAGAAGGTTCTCTCTGTTGCTATTGAGACCAACTACGAGTGGGAGGAGATTGCTGAGCTCAAGGACCGTATTGCCAACCCTGACAAGTACGCTTCTGCTGGCCCTGCCGCTGGCTCCGCTCCTTCCGGCGGTGCTGCCGAGGCTGCCCCTGAGGCTGCTAAGGAGGAGGAGAAGGAGGAGTCTGAGGACGATGACATGGGCTTTGGTCTTTTCGACTAAGCATGTGCGTTCGCAACGACTTCGTCAGAGATCAGCCTGCATGGCCACGGCCTGTTGAGCGACGTCTTGATGATATAGAGTCAACGACAATACGACAAGATGAACTTCTCAAATCAACTGACTGCATGTGGTGCTCGTTCGAGCAGCAGCACTCATTCAGCCAATGGTAAGCTTACTCCTCTTCCTTACTACCCCCGCGATGATGATAATTTTTTAACCCTGATCTCTATGAGGATCTAAACGCAACACAACTCTAATTTTTTCCTGAGCACTTCATACCTAACCTGTTCGAACCTTGCATTTCGAAGAGCATAAGGCTGACTATCAATCAGATACCCAAGATTCTTCAAACCATCTTCTACTTTTGCATGCGTGATCTATATTCTACCGTCTACATCTTGTGATGCATGTTTCGCCAGTGACCCTGCTTTCGAGAGATCTATCCTCACCCAATAATGCTCCCACATCGCCTTTCCCCCCAAACTCCTACACACACTCTCACTCTGCGCATTGCCCACATAAACGTCTGCATGCGACCACGCCATCTCACTCTCATCCACCGCCAACCCCGGTGCACACTCTCCAATAATCCTCGCCGCAACTGCCTTCGCAATCCCCTTGCCCCGCCACTCCGGCTCCGTATGCAGCGTTGTCAGACTCCCATCCAGCCCCAGGAACGTCCACGCCACAGCCCTATCCGTAGCTTCTTCAAATACGCCCACACTCTTCAGACTCAGCAGTGTGCGCATCGCCCGCGGGATACTCGTCCGCGCCTGTACAGTCGGTAGATCGCGTTCCCTCATCTCGCCCCACCTCAATCCTTCAGGCAAGCTTTTGACGCTCGGCAGGTCCGTGATTCTGAACAGAAACTTGTTGAGCACGGCGTTCACGCCTGGGAGTTCTGAGCGCAGGATCCCCGCTTCGCGACATAGAGAGACGATGGAGTGGTGGCACGCGCCTAGTGTGACGACCCCGGGCCAGAGCAGGTGCCGCATGTATGTTCCTGGGGAGAGGTCGTAGACTACGTCGGGACCGGACTCGGGATGTTCTTTTTCGTGCTGCTTTGCTAGTTCCAGAGAGGGTTGTTCATCTGGGTGGAGGGGTGGGAGGGGCAGTGTGTACATGTTGTCTAGTAGCGATAGTACGGCGAGTCTACATTGTGGGCAGAATCTTTTGGTTGAGGTAGAGTGGTTTGATGCTCCATCCGGGACTCTGTTTGGTGCTCCGTCTTGTTCAGCTGCGTGATTTGGGTCTTCTCCAGCGGCGAAGAGCCAGAGTTCGGTTCCCGGGCGCATGGAGCGGTCGATGTATGCTGCTGCCCAGCATTTTGGCACGTCTGTGGCTGATGGGGGGATTGTTGATAGTATGTGTGCGTGCTCTGATTGATAGGGGTGTTGTGTGCGATAGACTAGATTGATGCTGCATGGAAGAGCGGATTTAAGAGCTTTCTGAAGGTTCGATGACGTGGGAGAATGTTCGTAGACTTCCATTGTATACAGCGCTGGGGACAAGTAAATAAGGCTGGAAAAGCTGTATATATACTCAAGAAAATTTGAGCAATGTGAGTCAATACACAATGCTGTGACTGTAGGCGTTTAGAAGACGTGTGGATAGTCGTTTTAGTTCCACCAGTCGTTCGCTTCAACAAACGACAAGCAATTGTGCGCTTTTCGGACCAATCAGGTAATTCCTTGCCAATGTACTCTGGGTTTGCGACTTTGGTCCGAATTGTCACAGCTGTAGCCGCTCTCTCGAGAAAGCGGGAAAGCCGGACAAGGGTCTGTGCGTGTGCGCCATCTCAACAATAAGAGAGTACTCAACTTCAAGGCTCTCTACAACCACAAATACAATACATTTTTTAATTCTCGAAGCTGCAGAATTATGGAGCTGATCACAAAAGCAAATCTGTGCAGCGTTTGAAACCCATCCATGCAAGTTGGTGCTGCCAGAGGAGGAGAAAACTCCCCAGGTTCTCACGTCTCAGCGCTTAAGGATGATGGGTGCTAAGTGGTTTTGTCAAGTCATGGAATACACGTGCAGTATGAGGGCATTGCAAGGAGTTTCAAGGTGCCAAAGCCTACTGTGAATGATATCAAGAGGACAAAAAGGTGCAGAAGGCTTCAAAACTCAGACATTACACCAGAAATACGAGGAGGACTTTGTATGCTCACAAAATTCTGAACCTATTCGCTCCTCTTGACAAGAAGCGCGTGAACAGAACTATAGACAGCTGCCCAGCACGCCTCCATGCACTAAAAAAAAGTACAATGGCAAGGCAGCTAAGTACTTAGCGTTTTGCTATATAATTATAATACAAATTCGCTTTAATGTGGTTGTTCTGCTCATTCAAAAAGTGAGTGTTGCATTCAACACGCACAGACCTTATGTCCAGCTTTCCCGGTTTCTCGAGAGCCGCTGACAACTTCATAGCTGTAGCTCCACCTTCTTCCTACATGTCTTCGCACCTTCCGTGTTCGACAGCAGCGGACGGACGACGAGGAGAATCCTCTACGTTACGTGTTTCCTTGACGTCCTTTGAAAGCCTTACTTTGCTGTGGCGTTAGTCTCACCCTCGTCAGCTGCTGTACAATGCCTCGCTGCAATGATGTGTCGTCAGTATCTCGAGGCTCGACATTCGATGCTAACATGTCGTTCTTTGATCACGACTACAATTCATTGCTAGATACCGAGTAGCAGCAACAAGTTGCTGACCAGAAGGCCTTCAAGCCCCGAAACTCGGGGCGGAATGGATGTCCTCCATCGACGAGACATCAGAGCATGGAGCACATACCATCGCTTACATGTTCCCTGTTCTAATAACGCCTTCTCTTGTCAATATTTGTCTTCGCGTCGAATCTCTAGCCTGAGCGTAGACCCTTGTTGCAGGGCTGAACCAAGGTTTGAATGCTTGCTGATTGGCACAGCCACCTCACGTCTCGCATGCCCGTCGCACAATTAGCAGCACCCGTATTGCACTCAGCCTGCAACTTCAGACAACTGATCATGCTCGAGCTGCAACCATCTCTCAGGGCCTCCTGAGTGGGACAACGACAAGCTGCTTACGCCGATTGGTGGGAGGGGTTGCGGACTTGTGCAGGGAGCCCGCACTCCGGATATGCTGGAACGTCACAGCGAGCTGTCGATCACCTCGGGCGCTCTTCCCGATTCGGGTACCTGATAGAATGCAACGTTTCTCACTCGTTATAACACGATGACCAAGCTTTTTCAAGCATTCTTGACAGGCCGATTGAAGAACCCCCAATCAGCATGCCATTCGCAGTACTACCATGCCTTGAACAGCTACCGCAAGGCAATTGCGACCACACGCCTCAACCTCAACCGCATTCCACAATAATCATGATGCAAATAAGCGCCAACCCCGCTGTTATTGCCGAACCTACAGCCGAACTCTTAGGTCAGACAGCTGTATGCGGCACGAGAACATCGCATTCACTGCAGTCAGACAGCTTTATCCGGCACGAGAACATCGTACACTGCGGTCAGACTACGAAGACGCAGCATGAAACCCACTTGCGAAGTTGGGAAGTCGAACATCTCGGATCCCCACATTCACCGTTATCAGTACGCACAGCCATGCAGAAGGTATATGAAGCTCAGTGGCTACGTTGGTTACTGTATTGGTGCTCTTCGTATTCAGCGTTACTAGCTTCGAAAATCACGCGAGCACATCCAAAATGATCCCATCAGTCAAGGAAAATGCCCCTGGTGGGTTTAATCCTGTGCACTTTACTGTGTTATGCCTCATCCTCCTCACCCTCCGGGTATGCTCCACCAAGTCCTTTCAGCCTTTACTCGGTGCTGACTGTACCAGTTTCTCTATGTAGGTCTCACGTGCCCTACAAGACATCTTCCGGGACCTTGGTACACTCGCTTCACACATCTCCGACTGAAGCGAGCAGTTGTCACAGGCCAGAGGATATTCTACATCGACTCACTTCACAAGGAGTATGGCCCGGTCGTTCGACTGTCACCTAATGAGGTCGGTGTGGCAGACCTCGATGCCTTCAAGGAGATCCACAAGATCGGCACGAAGTACATGAAGAGTGAATGGTACTTGCGATTAGCCAACTTCCCCAAGGCAGGCGTCTTCACCATGCTTGACCCTCGCGAGCATGGACCCAGAAGAAAGCTCTTGTCCCGCTCGTTCAGTAGGACCTACCTTGTCGAGAACTGGGAGTCGACTGTCAGAGAGAAGGCACTTCTTGCTGTCAACAAGATCAAGGCAGATGCTGTGAAGGGCACCGCGGATGTGTACAACTGGTGGATGCTGCTTGCCTCCGACGTCAGCGCACACCTAGCCTTCGGAGAGTCATTTGGTATGCTGGAGACAGGACATGTAAGTGCTGTGCCCCACAATTCAGGTATCACACTGACAGTTTGCACAGCAAAACCAGTTCCTTCGCGTGCTCAAGAAGCTCACTATGGGTGCTGGTATCATGGTCGAGATGCCCTTCTTGCGCTTGTTGAGGTTCGTTCCCATCCCTGCTGTGCAGGAGATGTTCAACGCGAACGAGTACATCCTCCAAGGCGCTGGCCGTGCAGCAGAGATGGCGCGATCCCGTCAGGGTGAGGCCAACATCTTCGCCAAGGTCATCGAGGACTGCGAGAAGGAGGGTGAGGGTCACATCGACGACATGGATGTCAAGATTGAGGCTATGAATGTCATCATTGCCGGCACTGATACCACTGGCGTCACTTTAACTTACCTCACATGGGCTGTCCTCCAGCGCCCTGACCTACAAGCTGCTCTCGAAGCAGAGGTTGCCTCACTTGCAGAAGACTTCACTGAGAACAGCTTGATCAGCCTTCCTTTGCTTAACGCTGTCATCGAAGAGACCCTCCGACTGTATGGTGCCGCACCTAGCAGTTTGCCCCGTGTCGTCCCTCAGGGTGGAACTAAGTTCTCCGGACTTTACATCCCACAAGGCGTGACTGTCGACACACAAGCCTACACCTTCCACCGCGACCCCAACATCTGGAGTGATCCTCTGACGTAAGCTCATCTTCTAACTTATCTCGTCTCTTCATCACACTGATACACTCCAGCTTCAATCCCTACCGCTGGATCGCCTCGAAAGAAGGCTACCCCGCCGAAGCACTATCGCCTGCCGCAAAAACAGCCTTTCACCCCTTCGGTGCCGGTGCGAGATCATGCATTGGTATTCACCTTGCACGTATGGAGTTGAGGTATGCAGTAGCGTTCATGTTCAGGGAGATGAAGGGCGTCAAGCTTGCGGCGAGCACGACACCTGAGAGCATGGAGTTTGAGAACTTCTTCTTGATTGCACCCAAGGCGCATCGATGCGAGATTACGTTCAACTAGGTATGGGATTAGGTAACGCATAATGAATTCACGATAGCGGTAGCGGCAAACTGGATATGGTTGCCAAGTAATAAGAAATGATACTGAACATCTTCAGGTAGACTCGCATCCTTCGCATTAACACTCTGCACTGCCTTTAATTATATAGCACACGTACGCGCCTGCATCATGATACCGCATGGTGTGTATCTTTGGGTAGCTGAACCCGTAAGCTAAGTGCATGTGCAACTCCCGAAAGCTTATTTCACTGCATACAAGATCATCCATTCCGACTATCTGGCTTTGTTCAATATCGCATAGCTCTATCTTGCGCTGATTGCGCTACGTTGTCGGAGAATCGCTCTTCGGCTTTCTAGATGTCTACGAAAGTGCATTTCATGCAAACTCATATGAGCCGATTGGCTGGCATTGTGATGCGAGTGAAGATGCATGGGGTATATCTGAACACTTATAGTGCTTTACCTTGCAGGTGGCGAAGCTTATAATGTTTGTCAAGCTTAGTGGTCATCTTTGATTTATGCAAGGTTATCGGTCTGACACTCACATCTGACAGGCAAAAGGCGCACTCTGAGTGGCCAGAGGTACCGATGTAGTATGTGGGGGAGACCCGACCCCTATTTACATGCTCTCTGACGTGCTCAGGGCCCTGAGCCATACCTTTACAGACTCTGAACCAGACCTGGGCAGCCTCTCACGAATCCCACGGATGAATGGTAACGTCATCTATCTCGTCATAGTGCCGGCCCCGCACATATCACAGGTAGACCGCCCGCACCTCCCCCTGCTCCTTCACCGAATCCAGGTAGCTTCGACAGTGGGTCTTCGTGTGGCTTTAAGGGCTAGTGTACCAAGAAGGGGGTGGTCCGTACATTTTGCATGTCGTTTATAAGCAGAAGGTTTTCGGTGTGAGTAGCCGCAAGGTTTCGGAGAATGGATGTGAGTCTTTCGCACTTGAACGCCTGAAGCAATTGCATTCGGCTCTACCCTTCGTCCCCCTGCTTTATGGTAGTATCGCTTGTAGTTTCTTTCTACAGACTCTTTGTCCCCATCTCTTGGAGCCTGTGTGGAGCTGCTCCGACGATGCTTTGGATAATGCTGACCGCGCCTTTCGCTCATTTGCTATTCGAGAACAAACTTCACAGCTTGTCCTCTCCTCTCGGTCTCGAAAACACGTTTGACCTCAGCAAATTTTTCTTCCTTGGTGTAACCGCTCGGATGGCAAGACCAGATAGTGACCATGACCTTGGTCAACCCCTTCAGCATACCGAGGAGTCTCACCTTACGGGCCTGTACTCCTCCAAGCCTCAGGTTGCCGTCAGGCATGTATGCAGTGCAAGTGGTGACGCTGATACGGGCATTTCGGATACGAGCCAAGCATGGAAGTGCAAGATGGCTTTCACTGAACTTGTGGGGCCTCTTCTCGCGGAGTTCGAATGTGTTGAGCGCAAAGTACAGGTCTCCAGCTTCGTGAAAGATCTGGCGGCAAGTGTATTGGAAGACATAAGGCTCTTGCAGCTCGTTCTCACTGTGCTCAGGGTGTGGCTCATTGGTGTCCTCCATGTCGGGGTGTTTTCGAATGCAGAATGTAACACGGTGGGGATGCGGGTACACTGAGACTATGTCGCTCCGGAAGACCAGAGTATAGATATGGTTGCGGATCTCGGGTGGAAGTCGGAAGAAGGGTGACGCCGCCTGGTTGTGGAAGGTGCTACGACGGCCGGTCAGTAAGACATGGCAGTTGCGATGTTAATCCTTACATATCTTTGGCATCCATGCTACTGGAGAAGGGCTGTGAAATGCCTTGGGTGAGTTATGGTGGTGGTGTTGGTGGTTGGTAGAGTTGTGCGAGACGAGATGTATATGATCAGTGCCGTGACCGCGCTGACGCTAACGTGAAGGTGAAGGCAAGAACACCTCAACAACAATGGTTATGCAAACACCAGACCAGCAATCGAAGGAATAATAGTGCTCACCAATACGGAATATCACAGAGACTAAGCTGATCGACGCAATGGCGTGAAGACTCCGAGTGATGATTCACAACTTTGCACGTTCCTTCCCTCCAGTACAACGTGCGCGGTTTGCCGCTTCCAAGTCTTTTTGAGTGCCCCTTCTGACTCCTGTGCTGTTCTTATATACACGTTTTCAAAGACCTTTATCTTTACGATCCGCCAAATGCGAGCGCAGGCTTGGGTTTGCCACCCTGACTATCTTTACGGGCTGTCCACTCTACCCATTTCGAATATGTCGTCGAGAATGTGACTTTCATACATGCTAATCCCTTTAGGCGCTGCAAACCCTGTAGTTTGCGCATGAGCAAAGCGCTGAGATGGGGTGGATATTTATTCACATAGGGTTTGATATCGTCAATGGAAAGGAAAATCCACATAATCTTGACATAACGTAGGATTGGAAGGGCGAGGTGACGTTTGCGGAAGGTGTGGGGCTCGGTCTCAATCAACTTGAAGATATTCATGGTGAAGTAGATATTGCCGGTCTTGTGGTAAATGAAGCGGTAGATAAAACAAAGTGCCTTAGGATTTCGTTGCTCGTTGCGATCGTGGATTTCTCTATCATCGTAGACCTCAAAGACTTTGATGCCGGAGTGACGGGGGACAGTTACAAAGTTGTGGCCAGCCAATGTGTCTTTATGGATCTGGGTACGAATCTCTTGTGGCAGACGAAGGGCGATTTTCGCTGGTTTCGAAGATTGCTGCAAATAAAGTTAGTGAATCGAAAGGGATACGAACAGGGCTCGCGATTACATAGTATCCATGTTCATTATTGTTGGGTTGGTGTGTTGAAGTTGAATCGTTGATTGTCTGGATTCGTACATGGTAATGTCCCAATGAGATTGACCATGTGTCAAATACAGCTTGCGAAGATGCACACATAGGGAAAGCTCACGCGGCCTCAATGAGAGTAGCAGTGAAAGACAAAACAGATCAGGAGTTGGGCATCGCTAACAAGGATGGAAGAATTCAACCTGGTGAGTCGATGAAGCTAGTCATACATGATGCTCCGAAAAGCCTTTCCGCGCTGACAATCTTCTCCGTGTTAGGAAGCCCTAAAACAGAAGCGGGTTGTAACTAGGAGTTTTGAGAGCGACTCCGCTTTCACGATTTCCAAAGGCTGTTTCGATGAGCTTCCTGATGCATGCATGCAACTCTACCTTCATGGCACCCACGTTGCGACCATTTTACCGTGATGTGTTCCAGTCCTCCCAAACTCGACAAAGCGCAGATAGCACGAACTACGCTGTGATGGATTAGTAAAACTGGTCCAGTGGTCATAATCCTCTGATCGATCTTGTTTCGGGTTAGCATGATGTGCACAGTCTTGACTGCTACGGGTTGGGCCCTCGCAGTAAGGCTGAGACGCGCGCAGAAGTGTCGAAGATCTTCCGCTTCTCCCATGAACTTGCCTAGTTCAAAAGGGAAAGAGTCGGCCCCGAAGTTAATTTGGCGGCCTGTCGCAGTTAAGGCCACAACATCCTTCCCTATGAGTGTAGTGTAAGATTAATAGGATATGCCTCGGTGCTAATAAACGAGTAACCAACTGTCGGTATGCCTATTGTGGGCTAAGGCGATGTCGAAGCCGCCGAGAGCGTAGGCATAGATCTTGTTGCGCAGATCAGGTGGCAGATGAAGGAAGAAAGACTGAGTCTGATTGCGGAAGGTCCTGCGAATCAAATTAGCGCACGTCGATGTGACGATTGTAGTACGTACAGGGCTCCTGAGGAGACTGCCATCTTCTTGAGAGCTGTGTGAGGCAACCGGGTTGGTTGTGTTGGTAATTTCATGATAATGTAGTGTTTTGGAGGGGAAAAGGATGGACTGGTTGACTAATGCAGAAGACCAAGCGGAAGCATGGCACGTGACGTCACCTTCACCTTCCTATCACTTCCACGACTCAGCCCTCCACGCCATTAATCCTTCATGTCGACGCGGTCACAACCACAACATCCCTCTCGCGTGCTCCAACATTAACCAGATTCCTAACCTTAGCATTCATCTCCCGATTCACCACCCCACGATTCCCTCTGCCACTCCACTCAACCTCAAGCCTCACCAACCCTCTCAAATAGCACATCGCACTAACCGCCGCCATTAGCGGCCGCTCAAAATGCACATATACATCAGTCCCTCTCCGAGACACCTCCACATACCCCGTATCTCCAACGTCAATCTTCACACTCCTAACATATCTCGCCTTATCCCCAGCACAATATTGCAGATAAAAACACAGTCCCCCAATAACACCCGGACCTCCAGTGAAAACATTCTGTTGAAACGGCAGAGCCGTCGTTTCGAACTTCATCTGCCGGCACACGCGCGCCAGAACGGTGAGTTCGGCGTAAGTGAAGAGGGCGAAGGAGCGTGTGGTGCCAAGCGGGCGGCTTTGGAAGAGCAGGATGTGAGAGGCGCAGTGGTGGATGAGTTGGATTTCGTAGTGGCCGATGGCGTGGGAGTAGATGGTGTTGCGGATTTCGGGGGGGAGGCGGAAGAAGGGGAGTTGTTGGTTGCGGAGGGTGCTGTGGAGGATGTTAGGAGGGGTGAAATAGCAATGGTGACGGTGGTACGTACATGTCTTCGTTTTGGGTGTCCATGGCGTTGTTGATAGTGTCATTCGGTGGTTGGAGAAGAAATAGCAAGTGATCTAAGTGAATCTAGTAAAGAGCAAATGAGGATGTTTGGTATCAGTCTATTGTGTCGGCTACAATGCCAATCTCGACAACACAAATATCCGTTTGTGTTCGATACATACGATCCCTTCCATGCACGCCCGTTGAATCCAGATGAGCCACCCTGTCGACTCCAAACCGCTATGCAACAATTTATGCAGAACAAAAGAAAGAAAACTCCGGTAATTGACAACCTTGCTATTCCATGCTTTTCAACAAACTTCCATCGCCTCCAATACGTTGAACACCTAGTTATATGCATCTGGTGGCAGACAGGGCTGGCTTTGCGTGAACAGCTCCCCTGCACGATTCAGATCCCATCCTCCAGCCTCCAAACACTGAATCGCGTAATCCCGCTTGAGATTCGTCGCTTGCTGAACGTACACGATCATCTCCTCCTTCTGTTGGTCGAAAGCTAGTGTTGGTAATGTTGGTGTCGGTGTTGGCGCGTTAGTCATTGGTTGTGGTGTTACGGCCATTGGTGCGTCCGTGATCATGTTCGCGTCGCCCGCTGCAGGCTTATCAGCGCGGACCTGAGTTCCGTTCAAGATCTTCAGTTTGGGGAACCAGGCTGTAAGCTCCTCTTCCCAGCCGATGCTGCTGAAGGGGTCGATGATCAGGTGTTCCAGCTTCCTGAACCGGCCTTTCCAGGGCTTTAGCGCGTTGACTGAATGGAAGGCGTTGCCGCTTAGGTCGAGGTTTTTGATATGACTCAGGGTCTTGCAGAGATCGAATACTACGTTGAGGTTTGTTATGTTGTTGCCGCATAGTGTGACGCTTTCGATGGCTGCCTCCTTGGCTTCTCGGGTTTCGAGCATGTCATCGCAGATGACCATGAGCGCTGGGAAGAATTTCTTTTGCGTTGATTCGTGCCGGAACATCCCACTCTTAGCAACTTCTTCATCAGTGGCAATAGTCGAGAAATTGAGCAGTTTGGTGGAAGCATCGTAGCGCCGTGCTAGGAAGCCTTTGAGGAGATCGACAGTGTTGTTTGTTGATGCTGCGCGATCAGGTTCCGCTTGTTGTTGGGGCTGGTTCTGATTTTGATGATCGTTTGGTGTGTAGTAGTCTCCGCGACCTCGACCACGGCCACGGCCTCGTCCACGTCCTCCTCCGCGTGGTGCAGACATGATGACTCTGTTGGTGATGATGAAAGGGAACGAATGTTTTGTAGATGTTTTCGATGTCGGTATGGTCCTGGCGAAGCGAACGGTCCTAGAGTGAAGTTCCGAGTATATGTGGGTAGGCTGTTGAAGTGTGAGATGTATAACTCGAAAGCAAGAGCGAGAGAAGATGCGTTTTATGCCAGCGCTAGCGCACTTCAGGACAACGTCCGTGCACAAAGGTGAGCCACAGCCGTAGAAACATGAAGCCACTGAAACCCACCCTTTCACCACACGTACCGTGGGCTTTCTCTTCTTATGAGAACTTCAATGTTGACTCGCGAGTGTGAACCACACAATACTCTCAAACTTTCAGGCGCCTCTCTCATCTAAGACCTGATTGGTCAGGCAAATAGGCATTTTAGGCACCACTTAATATCGCTGCCTTACGAGCACAATGCTCACATTTAGTCATCTATGAATTCCTTTACATATTCGCCTAGGCTAGATGTTACAAGCTGGCATTTTCAGCTCAGCGTCAAATGCTCTTCGACTCCCCAAAAGATTCATAGATCTAAGCCCTTCAAGCCAATGCGTCGCCCAATCCAAATCGCCAAATCAGTGCGCCGAAACTCCTGGGTCGCAGCCCACAAATTCGCAAAGCCATGTTTGCTGTCCTTTTCGGACTGTCGTGGAGCCACATATATGCGACTAATTCGAATGGATCTTCTTGATCTTGTTGACGCCTTCGTACAGCGCACGGTCAACCGCAGCAGCGACTGTGAGTGTGCCACCAATCACAGCGCACAAGCCAACAAGGAAACCAGAGAAAGACTTGTCGCGCACTTCGCGGTTGATAACCTTCATTGGCGAGATGTCCTGTGCTCAAATTAGTCACAGTTCGTCAGCGCTGAAAAGTGCAAAACTTACGTAGGAGAAGAAAACACCCGGGATACCACCGCGAGCATGAATACGCTCCTTGTGGCCTTCCTGCTCATCAGTGCCGCCCTGAAGACTCCTCTTGTGGCTGGTAACAGAGTACTGATGTGTCTCGATGCTTCCCTTGTAGTTACCCTCAATGATCGCACCAATGTCTTGGTCACTAGGACGAGCTGCCTCCTTCTCCCAGCCAAGCGGCAAGTAGGCGGTTGAGACGACTTTGACAAAGTACATGTAGTTGAAAGCCTTCTCGTCTGTGTGCTGATCTGTACCGTCTAGGGGATTGATGTGGTGGTTCGTCCAGCCACCCGGACCAGTCGCAAGATGGTTCTTCGCCATGTTCTGCACAACAACGTCGCTCAATTGGGGGCCGAAACGCAGGTGGTGGATTTTGTGGGTGAACGTGTGCGCGTATTCGTCCTTGAAGTAGTTCTCAAGGTCGTGTACGTGCAGGTTGCCATTGGAGAAGGACTTCCCAGGCGCAATGTGGAAGTTTCCAATAACCTTGTTGACCTTGATGCTGCCCTCAAGGCGGCATCCCTCCTGGCGCTGGGCGTCAAGGTGTTCAGCGTAGTGCTCGCGCTCGCACTGCTCAACACCCTCGCCACGGCCGAAAGACCATGATACGGAAGCGTAGGCGTCGCGGACTTCGTCACAAGAGTTACAGCAGCCGGGCTTTTGTGCGTTGGTGGGGGCGGGGGCGCCGTAGCATTCGCCGCAATAGTCGGGGGCAAGGTGGGAAGCTTCGTCCTTGTGTCTGTCATGCGTCAGCTACTGCACTATCTTTCGCATCTGTCCTCGTGTCGCGAGAACCGAAGCGGACTCACAGATCAAGGGCCTTGCTCTCAATCTCCTTGCTGCCCTCCTTCTCAGGACTCAGGCGCACTTTGTTGATACCGTGTGCGACACCCATCTGCAGCTCGCCGGACACATCCATGATATCGAGGGTGAGCAATTCGCAAGGCATCCGCGGGAATGTGACATTCAAGCTGATCTCCATGCGCTCGCCTCTACCTTTGTCGACAACCAGCTCAGGACGGACTATCACCCGTCTGTAATCTGCCCACTCGCCCAATGTCAACCAGAGAATGACCAGTAAGCTCACAATGGTGACGATTCCTCCGGACGTTGTACGAATGCGTGCATCTTCGACGGTTTTTGTGAAGGCGTCGAGGCGCGTGAAAGCAGATTTGGGAGGCATTTTGGCAAACTACACTGTAGGCAGTCGAGGTCGAAAGAGTATTCGGGGTTATAGAACGTGGAAGTGAGACCGCGGAGGTGTGGCGCGGGCAAGTGTCAGTCCGCGTACCGAGAGTCTACAATTGCAGACGCACCTGCAGCTGCTTCTCTAGGAATGTCAAAGGAGTGAAAAGCCTAGCAAGATCAATGCCGTGGCAGCAATATCATTGTACAGAAAGAAGTGAACTGCGAGACGCGTGGTTGTTGCGACGCTCGGCTGAGTAAAGGACAGCTATGCGCTCTGGAACGTTAGTCGAGGTACCCGTGCACTAGCACGAATCAGGAAAGAGCGTGTTCGAGCACCGGCAGGGCACAGCATTAGCGGAGTTTATCTTCAGTGCAAGATGAGTTAGATTTTGTTAAGATGTCTATTGTGACCTCGCTAGGTAGCCATGATAGGAGTAGATCGAAAATCGGTGGTATGGTACATATGCAGTCGCTGAAAGTCAATACACTACAGGCTGTAGGCCCTGGGGGTATTCACGAGTCTGACACGTGCAGTCACTGTAGCCATTTAGTCCCTCTTGAAGGCCTTGGAGAAGTCCCAGTCGTTCAAGTATCCACTTCCTACCTACATCGATTGTCAGCATATGGATATGAAATCTTGTACAGGACTACGTACGCAGAGGTAGGTAGCAAAGCTGAGCCAGCCCAGGTAGGGTGCAAGCAGCCAACCACACGTGGGGTCGACCTGGCCCCAGATGTAGGCAAGGTAGCCCACAGCGCCGCCAAGAGCGAGGATATCGACAGTAGCAGCCACTGGTCGTCCAAGGCCGAAGTACAGAGGTGTCCAGATGAGATTGAGGGCCAGTTGAATCGTGTACAGAGTTGCTCCCTGCTTAGCCAGGGCCACAGTTTGAGGGTTGATAGAAGTCGCGCCAGTCGTCCATGCTCGGTAGGCAGTGTAGCCCATCGTTGCGTACAGGGCGGTCCATACCGGCCCAAAAACCCAGCCAGGAGGGTGTAGAGGAGGCTGTCTGAGTGCTTTGTACGATGCTTGAGTAACAGAAGCTGTCAATCGTTAGTGAAAGTGTTATCCAAGGAGTGCTAAAGTCACCCACGGCTGATGGAAAAGCCAATCGCGGTCCCGCAGGCCACAGGCAGAAGAATTGCAGCTGCCGGGTTCTCGAACAGAAAGCTCGGAAGCGTGAGGGAGGGGATGTATGAGGTCATGTTGGTGAGATGTGGTATATCGTCCCGAAGACTATCAGGTACTTTGTACACCGATGCAACACTCAGTCGAAAGATCTTATACTCGCGTCCGAGTCTCGCGATGCGTCTACGTAATCCCGCAGGTTCCAATCGAGCCTCCATGCCTCGGTCGTTCAGCGGGCGTTGCTGGCCCACTTGCCGTGCTCCGTGCCTGCCTCGCGTTTGCACTAGCCCTGTTTCAGCCCTCCGCTCCTTCTCCAGCCGCCACGACCACCTCACCCTTCCTCCACACGTCTGCCTCTCCCTCCCAAGCAGGACACACTCCAACATCCTCGTGAGTGCATTCGCTCTTGTTCTTGTCGCAGCCTCATCTTGTTCGTATCTCCCCTTCTTGCCGGGCTATCGCCATAGCTCCCCTTAGCTTTGTCTGCCGGACGCCAGCCTCTTAGCTACCTCCCATCCCCACCCTTCTCTTCTTACGGCGCAGCTCGCGTGTGATCAATCGCATCGAGTGCTGTCGCCATCTTGTTTACTCTTCATTACTGCACCCCCTCCCAGACTAGTCGCATTCCTCTTGTCACTCATTTGTCCTCTGTCTAACCCGAGGCCGCCATGGCAAACAGCTACTTTCGACTGTCTGGCGCTTGTCAGACGTCAGATCCATCTATCGAGACTGCGTATCCGTGTCCTGCCTAGCAGTATCTCCTCACTGTGTTGATGACTGGCTCATCACACACTATCTAATACCCTTCATTCAGCTGCTGTAGCTGCCTCTCTGCAACAATGGACTCGTACAAGTGAGTACAGATCGAGCTATCGAACGCAAGCGCACATTATTGACAGTCTTGTAGTAGCACTCGAGAGGACTCCAGGCCGCCGGCCGACTCCTACCGACGACGCTCTCCTGGTAAGCAGCATGCTGGACGCCTGACTGATCCCGGCTAACCTAGTGCCTTGCAGCTGCCGGAGATCGCAGGCCCAGGCGGCGCTCGCGGTCGCCTCAGAACATCGACAGATATCAGCCCGACCGCGCTCGAGACTACGACCACCCGCGCCGTGATGGAGGTCGCCGTCGCTCTTCTCCTCCGCCTGTACAGGCTGGCATCGACCGCTACGTCCCTGGTCAGGACAGCTTCGCTCCTACGTTCACGACCAACCCGATTCCGAATCCCATGTCGCTCGAATACCAAGTTGGCTTCAACTACTTCGCTGAGTGGTGGCGCGTAGAACAGGTGATGAAGGAGGAGAAGGAGCGTGCAAAAAATGGCGGCAGGAAGCCAGTGCTCAAAGGCGAACGCGAAGCCCGCGAGGAGCGAGGCAAGGAGCGCGAACTCATCCAGGCCGCGTACGATGAGTACAAGGAGAAGCTCCAGGTGCAAATGGCCAAGACTTTCGTGGACAAGCACAAGGGCGAGGAATGGTTCAAGGAGCGCTACGACCCCGAGTACGATCAAGCCTTCAAGGAGAAGCTGCGCGGGTACCGTCACGGTATATACACCGAGTGGGAGGGACAAATCGATGAGGGTTATTTCGACGAGTTTACACTTGAGGGAATCTACAAGAACGATTCGAACGGCGCAGGCGGTATTGTCGAGAAGGAGGAAGGCGAAACCACTGCTGCGAACGAAGTGTTGGGTGTAGGGGATCTCCTGCCATGCAAAGGCGGCGAGATTCGTGACGAATCAGCCTTCCAGCCCACACTGCTGATCAAGACCATCGCCCCTACCGTCAACCGGGAGAAAGTTGAGGAGTTCGCCAAAGAACATCTTGGCGAGGGTCCCGGTGGATTCAAGTGGCTCAGCCTGAGCGATCCAAATCCACTGAAGAAGTGCCATCGTATAGGATGGGTGATACTGCACCCGAATGATGAACAGCCCATGGTCATCGATGACCGTGGTGATGCACGCGACGATGAAGGAGAAGATGGAGCCCTTGATGAGAAGCCTATTCCTGCCCCGCAGAGCACAGCGCAGAAGGCACTCGAAGCCATCAACGGCAAGACTGTCGAGGACGAAAAGCGCGGGAACTTTACCTGTCACGTTGGCGTGCACGAGACCCCTGCAGCTCCTCGAAAGAAGGCGCTCTGGGATCTCTTCTCGGCACCCGAGCGAATCGAGCGCGACTTGGAGCTAGCTGAAAGACTAGTCAGGAAGCTTGACGGTAAACTAAAAGCGAACCACGAGGAAGAGTTTGGCCAGATTGATGGTGTTGCCAAGATCGAACAGCGTGTCGAGGATCTTCGCTCGAAAGGTTGGCTACAGCCTCCAGCCAACGCCCCCGCTCCACCCAAGAAAGAGCGAGATCCTGAAGATCTGGAAGAGGGCGAAGACGAGACTATGGACGATGAAGAAGGGGCTTATGACGAAGAAGTCGATGACGAAGAGTTGCTGGTCAAGAAGAAGAAGCTCGATCTTCTGATTGAATACCTTCGACGCGTACACAGCTTCTGCTTCTTCTGCGTGTTTGAGAGTGACTCGGTCCACGAGTTGATCCGCAAGTGCGCAGGCGGACATCTTCGCCGCCCTCGTGCCAGCCTGACAACAGCAGCGAAGGCCACTGCAAGGGCCACCGCTACCGGCGAGCCATTCCCATACAAGAAGCAAGAGTCTGGCGACGCCGAGAATGGTGAGGGCAGCCCAGTCGCCGAGCGCAAGCCGATGAAGCTGAGTGGGAAGAACCAGCAGCAGCTTCAACGGGCGTTCAATTGGGTGAAGACTTACGAAGAGAAGTTGCTGCAGCTTCTGGAGCCAGAGAACGTGGACGTCCGCAAGCTTGGTGGCAAGCCACTTGATGAGGCCATGGAAGATGAATTAGCAAGGTCCTGCAAGCAAGAAGATGAGTCGAAGTGGCGTTGCAAGGTCCCAGAATGCACAAAGCTGTTTAAGGGTCAGAACTTCTGGCGCAAGCACGTCGAGAAACGCCATCCGGAGTGGCTCGAGAAGTTGCAGAAGGACGTAAGTACAGGCCAAGTCACTGATCTTGCGCACGTAGCTAACAAGCCCACAGCTCGAACTCGTCAACAGCTATGTCGTTGATCCTGCACACATCGCTCCCTCGCGCAGTGATGCCAATAGCAATGGCCACTTCCCAATGGGCAACCACGTTCAAGCAACGGGCACACCACGCGGATTCAACCTTGCCAATATGAACATGGCTATGTCCAGCAACGGAATGCAGAACGCGATGAACGTTGGAAACATGTTCAATCCAGCCATGGGTGGCAACTGGGATCCCTCCCTCGGTACACACGATGCTGGAGCTATGCGCCGCGGCGGCCAGCGATTCAATAGCCGTACTGGGCCATATGATAGGCAGAACCGCGACCGTCGCAACGGTCCGAATGGTGGTAACGGCCGCCTTACACCTCCACCGCGCGGTGGACGACCTGGCGCGCAACGGCACGGTGATGGTGGGCCAGGACCCCTGCAGTCTACACAGGGGCGTCAGATCAAGAGCTACGAAGACCTTGATGCTGTTGGTGGAGGCGGCAGTGGTGAGCTGAACTACTAGCCACATCGGCACTGGAGCCACTGGAGCCACTGGAGCCACTCAAACAAACCAAACCAAGCTGGGCAGTGCGCTGTGTGATCTGGTCATAAGGTTGGCGTTGGGGTCGACTGTTCCAATTTGCAGGCTAGTCTGTCATTTGTTCTACTTGGGAAAGGACCAGGCATGGGACAGGGCGTTCCTGGTCTAGCATATGCTGCACTTTAGTGCATGCGTGTAACTTGTATTCATGAAAACCATACGATAGATAATCAAGGCAACTCATGACAAAGTTTGCGTGCTTGTTGTTTCGAGCGGTGATGCTGCAGCGCAGACATTTGTTTCAACAAGCTTTCCCCAGTCTCAGCGAGTTGCAGTCCGGGACAAGTTGCCTGTGGCGCGCTTGGCACGTGGTCCAGGCCGTGGTTGAGGGTACGGTCAAGTGTAAGACAAGCTCTGGGGATGAGGTGCCATGGAACTGCAACCGTCTGAACACGTGCGTTTCTGACATTCTCAAAGCGCTCCAGGTGATGAACATGCTCCAAGCTTCAGGCAGTATGGTTCAAACATCGAAGTGTTTCGCGGAACAGTCTGAGTGTGTTTGCAAGAACGGACTGCGCGCGTATTCGTAAGAGGGCCTTCAACCTGCAGCCAAGGGCACCTCTGATGCCGTGCGTTCCTTTGTCGCCCGTGCAGCCCGCCCGAGGACTCCTAGTCGATCGCAGCGCGCCCGCTGATTGCTCGGCCCTACCGGCTAAGCCATGGAGTGACGCAGCCCTGCCCACCAGCCACAGTTCTTCACGCGCTCGCAGTGCCTTGAGTGCCGACAAGCATCGACGCAATCTGCTTTGAGCGAATTGCGGGTGGAGCTGATCCTCGACGAGGCCGACTCGAGTATCGTGCACGCAAACCCCGGCAGATTTCGCCGGTGGAGCAGCGTGCAAGCCCCAGCAGCAGCCACACTAGGTGTCTGGTTATTGCAGGACAGCCGGGCGTCATACAACACGCGTCGACATTACTTTATTACATCGCCGTGCCCAAGAGACCGAGCTTTCTATATAACTATTTCCGGACCCTTGCGACCTCGACGCCTGCGCCTTCTCCCTGCCCCTCTTTTCCTCTGACCTCTTGTTTAGCATGGCTCAAGGCACCCCGCCTGGCCTGGTGCTCAACGGATGCACAGTGCCCACCATGGACGATCAGCCCTCGATCTCCAATTTTGGCAAGCCTCATGCTGCAGGTACAGAGCGGCCTGGCGCTCAGCGGGCAGACACAACCTACACGATGGCGTCTATGATGTCGGTGCCCCCAGAGGGCTCCATCCTGACCGGCAAGCAGGAGCACTGTAAGCCGCCGAACAGCACTCAACGCACCAGAGACACTCACACATATGCAGACCTTAAACGCGAACTCATTTCCCAGCAAACACAATACGAAATCTCCGAACTGTCGTCACCCACTGCCCTCAAGCGCTTCGGCGCACCCTTCCGCTCAGACGCCGGCGAAGTCGCTCCAGAAGACTCGGAGCTCCCACTGCTGCGCTACATATTCGTCCACCATGTGCGAAACTTCCCATTCCTGGACAAGGCCAAGGAGAAAGAGTTCTGGCAGAACAAGCTGCAAGTGGTGAGTTGGTGACACCATACGGAGATTGAGAGCGAAGGCTGACAGGGCAATTTCCGTAGTTCCTCGAATCGTTCGCAAGCAAGGATATCTCGTCGTCAGAAGACCGCCTCGAAGAGACAAAACGAAGGAAGCTGGCGCTGAAGGCAGAGAAGCTGGTCGAGCTTATGATGGTCTCTGGTATCCCCACCGCGTCTGGCTACGAGGAGAGGATACGCTTCTCTGAGATGGAGATCGTCGAGCGCGGCGCAAACGAGGAGGGTCTACACATGAACGCACCGAGTGGGCATTTCATTAATGGCTGGGATGTCAACGTTGCCGGCGTGCGAACCACGTCAGTGAAGAAGCACGTCCGATACCACACACACGCGGTAGGTCAAAGTCGCAGCGATTGGCGAACGCAAGCTCACGAATTGTAGGAATACCTTATCCGAGTCAAACAGAGCGGCGATCGAGAAATCTACGTCGGTCGGCGATACCAGGACTTCGTCAACCTCCACAAGCGGATACGCCTCGAGCTTCCGGGAAAAGTGCTCCCTCCACTTCCTCGCAAGAACAAGAAAGACTCCATTCTAAGTTCGAACAAAGACGACGATGATGCTAGCTCCATCTCTTCAGTGTCAACACAAGGACCGGCACCTGACGTATACGAGAAGAGCGACGGCGGCGGTGGAGGTCTGCGAAGCTACCTCTGGGGTAGCGGTCACAAGAAAAATGCTTCACAAACATCACTCGGAGGAGGTCGAGGGACACGGTCTCCTCGTGCGTCAGGAGAGGGTTTCGGCTATCAGCTACCACGTACTCTCTACCGCGAAGAGCAGCGTGTATCGCTACGAGCTTTCCTTCGATCGTTCTTAAACAACGAGAGGATCGCACAATCCAATGCTATGACTGACTTCCTCACGCGCGATCCCATCGAAGTCAACGAGGAAGAGATGGAAGACATTGAGAAGCGCATGATCATGGATGAGAAGCGCATACAAGAGCAAAAGCAGTTTTACGAAGTGGCACGGAAACGTGCTGCCGAGCTCGACATACACATGGAGAAGTTCAGGCGAGAGATTGTTGAGAGAAACGGCCTCTCGCACCTCTTCCAGGAAATCAGGGTGAAGAACTCAATATCCCAGCTCAAGCCAGAGTATCAGAAGTTTGCAGAGTGGTTGCGGATAGAAGTCGCAGCTACTATTTACCACCTCTTCTTGGCCGAAGACAACTCACCGGAGCTCTTCGCGCAGGCGAAACGGATACATTCACTCGTGCCATACGGCGTGCTGAAGAACGTCATCAGGATTGCCAACCCAGCAGCGGTAATGAGCGGAGTGCTTGATTTGTTCCTTGCGCAGCCTTTTGGTGCAAGGTCCTTGCTTCAGCGCATCTTTGGTATGGCCATCAACGATGGTGTTAGTTCTGTACAGAAAACGATTGACACCCTCGGCTCCACGAAGATCAAGGACGAAGTCTTATGCGCAAAGATCAAAGCCTACGTTGAGTCAAACGAGGACGTTAAGCAGGTACTTCGGCAAGAGGCGGAGAGCGAGCAGGTCGACATCGTCGTTACAATTCTACGATCCGACTTCTTCAAGCCAGAATTGAGCTCCCAGCAGGTGGAAAAGGTCTTCAATGCCTACGTTGCGTGGAACAATGCGGTGGAAAATGTGAGACCGACCAGTCGTTACAGCAGAAACAACAGCAGTCGCAGCGTTAATAGCGTCCTTACTAATGCGTCTGGTCAGATTGACAAGGACTTGCGACAGGGCGCCGAGCTCTTTGCGCATCTCAAGCAGTACCTCAAGCTGTGTCTGAGACAGCGAGACAAGCTTATGATGCTCCAGATCATCGAGGAGGTAAGCATGCAATTTCAGCTATGAGAGACACATTGACTAACGGTCCCAGCCCACCACCCTCCAACTCTTCCGCGACCTCTTCACCATCTTCTACGAACCCCTCGTTCGCGTGTACAAGTCCGCGAACGTCTACAACAGCATCACCGACTTCGCCATGTTCGTTGACGACACGATCAAGACCATCGAGGCCTGCCAACGCCAAGAAGTCTCTGCAGACCCCAATCAGACCGTCCAAGCTTTCATCGACCTCTGCGCACGCCACGAAGACAACTTCTACAAGTTCGTGCACGAGGTTCATATTCATGACAACGGCCTCTTCGACCAGCTCATGGGCTGGCTAGAAGGCATTCTCGAGTTCCTGCGGCACGGCCCCGGTGGCGGCGGCAAGCTCGACATGAACGCTCTGTTCCAGGGCGGCATGGATTCGAACACCATCGACAGACGGAAAGCTATCAGAGAGATCAACAGCCTAATCAAGTGGCAGACCGCCCGCAAGAAGTGGCATCAAGACAAGACGAGGCAGAAGATGGCGAGTGCTGGCGACGAGCCCGATCCCGTGCTTGGCGGTATGGCAGGCTTCAAGAGCAGCGACTTTGGGCTTAATGAGGTAAACAGTCACCCCTATTTAGCAGTCAGCTTGTACTAACATGCAAAAGCTCGACCTCCAAGATCTCGAACTCGACGACGACGCCACCGACTCCGACGAAGAAGAAGAGCTCGACGACGACGACGATCCGATTGAAGCTGAGCGCAAGAACCGCGCGAGGGCGGCGGAGAAGCTCAAAAGGAGAGCGGGCGAGCCGAAGAAACCGGCGATTGAAGAGATCAAGAAACTTCATCCGAGTTTCTTGGCTATGTTGCGGAGTGTGTTGGCGCAATAGAGAGCGGTGGGCGGGAATGTTGATGATGAGGGAAGACTACATATTCCTAGATGACCCCTAATGGTAAATGTATATAATCAGGCACTTGTGCGTAGGACGGGTGGCGTCATTGTTGTTACTGCTTGTCTGTATTCACAATCTTCTTCCTGTTCTACACACTGAAGAACAAGCAAAACGAAGGTAAATTCCTCGTCATCAGAACACTTTTCTTCTTCCTCATTGCCCTCCCTCCTTCTTCGCTGGCATCCCCAACATCGGCACCTTCACCTCGGATACCACCTTCCTCTTGAAGTACTCATGCGCTTGGGTCCCAATTATCATGCCCCCCATTCCACTCCACGCTCACCCTCTCTAGGCCCTTCACCTCACACAGCGTCCTCACGACCTCCACAACATCGTCCGCCAACCCCACAACCTTCTTGCCCTCCATCTTGAACGCAAAGAGCACATCCACAGTCATCCGCCTGACCATTACTACCTGATCAGCGTCAAGGTGCTTGAGAAATGTATTCCGCGGCGGCGAGTAGTCCAGGATCTCATTGTTCGCGAGCACCAGTCCGCGCGTCTCGATATAGAGCTGCCTACTCACTCGAGTAAGCGCGGGAGGGACGTGAAGCGGGACTGCAGGGCCGAGAGTCATGGCGTGGAGGAGGCTGTAGTAGCATTCTGGACATATGCGTGGGCGGAGTGCAAGGTTGAAGGTGTAGACACGGATGTGGTGCCTGCCGAGCGCGTGAGCGAGGACTTTGGTGCGTACTTCTTTGGGAAGGCGCAGGAGTGGTGAGTTTGTTTGTTTGAGCAGTGTGCTGAGAGTTCAGCATAGATGGTCCAAGGCTGGCGGGTTGACTGACATTGGTGCTGTGAAGGTGTTTTAGGTGCCGAGCGGACTGGAGTGGTGCGGCTGTGCAAAGCCCGGACAGTAGAGAAGGGGTTGCATGGCGCGATGGGCTTTGGGATGATTGACAGATGTATTTTCGGGCACACGGTTTCTCTGGGAAGTGGGGAGGATTGGGTCTGGAGGCAACTGCAGGAGGAAGGAGATTGCCAAAGCTGTAAGTGAAGGAATGTATCAGAAAGAAAAATCGCCAGCACAAAACGAACAGCAATTGCACTGGCGTCACTCCAGCTTATTGTCGTTCTTCTGTTCCTTCACTCGTGACGAGATTTTCATAAAGCTTTTGCCGTCGTTTGTAAACATCCGCTTCACCACACCGACCTTAAAACCTACCACGATGACCAACCTATATTTTCAGCGCTGTCGCACCCGTAGGAAACCGCACACTACAAAGGGACGAAACGATACCATGTAAGTCTCTAATCAATGTCGCGGATATTGCGTCCTGTCCACTAAACGGGCTCGTTAGCACGATCCGTAATCAACAACAATCACCGCTTCTTCGTCTGCCAGCAGAGATTCACAACGCCATCTACGAACACACACTCAGCGACACTGAAGTCCGCTTTTTCGACTGGTCCTCCTGATATATCTCATGCTACCTAGAGCCCTATAGCCCCAGCTACTGGATGCACCTGCCTCCCTTCATGCTCACACCGTTGGCGTACACGTGTCGCCCAATTCACCACGAGACTTCGTCCCTACACCTCCGTTTCTACAAATCCCGTGAACATCCTACAAGCCTGGCAAGCTTCATTGGTCCACTCAAAGGTGGCAACGTTCAGAAGCTGAGGTGTATCTGCATTGAGCTGGGATGTGACGGTGGTCCAGCATACCGCGACGGCGCATATCAGCTCTCTGGCAGCTTAGTCGAAGTTGTGAAGGTTTTGAGAAGTTTGTCTGGACTCAAATGGGTGGTTGTGGAGTGGGATGTCGCCTATGTCCTTTCAGAAGATCAAATCTTCAGTGCAAAGGTTAGAAAGCTCTTTGAGCTTCACGGACTTGGAGACAGGTTCGAGTTCCGATGGTTTGATCCAAAGAAAAACCGGGGGAAAGGCCTAAAGACTGGACAGATAAGAGACGAATTTGACTGTATACCATAGGAGGAGAGCCTGTCCTTGATCTTAGAGGCAGCGCAGGCTCGATAAGAGGTGCTGACGCGCAATGCAGGTATGAGCACTAACATCCGGATGCTTGGGTAGGAATCAGTCCTTGAGTTCTTGCCGCTACCTTGGTTAGTAGGTTCGGCTTCAATGCACCTTCCCATCTCTCACTTCTTGTCCGGTTGTTCCGCTTCACTGTATCAACTACACATACCGCCTGCTATTTGTACTCGCTCGCTCCCAGCCCAACGCCATGAACCAAATCATCGGTGCATGTTTGGTAAGTACAAGCGATTAAATCCTGCGTGTGGCAGATGCCATAGTGGTCTTCAAAGGGTATATTCAATCATGCTCATACGGTTGACATACTCGCGATTCGTGTGAGCAGTCGCTGCGCCATCAACGCCCTTTTTGTATCATACAGCTCGTCTACCCGTCAAGTACACCGCTCTCCTTCAAGCTCCTGAACAGCTCTGGCTCAAGGAACTTGCTGATAGTCACATCCTCAGCGAGACCCTTCCTTCTTCGTGTCTTGAGCACGAAGTCTCTGGCAAGTGCCTGTGCGGTGGCGGGCTCGAGGGGTCGCAGCTTGATCTCCTTATCCAGTGGGTCGCCGGGTACGATGGACCAGCGGTCGAAGACGAGGGAGAGTGATACTTGGCCTTGCGTGTGGATCTACGTAACAGTCAGTATAGTCTTAATCATCAAGGACGCAGAAAACTTACTCTCAGATCGGTCTCGAAACCGAAAGAATCGATGACCGGAATAAGTCCTCTCACATTGTACAGCGGTGTACCAGCGATCGGTCCATCCTGCAGCACGTGTCCTCTCCTCCTGGCAAGCACTGTGTACAGACTACTCTTAGTGTCTGCAGGACCAGTCATGCTGCAGGAGTACACCGGCTCCATCAGCCTGGGGCTCGCCATGAGGAAACTCGAGTAGCAAGCTCGTCGACTTGTGGGGATAATCTGACCACCTCCACGGAAGATGGCTTCTGACGCCAGCTCGACGTCTGTGATGCGGAACTTGGTGTTGCGAATGGGTTCCTCGCACAGCGGACCTTCACGTGTCGCCCAGCTGAAGCCTTGCCGTAATGTGTCGCGGACCGTGCGAAGTGTTTTTGAGTCGATTTCTGAGGGCAGTGTGTCGTTTTGCAGGATGTTAGCACCCATATCATCAGGTCCGAAGGCCCAGATATTGCGCGATGCAAGCAGATCGTAGCCGTAGTTCTCTTCGAAGAACTTGCCAACCACACGGACAGGGTCTTTGATGTTAACCTTGCCAGCTTCGATATCCTCTGCGATCCCTGGGTCTAATGGCTCGGCAATCATGGTGAGCTTGTTCTTCTTGTTTGGTGTCATTGCGTAGCACTTGATGGCAGACATCTCAACAACCGTCTCGCAGAACCTCGTGACTGGATCCGAAACCTTGATCTCCATGTCGGCATACAGTCGTCGCAAATCGTGCAGAACGCAGTCCATGTACAGTTCGCCGGTACCGAGAACGACGTGTTCTCCTGACTCTTCTACCTTTGTGGTAATGAGAGGGTACGACTTGTTGACCTTACGCAAACCGTCCAGCATCTTCGGCAGTTCGGAGGGGTTTATGGGCTCAACTGCCACCTTGAAGACAGACTCAAAGAAATGTCGAATCGGTCGGAAGATGTACGCGTCTTCGTCGTCAGGAAGCTTCGAAGCGACGATTGTCGCCGTCTTGACGATCGAGTTGTCGACACCGCCCAGCAGCACCCAGTTGCCTGCTGGTACACCACTGACAGGTACGTTGTATCTCGACTCGGCGATCCATGTGTCTGTGATGGTGGCAACGACCATGTCTTCCTCGTCTTCGATGGTGTAACCCTCGCCAAGAACGCGCACCGATTGTGGAGACTTTGCGATACCGCTCATGACTCGTCCCAGAGCAGTGAACGACTTCGCGTCCGTAGCATTGAACAGCTTTGTAACGTGCACCACGAGAGGACCATCCTGGTCACACTTCTCCATAGCCTCTGCAGTTTTTGAATCCAACGGTCCAGTGTAGTGTCGCTGAAGTAATCTCTTCGCACCTTCGGCCGGCGATGGAACGTGTTGGGTGATCATGTCGACAAAACCTGACGATGGGCCAAAGTACTGCTGGCACACCAGGCGCATGAGCTCCTTGGCATCGGTCTTGTACTCCGAAGGCTTCAGATTGATGCCGAGTGCATTCAATGTGTCCTTGAGGTCGGCTGAGCTTTCGCTAAGAGTGTGAGAGTAAAGTTTGTAGACCGGCTCCAGAATCCAATGCACGAATGACCGCTGTGACCCCTCCTCCTGTGCTTTACGGCTAAACTTGCGGCTACCCGGGTTGTAGAAGATGTCGCCCCATAGTCGCATGGCGAACTTCTCGACATCCAGACCCTTCATAGGCACTCCGAATCCTGGCAACCGCGAGGGCCCTGGGTAAAAGTCCGAGTACATCTTTGCGAATGACTGGATTGTGAAGCACCATCGCATACTTGTGCAGGCGAACGCGACGTTGCCTTTCTCAGGGCTGACTCGTCTGCTCTCGCCCCTTCCAGGAATTGTGTTCTCAATGACTGTGTTGACCTCCTCTATCACATGCTTGATCTTGAAGTAGGCATCCTTGGGTGGAAGCTTCAATTCCAAGATGAGACGGTCCATCTTGTTGATTACCAAGGTCAGAGGAAGGTCTTCCAGCACCGCATGCTTGATGACCTGCTCTGTGTTGACCTGTACACCTTCCACAACATCCACAACCAATACCACACCATCGACCAGGCGCAAGGACGATGCAACCTCATCTGCGAAGTTGACGTGTCCAGGTGTATCCAGAATGTTGAAGAGATGCGACTTCGACTTAGTGTTCTGCAGAACCAAGCTCATCGGCGCTGCCTTGATCGAAAGGCCTCGCTCGCGCTCGAGGATGTGTACGTCCGTGTATCGCAATTGCTCCTCCCTCTTCTTGCCCTTCTTGTAGTCCAGTCGGTCCTGGATGTCGTGTGTCTCCATCACCAACATATCCATGAACGCAGTCTTTCCATGATGCAAGTGTCCAGTAATTGCAATATTTCGTATCTGATCCGGAAAGCTCATCAAATCGGTCAACAGCTCTCTCGAGTAGTGTACAGGCGGCAGATCTGTCTCCTGCACTGTGAACTTCTTCTGCACGACTGGCGCAATGATTGGCTGTGCCAGCGACTGCGTGTCCTCCTCTTGTACCAAAACTTCGACATCTTCGCCATATACGTCGGCCGCGGAGGGGTAGTACTGTTTGTCTTCGTGCAGGATTACGGCGTTCGATGGGCCCTCGTCAACCTCCATAAGCTGCTGGTCGTTCACCTCGGCCTCCTCGGGCTCGTCATCGTCGAGGACATAGGCGTCCGCCGCCTCGCCGTTCGTCTGGACTTCTTCATCGGACTCGGCCTCCCCAATAAAGTTACCAAACCTATGCCAAGTCAGTCGCGTAAATATGGACAGTGTTTCGACAGGTCTTACTCGTCATAAAGGTCATCCATGGCGGCGATACGCGTAAAGTCAACAATGCACCGATACGCGTCACGGCCTCGAAGCTATCCAAAGATTCTGGCGATGGCGCCGGCCCGTCAGTTTCGCCTAGCTCCATGCAGAGAAGTGGGGCAGGCGGTGAGCAATGGCACCAGCTATCCCTGCTTAGTGCAGGCTGCAGGGAAAGTGTCGACCGATGGCGGCGCGCTCTGCAGAGAAGAATCCCATCACATTTTAAAAGGATCATTTCCTGCCTCTGTTGAAGAAAGAGCTGCTTTTTTCCACGTACAACTTTTTCTGTCACGTCTAATATACCCAAAATGTCTTCTCTTCCCCCCGTTTACATTGTCTCGGCTGCCCGCACGCCCACGGGTATGTTCCTTGGGTATGTTTTCTTGTCGAAACGAGGGGCAACGGACAGTCAACTCACCACCAACACAGCTCCCTCTCGAGTCTGAGCGCCATCCAGCTCGGTTCCCATGCTATCAAGGGTATGTTGAAACTTGTTTGTCTCCTCTGCGGCCAATTGTCTAACATATGCACAGCTGCCGTTGACCGCGCCGGCCTGAAGCCTGAGGATGTTGAGGAGGTCTTTGTTGGCAACGTTCTCTCTGCAAAGTGAGGAGATACCTCCCCTTTTCCTGGAACTCCACTGACATACCCCAGCCTCGGCCAGAACCCTGCCCGCCAGTGCGCCATTGGTGCTGGCCTCCCCGAGTCGACCGTTTCCACCACCATCAACAAGGTGTGCGCCTCCTCTATTAAGTCGATCATCGTCGGTGCGCAGACCATCATCACTGGCAATGCCGACATTGTTGTTGCTGCCGGTACCGAGAGCATGTCGAACACTCCCCACTACCTCCCCAACTTGAGGACTGGCGCAAAGTTCGGCGACCAGCCACTGGTTGATGGTCTCCTGAAGGACGGTCTTACCGACGCCTACAAGAAGGAGCACATGGGCCTGCAGGGTGAGGAGTGCGCCGATGACCACGGCTTCTCTCGTGAGGACCAGGACGAGTACTGCATCCGCTCCTACAAGAAGGCCATTGCTGCGACCGAGGCTGGCTGGTTCACGTCTGAGATCGCCCCCATTGAGGTTCCTCAGGGACGTGGCAAGCCCCCAGTCACCGTCTCTGTTGACGACGAGCCCAAGAACGTGAGTCTTTACCTCGACTCAGGTGTTCACTAATCTAGTGAACTTTGAGTAATCAGTCACTAACCAAACGCAGTTCAACGAGGCCAAGACCCGCACACTTCGCTCCTCCTTCAAGAAGGACGGTACCGTTACTGCCGCCAACGCCTCGCCGCTCTCCGATGGCGCCGCGGCACTTGTCCTCGCCTCGGAGGAGGCTGTCAAGAAGCACGGCCTGAAGCCCATTGGCAAGATCCTTGGCTGGGGTGATGCTGAGCAGAACCCCTCCAAGTTTACCACTGCCCCTGCTCTGGCCATGCCCAAGGCTCTGAAGCACGCCAAGGTCGACATCTCCGCCGTCGACGCTTTCGAGATCAACGAGGCTTTCAGTGTCGTTGCGCTGTCCAACATGAAGATCCTCGGCATCAACGAGGACAAGGTCAACCTTCACGGAGGTGCCGTTGCTCTCGGTCACGCCCTGGGTGCCTCTGGCGCTAGGATCACAACTACCCTTCTTGGTGTGCTCAAGGAGAAGAAGGGCAAGGTCGGCTGCGCGGGTATCTGCAATGGTGGAGGCGGTGCCTCAGCCATTGTTATCGAGTCGCTGCAGTAGAGAAAACGAATACCCAAATGATTTGACGCATAGGATGGATAGATAGATGAAACTTAATTATAGTACCTTCAAGACACGTACTTCTGGTGGCATGTCGAATTGGAACATGCATCTTGTGATGGACATCAAATTGAGGGCGTATCGAGGCTCTTATTGCCGGTTTCACCAAAGGTACGACAGCTCTTGAAGCGGGTGAACGGTCTCATCCCGCACGATCAAGTGGCCCGAGATAAGACATCGTTCTGTGAACACCCCTTGCGGGATTGGTAGTCATCTGTCACTAACTCACACAGTACGTCAGACGTAGGATTTTGGAGAGCCTCATGGTCCTCGCAATGCGACCTTCAGTCTGCATGCAGGAACGCTGGTGTACGCACACATCGAAATGCAGCAGAATCTTCCATGCGCGCATTTGTTCCCGACCGACAGAGATGAGTGGACGATAGCGATAATAAATATACGTTGGGTAGAAATAGTACGCTTGAAGGTCGAGTTTCAGGCCGGTGGACCATCTCGCTTGCCTTTCGAGCGGCTCCCCTCGTCCAATCAACCCCTCTTCCGCAGCGACTTCAACCGCCTCGCGTTTCAATCTGTCAAGTCCGCGGCAGCGAACCGCAACCATCACACCAAACAACAACCTTAGGCAGGCTGATCGAAAGCGCACGGCGAAGCCTCGGCCATGTATTGTCCAGGATGCGGTGTCCTCGCGGCTGGTACCTGTTTCACGCGCCACCAGTCGATGCTCGGTGACCAACCCGTTCAAATGTCCATGAAACAATGCGGTCTTGGTCAAACGCTGCCAACGACGTTATCGAGCCTTGTCCAACGCCGTCCAGCCTTGCCTGTGATCGTCAGTGGCTATTCCTGCATCTCGTCGACAGACTAACAGTAATTGCGACTCGTGTGCCTTGTTTGGGAGAGGACTTCTGGATCCAGTCCGCTCGTTGAAACAGAACTATGCTGGTTAGACAGTGTGGACAACCGCTCGTCTAACGAAGCGAGAGATGCCTAAGGGACATCTGTGGTTTAGTGCGTGCTGGAAGGAGAGCCGCGTATATAGGCGTGTGCGCCCCAGATTAACTACTGGGTGTCTCGCTGCTGGTAGTATTCTCGAGTCTCTAGTCTTCTGTCTCTTCTATAGCGTCTAGTACGCAGTCATTCTCTTCGGTATTATCTTCTTCTAGCGTCTTGATGATGCGTTCCTTCACACTCCTTTTGGCCGCGGCCTCGCTTTTTGACCTTAGCATAGCTGGCTATGCTTTGGAGGATGACTACATGACTGACTTCTACGGCGCATTCGACTTCTTTACAGCAGAAGATCCGACAAGTGGTAAGTGGTGCTACGGATGAATGACAATTGCTCTGCTAATGATGGTCAGGCTTCGTCAAGTATGTCGACGAAGCTACAGCGAGGCAGACAAACCTCATCAATGCATCCACGACGGTACCAGTAGAGTGGGGTGTTGACTCCACCAACGAGACCCCAGAGGGGAGGCCTAGCCTTAGGCTCGTAAGCAAGAAGAAGTACAACGCTGGGCTGGTGGTTATGGATGTGGCGCATATGCCTACTGGTTGTGGTACATGGCCTGCGTACGTAGTGACACCTTTCTCGATACCGTCTCGGGCTAACGTGATGTGCAGTTTCTGGATGGTAGGACCCGACTGGCCGACTGGTGGAGAGATCGATATTCTCGAGGGTGTCAACGAGCAAACGAACAACGGTATGACGCTCCACACCGGTCCCAACTGCAAGATCGGCCCCGACACCAGCACATTCGCTGGTGAACTTATTACCCCCAACTGCGATGTCAACGCTCAGAACCAGAGTAAGAACGTCGGGTGCTCCATCGAGCACCCCTCAACAGACAGCTACGGTGTCGGACTGAATGCGATCGGTGGTGGCGTATACGCAACTCAATGGACCGCCGAAGCTATCAGCGTCTATTACTTCCCACGAGGCTCGATTCCGGACGACGTTCTCAGCGACGCCCCTAACCCTGACGGTTGGGGTCTTCCTGCTGCTAAGTTCACCGGCGGATGCGATATCGAGAGTATGTTCAATGAGCAGCAAATTATCTTTAACACTGCGTTCTGCGGTGACTGGGCTGGTGCGGTTTGGGAGAGCGGGTCTTGCGCAAAGAAGGCAGCTACTTGCGAAGAATACGTGCAGAACAACCCAGAGGCCTTTAAGGATGCATACTGGACCATCAATGCGTTGAAGGTATACCAAGATAACGGGAGCGACACACCGGCTCCGTCTGCATCTGGTGCACCTGCCCAGAGCACTGTCATTTCTGAGCCGGTCCCAGTTCCTACCGGCAATGCTACAGTGCCTGCGATTTCCTCCGGCTATGCGACGATCCCCACCGAGGTCCCAACGAATCCTCCCATTCTTTCATACTCGGAGGGCTCTTATGTCGCACCAACGATCTCTGCTTCTGAAGAGCTGCCCGCCGAGACCAGCACACTGGTCGCCGAGCCAACACCGTCCGACAGCGTACCCACGTCAGAGGCCCTCGAACCCTCAAAGACACAAACCAGCACTGGCTACCCCGTCGCACCAACATCAGCAGCTGCAACAACATCAAAGGCCGCGACGCCAACCAAGCCCGCTGATCCCGTCGGAGACGATGGTATGCCAGGCTTCCAGTGGCCCCAGCCCGGCGATGCACCAGCATTGAACGCCACACAAACCGCCGATACGTCCTCTGAGCCCACCGCAGCACCGTCCGGCAACATGAGCCTGCCTGTCGAGAACCTGTCCAGCACCACCGCGGCTGCTGCACAGTCAACAAGCAGCCAAGACTACGAGTCTCCGCCAATCGTTCCTACCAATGCTCAAGACGAGGCTCCTGCGGCGCCTACAGTGACGAATATTGTTGGTGAGAAGAAGACGGTGTACC
This sequence comes from Macroventuria anomochaeta, assembly GCF_010093625.1. Classification (NCBI taxonomy): domain Eukaryota; kingdom Fungi; phylum Ascomycota; class Dothideomycetes; order Pleosporales; family Didymellaceae; genus Macroventuria; species Macroventuria anomochaeta. The sequence continues at coordinate 215,915 of NW_022985403.1, read as the reverse complement.
AGACCGTGTATGTGACTGTTACTCCTGGTGCAGAGGCAACGCCTGTAGCGGGCTTGAGTAAAGTTAAGGCGGCAAGGTTCTTGAGAGAGCATAGAAGGAGGTCCGTTGGGCATCATGCGAGAATGTGAGATGGGGGAAATGCAGAAGCGAGAAAGAGAAAGAGAGGATGGATGTTGGATGATTACATGATGTTGTTTGAGTGCGCGTATACCCCTGTTTTTTTGTAAATACCCGTCTTGAGAATTGACTTATAACGATAATGCTCAGAATGCCTCAGAATCATGTCTATTGGCACTACAAAAGTGGAAAGCTCGCGTACATGCAGGCTTGATGTGCTACAAAGAATGTCATACATGCAACCAAACTGCCAGTACAAGTGGCAAGGCTGAGGTTCTCAATTGCATTCGAGTATTTGAGAGATCGATGGTGTGGATGCAAGCATACCACACGATCTAATGCTTTGAAGCCTAATAGTAGTAGTATCGGAAGTCAGCGTTCAGCCTGCAAGACTCACTATTGGTAGCCTGGCAACATGGTTCAGCCTGCAAGACTCACTATTGGTAGCCTGGCAACATGGTTCAGCCTGCAAGACTCACTATTGGTAGCCTGGCAACATGGTTTCTCCTGTTGACTCGCCTTTAGGCTCTTGCCTTTTCGTTGCTCGGCAAGCACGACACTCTCATCGTTCACGTCAGGCATTCAAAGACCGGACTCGCAGGTCATCGTTTTGTCACGCTTGTCAACTCGCTTCAAATAAGTACCAGCGAGGATGACGGAGAAGACAGTACAAACAGTGGGCACAGAATTGGTTTCCTGTGTGGCAGGCGCGGCTATCGTTGTTGATGGTGAAGACGTTTGGCACCGATGTTGGCTCCATTCTACCTTTTATTCTGACTCCAGATTTTGGCGGATTTCATTTCACTAATTTCACTCGCACATACTAACTAAAAGATGGGCAGCACATTCGTACCTAGTGCACCATCATCGGTTCCGGCAACCTTGTCAATCTCATCCTCTACACTAGAGAGAACAAGCTCTACTCTTATGATTGACGAGATGACGAACATCGACCGGAGCTACTTGTGGTGAAGATTGGCAGCAGTTGCAATCGACTTGGTCTTCGAGCGCATAGTACTGACTTTCGAGACATTGAAATCGATGCAATGTTGAATGCCTTGGACACTGTGGGATTCAAGGTCCTGACTATGCAAGCAGCTTACCTGGCATCGCGCAGGTTCAATCCGCTAGGAAGCTCTGAAGGGCGAAGCTTGTTGTGATATTAACCTCAATGCGATCGCGCTGACTTTCCTTGACACTTGTTAGCAGATGAAGAGCCATGATGGCTAAGAAAGTGGAGATTATGAGCAGACCTCGGAAGGCGGTTTCGTGACGTTTAAACGGATCAGGAAGTGTTGAATTTAGGGACTCTTCAGGTGAGATCGAGCAAAGTGTGGACGTATACTATGGATTTTGAGTGTAAATGGCAGTCTGGTATTGTCCGTGTGTCTTCTCCTCCACACCAAGCAGGGCATCAAGGCCACTTTGGACTTCATCAGCAGGACCAAGGTTGGCACAAGGAGGTGGCATCTTGGGCAGTCTCCTGAAGACCAGGCACAGTGATCCCATAACAGTTTCTCTTTCCTTTGTTTGTTTGTTCTGCACTTGTTCTGTTTCTAGCAATTTTGCTTTAGGCCTGAGCCCTCACCATCCCTTGTACCTCCATTGACCTCACTCTCATGTAACTAAATCTTTGCGTTACCAGAAGAGCTACAGCTCCTCTCGTCTTCCATAGTCTTAGACTCAGATAGTACGTTAAACGAATCAATCAATCAATCAATCAATCAATCAATCAATTGTCCGTGTGTGCGCCTTGGTCTGAACACACACGTCCACCGTAGACACTTACGGACTACTCCTAAATATTGACTACATGGAGGCCAGATCTTGATGTTCCTGTGAACGTACGCTAGTAGTTTAGCGTGCTGATCCTTTTCCGAGCCGCAAAACTCAGCTGTCAGTTGTCAGCCGAGGCAGAGGCTTGGCGGGGTGGATGTGTCCTAACATCAACATCACATTTTTTACAACATATGTATATATTTTTACCAGACCCCCAGCTCTTCATCAACAGCATCAGGGCACTTGGTCTAGGGGTATGATTTGTAAGCAACACCTTGTTTCCTCAGAAAGTTCTCAGTACTAATAATGTAACAGTCGCTTCGCATCAATTGATCGCATCTGTGAAAGGTCGTGGGTTCAATTCCCACAGTGTCCACTTTTTTTTTGCTGAGACGACGATTTGGGAACATGTCTGACTAGGGTTGTGGCTGTCCTTTTTGCACTTGTTCGTTGCGGAGGTGGGTGGGACGGCAGCTCAGTCTGGTGGGCAAGCCTCTTTCAGGGGTTTGCGCACCCAATTTAAATTAAAAGTGTGCGGGCATTGTTTTCTTTATGCTAACAAGCGCCTGTCAGTAATATTTCGAAACCACGGGAACTTCGGGTGACGATCTAGAACAGGACTACACAGGACAAGGCGCTCGATTCGCAGCCCCTAAAGTTTCGAGGCTGGTTTTGTAACGTATTTGTTTTGCATGTTGGGCACCGGATGGCGCCTGGCAATCTTCAGTAGCAGTGCGCTAGCCGCGGCCAATCACCAACATTAAAACATTCTTTAGATACTTTCTTCAGTCATCACGAACAACATCGTCGCAGATCTCTACTTTATATGCTATTATATGAAAGTCAATGATGAAGTATACAGGGAGTTAGCGATGCTACACACATCGCGCCTTCTCACACAGCAAAGAATTGACGGCGCCACAGATCATCCATCGTAGTACAACAAACAAACAAGCAGATCTCCTTGAATACCTTCAGCAAGACGTATACAGAAACGCAAGCCTTCTGAAAGCTCGATAGAGGTCTGCAGCCATCTTCTGTCCTTTATCTAACTTTTTTTTCTCAATCTCGACGCATGACGTTTTCTCTTCTGACCTCGCTAGGAGCGTGAAAGAAGAGTCTTGCTGTTGCTTTGGTGGGATCTTTTCCCGGATGACATCTTGGAAAGTCTCCTTGCCGATATCCGTCTTTTTTTCTTGAAACCCCACAAGCAGAATTCTACCCTTGTCTCGATCTTTCGAAAGTCAGGACATCTGTTGTAGCTTTTAGTTGGGGTGATGTGGAGAATTCCATGTAAGTAAGATCACAAACGCTCAAAAACCAACCCATGTTTATAGCAGTTCTGAAATATGTCTTTCTATCATATCGCAAAGCTCTGTTTCGAGATGAAACCATGATTCTTGCCCGTCGTCATGGGTCGATTACTCCTCGCTGTACCAGGTACTTCTCTATACTACCATCACATATTTAAGTCGATGGTGAACACCATTGGTGATCACTTGAACTGCGGAAGATTACCGGGTCGAGCTTCTCAACTTCTTGGGCTTATGGTCTGACACAAACAAGAATGTTTAGCGTAATGGTGATTGGGTGTCGCTCCGTTAGCTATCGTCACTTCCTTCATACGAGAGCTACCTACATTTTGGTATGTGCCAGTCAACACCCATCGCAACCGCTTTTCTCAAACCCACAATAGTTGTATCAAAACCTGAGTTGTTTGTTATAATGATCCGGTAGTTTCGCAGCCGCAGGCTGATGCATGCACTCAGCCTGGTCGGTGCAGGCAACAGTGAGGCCGACAACGCCACACCTGCATCTGTGTGGGCGAACTACCAGCCTTCGCTTCACCCAGCTCCAAATCCTAGCTAATCATTGCGATAAGTGATGGAATACAGCTCCCTTGCAGCTAGGTACAAGGCTGCTGCTGACCGGTGAATGCGATCAATGCGGCATATAAAGCCTGTCCTCATCCAACTCGATCCCTCTCATTCCATCGTATCTCCAGTTGAGCTCGAGTCTGTCTTTCTCTTTCGATCCTTTGCGTGTACATGAGCTCTCATACTGACGACGAGTGGACTGTTCTCAATCCCACTGCTTCACCTCAAACCAATATGGAGACCGTCACTCACGAAGTCCCAAACACGGCCGAAGCGCCGATTCGTGAATACACCATTAACACCAAGACCACTGTCAATGACAAGAAGCACGAAGATGACTGCACTTGCGACACGAAACCAACGCTCCTGCGTAAAGACAGCATCGAGTCCATCGACGAAGAATACCGACGCCCCCGGCGCGTGCCCCCTCCTCCTCACCGTCGCTACACGCCATCACCCCACCGATACTATCCACCTACCAATCCTTTCGCACCCCAAAGCTTTTCAATCAACTCATCAACTGAATTGCTCGCAAAGGTTGGCAAAGAAGATGGCCTGACCGAGTTCCCGCCCCCGGCTATCCGCAACATATACCTCACAACCTACCCCTTCGGCGATAAAGACGTCAAGAAGTGGTCATGGCTGTTTGCCGCCGGCGTTGAAGATGAATACGTTGCGCAGAACGTTCGCGACATGAACAATAGTGATGTGCCTAGCATTGAGCGTGTCCGTCAACGCCGCGGCGAGTTCCCTATCTACGACCCGGGAAACATCGATATCCCTTCCGTCTACCTCTCACGTGCCCTTGACACAGAGGTGGTGCCTGAGGATAGTAAGCACAACCTACGTTATCTTATCGTTACACAGAATCGTCATCGACCAGCCGGATGTAAGCTGCTTGTCGCGGAGTCCAGGAAGGCAGCTGGTATTCTGATCTACTACGATATCCTGAAGGGAGATTCGATCTTGTTCGTAGGTGCTACGGTGCACCAGTGCAAGACTGTGCATCCAAAGAAGTACAAGAAGGTGAACAGTCTCGAGGAGGCGGTTAGTCTCCAGAATGAGGGATTCGTGGGCGTTGTCTGCTGAATCATTGCTCTTTGCGTGCTCGCCTTCGGGCATACACTCCCTCTACTTTTAGTTTTACGTCCATAACGTTATGATGAGATGAGATGGCAATGAAATGTTCCACCGACAGGCTGACTCCACGTTCGACCCGCATATTGGCTAAGCTCGCATTTTCGCGTTTTTCATTCGCGGGCAGAATACTGACTTCTTCGAGACAACTTGAAGCGCTATCTGTCAGCCGGAGCGGCTCCACAATATCACCATACATGTGCACTCATGAGATCGATCTGGGTATGTAAGAATCAGCCTCTCACTTTCATTCACAGGCTTCATAAAACCGCATCCTGTCATGGCCCCGCTCAACGACCTCCAAACCGCCTTCCTTGCCAGCCTCCCCACCTTCGACTCCACTAACACCTCCTTCCATGCCGCAAGCTGCCACTGCGGAGCCATCCAATACACCGTGACCCTCTCGCCACCGCTACCACTCCAAAAAGTCGGGAGCTGCAACTGCACCATCTGCACTAAGAACGGCTATCTACTTTTATACCCCCGTCGCCAAGATGTGGTCATTCACCAAGGCGAAGAAGCGTTGAAGTCGCACAGCTTCGGGCAAAAGCAATTGCTCCATAGATTCTGTGGCGCGTGTGGGAGTAGCGTGTGGCATGATCCGAGGTTGAAGACGTTGGGAGAAGAGATGCCGGATCTTTTGGGTTTGAATGTGAGTTGATTCGCAGTAGCCACGGCTTTCCGAATGCAGGTTGCGAGATTGATACTTTGCAGGTCCGCATGCTGAAAGGTGTAAAGCTGGAGGAATTGGATATCGTGGCGTTTGATGGGTACGGGAATTATCCGTTCATCGGAGATTCAGCACATCTGCAGGAGGTGACTACACCATAGTGCTCTCGGCTCTGAATTGTGTACTTTGCAAGGCTACTATCAGCCAAAGGGGTAGAGACGGCCGAAGGAGTTACAAAAAATTACTTTGCGTTGTCTGCAAATTGGGAGTAGTCAGTGGAAAATGAACCTTCAGGGGTGTGAGATAGACGTCGGCAATACAAATCAATTGGATAGAATTAAGAACTGGAGATGGTATATAAGCAAATTTTAAAACCAAAGCTCGAGTTTGTCACGGGAGATGCAAGAGACAGCCCTTGGGATGCAAGAGAGTGAAGAGGACTCGTTCTACGCCGCCTCTACCGACTCGGCTATAAGCGTGGCCGAGCCATCGGTAGCTTGAGTCTCTGGGATCTGCACCCTGCTCTCTTGTTCTGGATCTGCCTGATCCTGAGCTCTTTGAATTCCCCCTTGATTTGGGACCTCGACTGTTTCGCCAGATGGTGTGTGGGTATTGTCATGCGTGTGGCTATTCGTCGAAGTCCCTGCATCACCCATCTCAACATCACCATCCACCGAGGCCTGTGTCTCCGTAACCTCGCTGCGCTGCGCCTGCTCCTTTTTAATCTGAAGTGGGGTTTTGGTGGTTCTGGACGATTGCGTCCTAGGATGTGCAGTGTGGTCGTGATTTTCGTTGAAGACTTGATGTGCATAGTCATGCTGCTTCCGAGAGGTATCTATGCCCTCGGGAAAGATCCTACCGAGGATGTTGTTGTGCTTCTTACGCATACTGTCTGTGACGTTCTGCTCCGGGTGGCCACGCGATGTTGGACTTGGTGTGTCTGGTCCTGCAGACATCGAAGGATGAAGACCAGTAGGCGTGGTTCCTACCTCCCCTTCTCTTTGTTGCTCTTCCTTGCGGGCGTGTACCTTTCGAAGGTTTGCAGCAGATGACTGTGAACGCCTATCGGGTCGGCCATCTTTGCGAACTAGTATTCCATCCTCGTTGCGGACTGGCTTTGATCTGGTCTTCTTGACTTCGATGGGCGAACCCTGATCGGGTAAGACACCACGAGGCGCAATCTCTGGTGTCCACTCACTCGAGCGTTCCATCAACAAGGAGCTAGCTCGCGATCCACTACCGCCGCCACCGCGCCGCACAGTGCTTCTACCTGGATGTGCCGGATGATCTCCGAAGTCGCTTGGGCTGGCTTGCGAATCAGGTACGGCTGTCCAGTGGTTTCCTTCCCACTCTGGTGTTCCAACAGGATGATGCTGTCCCTGCATGCTCTTACGCACACGACCGCCCCTACTGCCGGGTCCTCGACCCCCTCGTGAGCCTCTGCCTCGAGCCGGACGTGAATCAGCCATACGCTGAGATTCTGGCCGCCAACTGTGATCTGATGGGCCATCTTGTGTACTATGGGGCGGGTAGGGTTGTGATGATGGTAATCCTGGGTACGGCCCGGGCTGTGTCAGGGGCTGTGAGGCAACGACAGGCTGCGTTTGAGACGGTAAAATATGTGATGAGCCGGGAGAATTCTGGGGCATCGAGGGACCATCCTGAGACCCTCCGGTGACTAGTCTCGGGCGCTTAGGTGATCCAGGTGCTGGGCTTGCGCCTTGCGGGCTATCTATACCGTTCTCAAACACTCGCTTTACACCAGCATTCACAGTCGCCCATCCGTTCTGACTTGGAGCAGACTCATGCCTTTGAGCGCTCTCTGGTGGCATTAAAGCAGCAGGCGTCTCATTTTGTGGGACGGGTTGTGGTACCGAAGTCGGCCGAGCAGGTGTCTGGAATGAGGAAACCTGGCTTGAGTGTGACGGAGCTGCGTGGGCGATATGAGCAGCATGTGTAGGCTGGTGTGCGGGATATGCTGAGTGCGGATGTGGCTGGCGCGCGGGAGTTTCGGACTCAAGCCGTTGTACTCTGCCACCCAATATGGCTACATGATCTCTCAAAGTTTCAAGATCTGTCGTCCTGTGTGAAATTTCTCCGATACGTCGAGCCATCAGCTCAAGAGCGTCATCTTGATAGCCAGACTGCACTACTTCGCTCGGACGTTGCACGTTTTCTGCTCTAGTGACATGTACCTCTTGAGCAAGGTTTACAATAGTTTGACGGCAGTCTTGCAGTTGCTGAAGCAGTTGACTCACAGTTTCACCCATCCTCCGTAACTCTTGATCCTGCCGCTGTATTTGACTTAGGAAGTCGTGGCGAAGACTACCCTCTATTTGCCGCACCATATCCGCAGATTCCACCTGGGTGCGAGCTTGAGCAGCCAAGGCGCTGGTGTTCTGTGATGTTTGTGTCTGTAGACGCTCGATGGCATCAAAGTACACCTTGCGTGACTCCCGAGGGTAGTTATGTCCGTCTTTATGGCCATTGACAACTGGCTTCGGCTGAGCTTCTAGGACTGAACTCCTTATAGTATGTCCAGACTGTGGCTGCGCAAGTTGCGGAGATTTTTGGGACGGGATCGTATCGGGCGCGGTAGCTAAGGTTGGGGCGCTTCGATTGGAAGGGGAACGCGATATCGCTACTGGCGGCTGAGACGTGTTCGTTTGTAGTAAAGGTCGTACAGGTTCTCTTGGCTGTGATTGCTGGCGCTGTTGCAGCAGCTCACTCTGCGCAGGCTGGCTCCATAATGGGTGTGAAGAAGAGAGAGGCGTGTCGAGTTCCATAGTTTCCATGATGGTGTTACCTGGTGTGGGAGACGGACTTGTCGAACCTTCGGGAGCTACCAGGTCTAGTGCCACGTTTTCCTGTGGTTCTACGGTAATCGTCTTGCTTTGGGACGTCTCGCATCGCAATTCGATATGTTGAAGCTTGAAAAACTCTCGACCACTTTGAATTCTCATGTTAGTAACAATTAATAATAATCAAAGCGTCACGCAACCGAAGTTGAGGGCGCCGATGTGAAATGCAAGCCATGTGCGAATTTCGTTGTAGCGCATATAACGACCATGCAGAGTAAGAGCAGATCAGGCAGTGGAGAACCAGGACATTACAAAGCGAAGGGAAGAAGCATTGCGACTCACCGAAATCTCTTTCCACCTGCCGGCGTGTCAACGACTACAAAACCAAGATAATAGTCGCAGTTTGGACAGCAGGTCAAGTCTATGATGCTACCGTGTGTCAGCGAGGTGCCAAACCGACGTCAAGAAAGTGCGGGCCCCAGGGTTTAAGAAATACTAATAATATGTAGGGTGGAGATAATCTGAAATGACTAGCGTGGATGCGCCAAAAGAATTTTAATACAATGTACCAGACCGTTTTGATTGGTGCCGGGATACGCTCATTAATGCTAGGGCATTATCGGGTACTTGCTGGGAAAGGCAGTTGTGCGACAATGCGTATTAGGGTTCAATATCCGAGGGAGCAGATGCACTTACCATCCTGCTAATTCTGTCGAGTCTAACGCCTCTTTCCTTTGATCCGATGTTCGTAGCAGACTTCTGTAAGACCCGAGCAACGCAGGGCTGTAGTAGCTGCTGGTGACTTTGTGCCACGAATTGTAGAATTCGCCAATCTTACCATCGCACTTCTTGCAGAATGCTGTAATCGAACGATTGATTGGTAATCCAAGCTGTGGAGAACTTTCAGGACGTGGAGAACCCTCGTCAGCACTTTCAGCAATCTCAATAACCTTCGACTTCATAGCACTTGCAGTCTCTGATACAATAGATGCTACCTGAGACGCGGAGCGCTGACGCTGATGTGTACTGGTCGTGTTACGAGCCCGAGGTTGTCGTCTCGTGCCCGCCATGAGCTGTGCTTTGCGCTTGGATCTTTTGTAGTCTTCAGTTGTGTTGTTGGAAGGTTCGTGGAGCACATGGAAACGGGCCGACGATCTGAAAATTGATGAAAGATGGCGCGGGCCGAAGTAACCGATCGCCTTCTTACGTGTTGATGCTCTTACAAGCACAACGATAGGTGTTGATAGGGGTCTGAAGGTGATTTAGCGAGCATTAGAAGCGCTGTATTACGTGTAGAAAATGTCTGTCAGCACACAACTCTGATACGCATCCAGGCAGAGGCGCACAGCGTTTCAGAGTTCGGAACAGAATATAAAGGCGAGGGTAAATTAGCAAATTGCTATACGAGGTTGAGGGGTTGTTGGGATCCGAGAGACGAAAAAGGCTTGCGCCATAAAGCAGCCGATGGAAGCTCAGAGAGGGAAAGGGTGTTAAGATTAGCAGAAGTTAATGATTTAGCGTCTCTTACCAGACACGCTAACTGGATAGTCGAACAAGAGCGCACTAATCTGGCTTTACCGGCTTATGCGGTTCCAGAACCTGGCCAATATTCATTTGTTCACAAATACGCTTCCTATCATCATTCCTACTCATCACTAAGCTGCTTGTAATCGCACCAACGTATGTATGATCAAAGGGATGACCGCATTTGGCACCCTCATCAACTCACCATATCCTTCGAAGACTGCATTAAGCACTCATGAATCATGGCTGTGTTCGTTGAGTTCGTGGTCGACACACGGATCCAAATCCCAGAGTTGCACTCAGCAATTACATCACCGAAGTTGTCTGCTTACATGCAAGGGACAACAATTGCAGGTGCAATCACAGTGCGCAATGCGCATTGCGCGATGTAGAAAAGATCTTGTTGGTTGGAGGGTGCGTCCGTACAGCGCTTTCCTGGAGCCTGATATTCTCGCTAAACGCGTTCAATCGCAATCATATATCCTCAACAAGTCCGATACGCACACTTCGATATACTGCTCTACAAAACATCACAACACTCTAGGGCGCGACACCGTTTGTGGCAACGGACGCCGTGCCACACATGCGGCCACAAGCGATGAGGCTGTATTGCAAGCGCCTACTTTATCACAAAAGCTCAGCTCGAAACCCATGTGCTACTACACGTGTAGCACACGCGAGACACAAATACTTGCATCTCACTTGACGACAATGAACCCAACGCCGTTGCGAGCGTCCTGACAGGCTTGTGAAAGGGCCTGCACTTCGGTATCCGTCCATTTCACGCTCAAATTATCCCAGTTCTTCGTAGCGTACTCGCGGCGATATTGCTGTTGCATCGCTTGCAGACGTCGGATCTCTCGTGGGTCGCCTGTACCACTGTACACAATGAGCGCTGTGCAGCGTGGCAACGAGTCGTAGATCTGAGTGATATGATTGACGGTTTTCGAAACGGCATCGCCGAGCTCAGGACCCTTGACTTCAACGTCGTCTTCTCCATCTTTCAGAAGCCCCAATCTCTGCAAGGCATTTTGTCGAATCAGCTCGACATCCGCGGTCTTTGCGTCGTCCCACCAGCCACGAGCAAGCTCCAACTCACGAAGTCGAGCCCATATGAAGTCGACTTTACCAGTGGCACCATCTTTGGCTTCCATCGCTCCTTTCAGAGCGCTGTCGATGGCCTCGACGACCTGATCATCTGTTTTGCAGCCCTTTGAGAGCTGCGCTTGACCGCCATGTCCACGTTGTGGCTCGCCCCAGTCGATGACAGCTCCGGTGCGCGTCTCATTAGTCGACTTCGGCCGTGGCGTTCGTCCCAGTCTTTTGAAGATGGACTCCGCATTGGTGTCGCCAGATCCCCACTTGGGGCCTTTTTCACATTTCTGCTTGACCAAGTCAAGACATGTCTTCGAATCCTCAACACTATCATGGCCACTGGAGCCTTTTTGAACTTCTCGATGTAGGTATTTCTGGGCAAGCCACTTCAGCGACTGCTTGTATGGCGGTCCGCGAGGATGAGGGAAGAGGATGCCTGTGTCGATGATGAACGGATGGGTAAGCTTCATCGCGTTGAGATCCGAGTTGAGTGAATGTCCCACAAGGATCGTGCGCGAGGTAATAAGTTCCAGTAGCTCCTTCTGTATATCCGACAGTGTGGTTGTGACGTTTTCGAGCATAGCTGGTGTTATACCTGACCACTGGGTCAAGTAATCTTTGATAGGAACATCGGGCTTGACTAGCTTGTCCATAGCCACACTGCCATCCCAGTTTAGAAGGCTGATCCGTGTTAGCACAAGCTGGTCGTTTTCAGCTTTGCACATCTCGCAATCGACAGAGATAATATGGCGTCCAGCGGTCACACTGCCCTGCTCGATCTCGCTCTCAGGCACGTTGCCGTCTTCTAGGCTTGTGATGTTGGTGTCGACCCAACCGTCGTCAACAGACTGGCCGACTTCTTGCCTCTGCTTGTGCGCAGCTGCCTTAGACGCGGGCGTCAGAAACCAAGCTGGGTGAAGGACGTATTCGTTCTCTTGTTGTTCTGCGAGAGTCGCAATGTACTCAGTTATTGGTGTACGCTTATTGTCCCAGTGCTTTGAGTTCTGTGGCATTGGACCTTTGTGACCGCCGTTCTTCTTCATCTGCTTCTCCTCTTTCGTCTTAGGTATTTGCGAGGTTAGCATAGTGTGAATAGGCGAATGCACCCTGATAAACTGGTTACCGCGATGTTCGCCCTGAGCTTTGATCGGCCAGACATGCTCGAAGATGTCAGAAAGTGGCTTCAAAGGGGCAGGCAATCTGCTAGGTTTTAAGCTCGCTGGGTAGTACTCGTTATCTGCGATGCGCAAATACTTTGGCTTGTCCTTTTCTGCAGGTGCGACCTCCTGAGATACGAACGCAAGATCAGCGGGTACTTGTTCAGGAGCTGGCGTGTCTACATCCATAGCTGTCGCAGCGTCTAACGGAACTTTGCCATTGAACATGCCCAGCTCCAAGCCAGGAACCATCAGCATGACGACTTGTCGAATGCTCGTGCGATTGCGCACAGAGACCCACTGAGGCGCATTGCCATCTGCAAGTAGATAAAGCACCAGAGATTGTAGATCTGTGATCTTCACGTGCGATTGCAGCCGTGCATGATGTGAATGCTCGATGGACGGGTAGTTCCTCTCAAGCTTGCGTTCCTTGCGCCGCTCCTCCCTGGTGATGCATGTCTCTTTGGGCGCATCACCAGCACCTTCTTTATTTGTCGCAAATGGATTTTTTGAGGGTGATGTTCGATCTCCTAGCTTCTCGCCATCTGGAGCGAATGGGTTGGCGGAAGGTCGAGCTTCTTCAGGTTGAGGATCTTGTGCGTCAGCGCCTGATCCTCGGCGGCCGCCATGAGAGTTATCGGAGTCTGCTCGCTCCTTCCTCCTCCTCTTGGAGCCGCCGGCTACGGTCCAGCCTTCGTCGTCCTCGACAGTAGTCGGCGTCGCATTGGGCTGATGCTCACCCCTCAAATGCGCCAGCGTCGCGCCGAGTCCGACATCGACGAGCTCTTCTTCGTTACTTCCGCGCTTTCGTTTCGTCATGTCGGCAGGCATGCGACGGGCATGAAATAGAGTTATGGGGTGTGTTCGAAGAGCAGCTTCGAGATCTCGAGAAATGTTTCAAGCAGGTACAGCCCTAGCGCCACGCTAGCTTATCGATACAGATCCTTCACTTTCTCCGTCCGATATCAAAACCTCGTCCCATGTTTTTGCTGTGACGAAAAGTTCTTTGTAGCGTGCTGTTGATCATGACATCCGTCAAACTGCCTGATTCGGAAAGTGATAGTTCAGAAGTGTCGATTACGGTCAACGCTTACAGCTAATTTGCACCACGAAGTATTCCATTACCATGCAGCCTTGCTTGAAGAAACACTCCGCGTAACAACATACTCACACTACCGGCTTCATACTCGAAAAAGCGTACCTAGCAATCCTCCACCCCTCGCCACCCTCTCTCTCCGCTCTCTCGTCCCTCTCCTCCCTCTTTAATACAAACAACTCCTGATTCCTATGCACCTCCTGCGTCCCCTCATTCTTCCCCTTCAACCAGTATTTCGTCCCCTCCGCCGTCGTCCTCGCAAACGCCCACCCCTCCCCCATAACAACAATCTCATCTATCTCAAACTCAATCTCCAGCTTGATGGTCGAGAAAATGCGTTTGTACGCGGCTTCCAGCGCGTCCTGGCCAGCGGCGGGTGGGTAGCCTGGAGCCATGATTACGCCGTCGGAAGTGTAGATGGAGAGGACTTCGGGGATGGAGTGGGATGCTAGGACGGCGCCGTAGCGGTGGAGGAGCACTGTGATTTGGGCTTTGTCGTCGGGCACAGACACTGAGGGTGTCAGTTGTGAGGTGGAGGCTCGTGGGTGGACGTACTTTTGTGTTGGGCTCGACAGAAGGTATATCGGGGTGGAATTTAGTTTGAACTTAGTTGAGGAAGTTCTAATCAATGATCAACTGGATTATATTTTTTTGGTATTTGTACATATTCCCTCATATGGCGACGTGCCTTGCAACATCGTCCCAGCGCCGAAAGTGGTGTTGTGGAGTGTTGGTATCCACAGTGGACCCCCATCTTTGAGGTATCTGTGGCAAGGGTTGGCTTCAGAAACATCACATGCATTATAGAACACTGATGCACCGTGCTTTCCATAACGTGCATATATTCGTTATTAATTTACAAGCTATCTTGTGATGCAACAATTCTGCTTCTCCACCTATCCAGCGAAAGGCACAGCAGGTACCTTCTCAGAGCCATTGGTGCGCTGGTAGTAATGGATAGCACCCTTGGTCTTTGCGCAGTTGGTTTGGTAAGTCGCACTAGCATCAACAGGCACCGTCTTGCCCTCCTGAGGACGTCCATAGACATGCTCATAGTACCAGACCTCACTAAGCACAGTATATCCGTTATCAGTGGTGTTCTTTCCAGCAGTAGTGGCATTGAATCTCGGGCCCGAGCAACCAATGAACGGGATTCCACCGTGCTTCTTGGCCAGCGTGTTTCTGAAGTCGGTGTACGAGTACGTCGTGCTGTTGGAGGGCACGATCTTCTTGGCCTTGAGCCACTTGAAGGTCGGAAAGCGCTGGTAGTACTTGATTGTTGTCTCGAAGAAGTCGACAACGTCCTCGTGCTGGCGGTACTGCGGACCGTAGCAAGGGGTGTTGAAGGTGCTGAAGCAGGTAGCGTGCTTGCTGAATTCGTGGCCCCAGAACCCGGGGTTGTCCTGGTTTTGCGCAATCCAGTATGTGTTCATATACTCGAGAAGGTCGTAGCGGCCGAAGGGCTCGAGGAAGGTGCCGATGTTGGGACCATTGTAGGGAGGGACAACAGTGCCGTTCTTGAGGCCGTTGGTGGTGTTGGGGGAGGGGATGGGATCGTATTGACGGGTCAGGTCGCAGTATTGGGTGTATGACCCGTTGCAAAAGTCGGGCCACAGGCCGTGGAGGGACCAAGTATCCTTAGGAAGGACCTGGCCTTGGGACTCAAGGCCGGTGTAGGTGTCCCAGAACTGAGTGCTGAGAACGAGACCACCGAAGGTCTCGGTACAGCAGGAATCGACATCAGAAGCGTTCTGGGCAGGACAGGAGAGGAGAGGCTTCTGGAGCTGGCAAGTGTGGTTGAACTTGCTCAAGCCTGGGTAAAGCTGAGCATTGGCTGTGCTAGCGAGCAGAACCGCTGCTCCGGCAACTGTGAAGGTACCGCGCATCTTGAAAGTTGACCGAGGGTAGACACAATTGTTTGAAGAACCTACCCGCAAACCTGGGAGCTGGGAGCACTTAAGTTTGCCCACAGCCTACATCGAGCCGGAAGCTCTTTTCCACATACGGCAGGTGAGTGCAAAAATATCCTTGTTGAAGCTCTGGAGCCATCGTCGCTGTTCGCCGCCCGGAGTACCTGCAGGAAAGCTAGGGTGGATGGTTGTTCTCACGTGCGATGTTGATTGGATGCGGGCGAGATAAGGCTGCACAAGCGGTGCCTTGATGCTTGTACAGATCAGTTGCCGTCTCCGAGGACGCATGATTTCGAGGACGGCTTGACAGTGATTGCCAGCCACAGCTCAAAATGAACGCCAGGTCACGGGCTGATGTCTGCTTTAAGGATTGGGTGTGGAGGAGGTGCGAACGTGGGAAGAGTGATAGGTGAGAAGCGGAAGCCGGAGCCTCGTGATGACGTCGGAAGGAGCGAGCCATAACAAACGCCAAGTGAGCTTTTCTGGACAAACACTTGTTGGCAAACAGTGAGAAGACTCAAGCCTGAAAATGCCATGAAGGCCTCCAGGCAGACCACGAGTTTGTAGAACCTGACGTGAACGGCCCGCCGGTCAATCTCAACGCCCGCGGCGCCTTCGCTCATCCTGCTATCTCCGACCTCATCTTCCATAACACCACCACTGCCAGCCTGACCATGCCTGCTCGAACCGTGTTCGCTGAAGCCCGTCATTTTTTAGGCGTTGGACTCAAGGTGGAATCACCATGCCACCTAAATCCGTTGTGAGCGCACTGCAACCGCTGCAGCCAGAGAAGTTCACCACGGCACACCACATTGGCAACCCACCGACTGGGTTCAAGAATCCATGGCCGTCATACAACAGTTCCGGCTTCACCGGCGCCATGCGAACTCGATTTAGCACACCTAAAAACTTTGTCCCAGTTCCCGTCGATCGCGTTGGCCTTGTTCAAGTTCGCAAGCCTGACTTTGGCGTACAACGCGATGGGTTGAAGGCAACTTGGATCGGTCATGCCAGCTTTTTGGTAGAGACAAGCAGGCAAGAAGGGACCGGAAGAGGAGCACGCATACTGATCGATCCTGTCTGGAGCAACCGGATGGGACCATATGGTAAGCCGGAAACAAGGTCTCAATCATAGGGCAGCCATTGATCTCGGCGCAGGTATGGTCGGCCCTGTACGCTTCACGCCTCCGCCATGTTCTATCGACGACCTCCCGGATGTCGACGCCGTCGTTATTAGCCACGATCACTACGATCACCTCGATTCCGACACGCTCAAGAAGATCAACGCCAAACAAAACGGCGAACTGCGTTTCTTCTGCGGCTTGGGCGTAAAGGCAGTGCTGACTGGCCTTGGTGCCGGAATCAAAGCAGATCAAGTGACAGAGCTCGATTGGTGGAATGGTGTCACATTACAGACAGAGAAGGCGGGCTCTGTAGACCTCGTCTGCACACCCGCGCAACACCGCTCAGGCCGCACACCCTGGAACTTCGATGGCACGCTATGGTGCTCGTGGATCGTCAAAGAGACGCAAGAGAACGGCAAGCGACTCTTCTTCGCCGGCGACACGGGGTATTGCCACGTCACATCCGACGCCCAATTCTCCCACCACGATGCGCCGCACCCACCATGCCCAGCCTTCAAAGAAGTCGGTGAGCTGTACGGACCCTTCGATCTTGCGCTCTTGCCGATTGGCTGCTTCAAACCGCGATCGGTGTTATCAGGTCAGCACTCAAGTCCAGAAGACTCGTTATCGATACACAAAGATGTGAGGAGCAAGAAGAGCATAGGCATGCACTACGGCACCTTGCGCGGTGCATACTCGGCAGCATACGAGCCTGTTCTGGAGCCGCCTGAGCGGTGGAAGAGGGGTGCAGAATCCGAAGGCTACACATGGGGCAAGGAAGTAGGGCTGTGTGATATTGGGGAGACTGTGGTAGTATAATGAACGAAAACAATCCCGGAAGCTGTGCTTGTGTTTGGAAACATGAAACAGTTGTCGTAATGTAGGACTGACATCTCTACATAAGGTGTTGCGAGCTGACGGCTCGGTTGACTAGACGCCGCCAATCATTCTCCAGACGCAATCCATATCCATATCCATATCCATATCCACCGTGCGCGTGCCGAAGCAACAGCTATCGCCTACTTCTTCCTCGCCCCAGTGGGTGCGAAACCGGACCTTCTTCTCCAGGAGCCAACTGTCGTGTTCCTGCGCCCGTGAAGTTCTTTCCTCATGACTGTTCACGTTTTCCCTCTTGACCTCGTAACCCAGTGCCTCTGCAGCTCTCAGCCGCGCCTCGCTCAGCTCGCTCTGCTCGCTCGCATACTGATCAACTTGCGCCTCTGCCTCACCCCACCCCACCATCTCCCCACCATCTTCTGCTCGCTCCGCTCGCTCAAAACTCAAATTCGCCCCGAAAACGCTCAACATCCATACCCGGCCCCACCACATCTGCGAGATCGCGCCGCCCCATCTGGCCAAACACCCTCCTCAGCGTATCGTACAGATTCGTACTCTGATTCTGATGAATCATATTATCCAGTTGCGACTCGCTGACACCGTCGCCAACGACCTCGCGCGCCTTCTCCTTGCCCTCCGCCTCGACGACTTTATGCATAGCCAGCGCGCCGAGCAGGTGCTGCGCGGCTTCCGTGAAGCACCCGATGTTGATACAGCTGACGCCGAGGTTGTAGCGCGCGCGGACGAAATTCGGGCGCAGGGCGAGTGCGCGACTGTACGCGTCGATGGCCTCCTCGCTGCGCCCGGAGTTGGCGAGCGTAGCGCCGAGTCTGTTCCATAGCAGATGCACCTGCGATGAGGAGTTGGAGACGCCAGATTCGGTGGATGCGAGCGCGGCGCCGAAACAGTCGACGGCTTTGTCGTACTCTTCCACGCCGTAGAATAGCACGCCCAGCCCGACTTGCACGTCGGGATCCATTTGCTCTCCAGAAGGACTGAGTTGGGCGGCTTGAATGTACAGGTTTGTGACTTTTTCGTGGAGGAGGTGCCGGTCTGTGAAGCCCATTTCTGCATCCGAGGAGAGCGGTTCTTTGA
Source organism: Macroventuria anomochaeta (assembly GCF_010093625.1). NCBI lineage: Eukaryota > Fungi > Ascomycota > Dothideomycetes > Pleosporales > Didymellaceae > Macroventuria > Macroventuria anomochaeta. Next base: position 197,696 of record NW_022985403.1, on the reverse strand, counting down.
TCAAGCTGGGGTATTTTGTGGCGAGCCAGCGCTCGAGGGTGCGGTATGCGGTGCTCTCGTAACCCTCGTTTGTATAGGATACAGCCAACCCCATGAGGGCTTCGAGGTTGTTGGGATCTTGCTTGAGGGCGTGTTCGAGCGCGCGGATGGCGGGTGTTTCTTTTTCGTTTTGGGCTTGCGATTCGCCCAGTTTGACCCAGGCGGCGATGTGGTTTGGCTCTTTTTGGACGGCGGCTTCGAAGGCGAGGGCCGCGAGGGAGAGGTTGCCGCCTTCTTCCATGATCTTGACGCCCTCTTCGAAGGGGTTGCTGACGCTCTTGAAGAGGTTCTCTTGCTCGAAGAGATAGTCGCCCATTGCTGGATCGCGGACCGAGTGCGTGTTAAGCCCGTCGAAACCCTCCCACTGGTCTAGATCGCCCATGTGCATGCCGTCGCTGAAGGTGGCTTCATCGGCGAGATGTCTAGCGTGTTGTGTCTCAGCTTGGATTCCTTTCCAGACGGACTCGAAGTCGCCAAAGTCGACATCTTCTACTGACCTGTCCATTTCGTTCAGCTCCGCTTCTATGTTCTTGTTCGCCTCTGCGTCCAGCGCGTCGAGGTCCTGCTGGTCTGTCTGTTCCAGCTGTGCGAACTGTGCTTCCCAGCCCTGGTCGTCGAGCTCCACCATGCGCTCCTTGCCTTTGGCTGAGGTTTGCATTGGCTGCTGGAAGTTCTGCGGTGCGTACGATGGCATCATGCCCATTCCGCCCATGCCCATGCCCATGCCCATGCCCATACCATAGTTCTGCATTGGCCGCTGATATCCCATCTGGGCAGAGGTCGCAGGGCTCGCTGTGCGCTCGGTCGGGTTCATCTGCTGGAACTTTGCGAATTCGGCGGGATTGAAGCCTGCTGGTCGCTGCTCCTGCATCGAGGGCCCCATCTGTGGCGCCTGCATGCCTGGGTCGAACTCTGCAGCCCATGCTGGCGATCCGCTGTGTTGTGCGCGCTCCAGCTCTCTCCGCATCTGCTCCATTGCAAACGGTGACGCGGGGCCGGGTCCTTGAGGAAGCTGTGCATTCTGCTGCATGAACTCGTTCATCATCTGCGACATTGTTAGCTATTGCTCTTCCTCCATACGCTTCGTAATGGGGGCTTCTTGGACATACGCCATCCTGAGGGCCCATCTGCTGGCTGCGCATGCCCTCTTGCATGCCGCCAGGCCCGCGCCCGACCAGGCGGTCTCTCTGCAGGGACTTGTCATCCTGGACGTGTTTCGTGAACTGGCTGAGGGGGTTGGCGCCCGTCGAGCACTCTGCGCCGCCGAGGAAGGACATGGTGGAAACAGAAGTTGCGCCAAATGTACGGTGTAATGCTAGGACGCCGTATCAAACGCGACAAAAGAACAGTCTATGATACAAGCGGGGGAGGTTGCAAGAGGTCAGAGGCAACATGCTCCGACCGACATATTGATCAGCAACTCATGGATGGGGTAGCGTAGTGGGGCTGGTGTGGAGGCCGAGCGACCTCGGCTTTCCGCTCATGTCCGCTTGTCGCAATGAAACGCCGCCGACTGGTCTGTGTGGACATGCGAGTCAAGAAGAAGGCAGCTGGTGTGTCTTCACCGTTCGATGGAAGTAGGCTTGTGCTTCTAGGCTTCATTATTTTGGTATACAACACCTCATCCTTCTTCGTGTCATGTACAGTAGGATATAGGTGACAAGAACGCCGAACACTCCTCTACTATGGTACATGCACGCCTAGCTATCAACACAATATGGAATGACAAGGTAGAAGATCCAAAGGTGTCGACACCTCTGCCAATCATGCTTTGGAAATCATAATGCAAACGCTGCGCTCTACAATCCGTCCTGAGCAGAGTCGTTCCTCCTGGGCCTGTCAGAGCGGTCGGTGTTGGATTTGCTGAAGTCAACGCGAAGCTGCCTGCCGTAGATGACCTTCTCCTTCAGGACCTCCCTCGCCTTGGTGGCGCTGGCAACGTCGATAAAGTCGGCGTGGGCGAAGCCTCGAGGCTGGCCGGTCCTGCGGTCGATAGCGACACGGACGTCCATGACGTTGCGAATATCACGGAAGAGATCGTTCAGGTCCTTGTCAGACATCTCGAAAGACATGTTGCCGATAAAGAGCGTCTTAGCGGGAGGGTTCTCAACGTAGTTGCCGCTGGGGCTGCGGGTCTTGGAGTTAGGCTTAGCCTTGTGGAACTGGCAGACGAGGTTACGGCCCTCGAAGACCTGCATGTCGAGATTGTCGATGGCGGTTTTGGCGTCTTCGATGTTCTTGAACTCGACATAGCCAAATCTAGTCAGTTGTCAGTCTTTTGCCCACGTCACAGACTTGAGATGGGGCTCACCCTCGGCTCAACCCCCTGTTGTCGAAGACAATCTTGACGTTCTCAACCTCACCGAATCGCGAGAAGACGCGCTTGATCTGGTCGGCGGTGACCTCGTAGTACAGGTTGCCAACGTAGACGACGTTGTTGGGCGGCGCATCGCTCTTCTCGCGGCGCTGCCCCTTCTGAGGCTTGTCGGCGGACTCGGCAACAGCCTCGAGCGCATCGGCGCCAACGGTCTCGGAAGCATTGGTGGGCTCTGCCTGTGCCTTCTCCTGAACCGGTGTGAGGCCATCCTCGGTGATGGGCTCAGCAATGGTCTGGGCGAAGTCCTCAGGAGCCTCAGCGGCGACCTCCTCCTTCTTTACGACATCGCCGCTAGCGAATCTCCTCTGGAAGGCGGAAACTGTCCACTTCTGTTGTGTACGGAAAGCAGGTGTGATTGTGGAGATGGAACGGGGCGTTGCAAGGAAAGCCTTGGAGGGTGTTGCGCTGATCGCGCGGACGGCGGTGCGGCGAAGAAGAAACCTGCGGTAATTAGAAGTTGTAGACGCATTGTTGCTATGAGGCTGCTTACATGATGGCAGCGGTATCAAAGAATTGGAAAGGTAGGAGAAGCACTTGGGTATCTTGACGGCGAGATGAGACGGCCAAATTTTCGAGTAGTAGAGAAGCTACTAGCGCGAGGCGCGTCCAAGCTCACGTGTCGCACGACAATCAATGATACATGGACTTTGGCAACGGACATCTATGCGTGCAGTTGACATGTTGAACTATGCCTGCGATTGGCATATTGAACTGTGCCTGCGACACGTTACAAGCATCAAAGGCTTACCCAGGGGTTTCTCCAATATGGCGAATTCTTCGATGCATTCTCAGCAGCGGCACCTGATGTCTGTCGGCGTTTCAAGGATTGGCCGTCAGTGCTAAGTCAACTGCACTTGACGCTTTTCATGGGTTGACCAACGTCTGCAAGACTCAGCACCGTGCTGCCTTCACAATACAGTGTAATGTGCAATTGAAGTCAACGCGCCGCAGCTCGGAATAGCTTCGACCGTGCGGCCGCCTCATGCCGAGGAGCATCAGCGGATCGGAGGGAAGGGGCCTAACTTTAGCATGTCGTGATCGAACAGCGTCCCAAAGCTCCTGCCCTCACAAGGCAGGAGTGTCTGCCATGTTGCTATGACTGGAGCTTACATTGTGTGCGACACACCAAGCAGCTCGAACGGCCACTCATCATGGCACGGGACTACGCGGCGCGGGCGGAGGCCTCCGAAAGCGCGTTGCTCCCATCTTTTTTGCTGATGTCCCCGCAAAAGCCATAACTTACACACAAAATGTGCAGCGGTACGATGCGAGGTAGGGCGTGACAGCTGCTCCAGAGCTCCCCAATTCACAACTGACTGACATCGCAGGACCCTTTGCTGCAGACGCGGACGGCTCTCCAGCTCTGGGCCCCACTCTCAGCCATGACCAGATCCTCTCGTCGGACGAAGACGAAGAGTACAGTCCAGAGGTCTCAGATCCTGGGGCGGACAGTGGTGACCTTGCGCACGGGTTCACTGGTACAAGTGGTACGGCAGATGGCACGAGCATCGAGGAAGACGACAATGGAATGCTGCCTCGCGACAAGCAGCGCAAGAACGCCTTCTATGACTACACAGCCGAAAAGCAAATGAGCCACATCGAAGCAAAGCAGTTCTACCAGCGTCACCAATGGGAGACCCAGCATGGAGGATCGCAGGCAGGCGACGGCTACAGTCCAGCTCTGCGTGCGAAGACATTCCCCGCGAACCTCGGCGCAGCAGATGGCATGAGCATTCGCTCACGCCAGAGCAACGTCAGCCTCGTAAACCAGGGCCATCAGCACAGTTTGCACCCTCTGGGTCATTCACCCTATGAGCAGTCACAGACCTATCGTTCGCAGAAGGGCAGTCAAGCGGGCGATGTCTATCTCCAAGCCGACCAAGAAGCGCGAGCTCACTCGAAGCACCCCGGCCTACCCCACGAAGACAAGCCTCTACTCGCAGACGAAGGCATACACGGCGCAGGAGCAGGAATAGGCGTTGGCTCAGGCGCAGGAGGTTTCGCCATGTCAGATTCGAGCGTGACCGCTGAACTCAGTGCTATCTACACCAATGTACAGAAAGTGCTTGATCTCCGCCACAAATATATACGGTTGTCGCTACAACACGACTTCGACAACCCCAGAGATGATCCTGGGTGGAAGATCTACCCACCTCACCCAGAGCCGGTGTGGAACGACTCTTCGAAGGAACGCCGCAATGCATCGAGCAGCCTGCCAAACAGCATAGTCCTGGAGCCGACCGAGGCACCGCCAAAGCCGCCTCGCAAGATGGGTACAAACATTGGAGAGGATTTCTTCATGGAAGATCTCCTGCCGCTCCCTGGGCCTTCTGAGATGGCCTTCCGCATGGACAGTGGTGGTGTATTCCAGGTGTACGAGAATGCCAAATCCGCCGAGCTTGACACACCCATTGTGGCCATCCCCACGTTGCGAGAGTTCTACATCGACCTGGATGCTATCCTGGAAATCTCTTCAGATGGACCAAGTAAGAGTTTCGCGTTCCGGAGACTTCAGTACCTGGAAGGCAAATTCAATCTCTACTATCTTCTGAACGAATACCAAGAGATTGCGGACAGTAAGAAGGTGCCACACAGAGATTTCTACAACGTACGAAAGGTCGATACTCACGTTCATCACTCGGCGTGCATGAACCAGAAGCATTTGCTGCGCTTCATCAAGTCGAAGATGAAGAAGTCGCCCGACGAGGTGGTGCTCTTCCGTGATGGAAAGCACCTTACGCTCAGGGAAGTCTTTGAATCCATCAACCTGACAGCATACGATCTCAGTATTGATACACTGGATATGCACGCGCACACAGACTCCTTCCATCGATTCGACAAGTTCAACTTGAAATACAACCCCGTTGGAGAATCGCGTTTGCGAACTATCTTCCTGAAGACGGACAACTTCATCAAGGGCAGGTACCTCGCTGAAATCACCAAGGAGGTCATCTCCGATCTGGAATCCAGCAAGTACCAATTCGTTGAGTGGCGTATCTCGATCTACGGTCGCGACCTAGATGAATGGGATAAGCTTGCCGCATGGGTCGTTGACAACAAGCTTTTCTCACCCAATGTGAGATGGCTCATCCAGGTTCCTCGCCTGTTCGACGTGTACAAGGCTACTGGGCTGATGCATGATTTCGAAGAGGTGGTTCGCAACGTCTTCCAGCCATTGTTTGAAGTTACAAAGGACCCGTCCAGCCATCCAAAGCTCCACATCTTCTTGCAGAGAGTCATCGGTTTCGACAGTGTCGACGACGAGAGCAAGGTCGAGCGACGTGTGTACAGAAAGTTCCCAACTCCCAAGGAATGGACGACGAAGCAGAACCCGCCTTACAGCTACTGGATGTACTACCTCTTTTCCAACATCGCATCACTCAACGTCTGGAGGAAGCAGCGTGGCTTCAACACTTTCTTGCTTCGCCCGCACTGCGGAGAGGCTGGTGACACTGACCACTTGGCTGCTGCTGTCCTCTGCTGTCACAGCATCAGCCACGGTCTGCTCCTTCGTAAAGTGCCTCTGCTGCAGTACATCTTCTATCTTGAGCAGATTGGTGTAGCCATGTCGCCACTCAGTAACAATGCCCTCTTCTTGGCATACGAGCGGAACCCGTTCCTGAGCTACTTCCGACGTGGTCTCAATGTCTCGCTATCGACGGATGACCCGCTGCAGTTCGCGTTCACCAAGGAACCATTGATTGAGGAGTACTCCGTAGCAGCGCAGATCTATAAGCTGAGCGCGGTTGATATGTGTGAGCTTGCCAAGCACTCTGTCGAGCAGAGTGGTTTCGAGCACATTGTTAAGCAGAAGTGGTTGGGTGGCAACTACAATCTTCCTGGCGTTGCAGGTAACGATATGGCAAGATCCAACGTACCCAGCGTTCGCGAGGCCTTCAGGCACGAGACGCTTATGCAGGAGCTTGCCATGATCGATCGATACACACGCGCTGCCAACACTGAGACCCAAGCTCTCACGATGTCAAATCTCCAACCAGAGCAACAAACACCTCAGACACCAAGGACGCACCACGCCACACACCCAGGATCACCAGTACAGTCGCCGCACACACAGCCGTCTGCCACCAATCCGCAAGACCACGACAAAGCATTTCCTAAGCTGCCTCCGTCTTCCTTTCCGGCCCAGCAGGCGCGGCTGAACCCGTCGGCATCTACTACCGATATTGCGAGCATGTCCACCCAGTCAGGATCGCCCACCGCTGCCAACACCGAGCGTCCGCGCCGCACATCCAGCATGACCATCAGTCCCAGCGTCGTATCGGCCCCTCAGCCACCTGTAGGCCAACAGCCAGCTGAGCAAGACCTCGACTTGACGCGTACTTCGAGCAGTGTGAACCTCGACGGCGAACCTAGGATCTTTCCAGGCGTGGTTAGCAGGAGGAGGCGTAGCAGCTTGCGCGGCAGCAATATTGAAGACGGCGAGGAAGCTCATACTGGTTTACCCCGGGTGCCCACGGAGCCTGTGGTGCAGGAGCAGGACACCGATGATGAGGATTTGTAGCACGGGCCTCCCATTGATTTCTTGACGGGTTCGAAAAGGAGCGGTTTGTCATGATTATGGAGGCATGAGTATCAACTACTTGTCGGTAACGAATAGTTCTAAATGAATATACGCATTGGCGTTTACCATAAATCGTGACTCGGACCATAGTGCTATACTTGGCTATCTGCAATCTGAATGCAGCTGGACCAGGTGTGAATATAAGCTGAACCACGCCTTATTCCCGTTTAGCGTTGGTGGACGCCGGTGAGCACGCCTTATCGCTATCAATTCCTCCGACTTTGTCTGCAACCATGTATAAGAGCCGCACTTCAGCCTCAACCTCCACATTTCGATACCAACCTACCCCCCAACACCACCATGTCCAAGCATCTCGTGTTACCACGGCCCGGCTCCGTTTTCGAGCCAAAGGAACCAATTTCCGGTCCATCAGAAGAAGCATTCACATCCACATTCGGCGCCCTCCTTCCTCCAGCAAAGTTCCTACACACCCCCATCGGGAAAGCAGCGTACTACAATTTCCCCCCAGCCTCACCCACCCCATCCACCCCATCTCAGACTCCGGGCACACCAAAACGCGTCCTCTTAATCCACGGCGTGCAGACCCCGGCTTTGGGCATGCTACCGCTTACATCAGCCCTGCGCTCGCAATTCCCCAGCACCGAGTTCGTGCTGCTAGACCTTTGGGGCCACGGACTGAGTGACACGCCCCATCTACCGCATGAGGGGAAGCTGTTTCACGGGCTCATTGACGGTTTGTTGGAGCATCTGGGATGGAAGGGCCATGAGGGGGTTAGTATCGTCGGGTTCTCGTTTGGCGCGGTGCTCACGATGGGGTATCTGGCTGGTACGTATGGCAAAAAAGGGGGAGAGAAGGGGAAGAGTGTGGGTTCATTTGTACTAGTCGCGCCTGCGGGGCTTTTGAGAAAGAGTTGGTTCAACGATGAGCAGAGGCGGTGGTTGAGTAAGGAGTGTGAGGAAGGGGATGAGAGGAAGGCGGCGGAGTGGGTTGTCAGCGTTCTCGAGGGTGGAGAGTTGAAAGTGCCGGACGACTGGCGTGAGCGTGTTGGGAACGGTGAGGTTGTGGCTGAAGCTGTTAAAGATTGGCAGATGAAGCAACACGCTGGGCATCCGGCGAGTGTTGTTGGCATATTCAGAGATGGAGAGGTGACGGATAATGATGAGTTGTTTGTAAAGGCGAGGGAGACGGGGGTTAGGAGTTTGGTGGTGCTTGGCGGGGATGATGAGATGAGCACGGAGAAGGAGATCAAAGAGTTTGGGTTTGATGTCAAGGTTGTTCCGCAAGCTGGGCATGGTGTTGTCAGGGATAAGGCTGGGGAGGTCGCGGAACATATTGGGGAGTTCTGGAGACGGCTTTGATGTAGGTGAGGAACTCCGGAGGCTACATGCCATTTTGTGTCTACTTATTCTTGCTGAACGAAAAGCATGGTATTTGGGCACCGCGCCCTTCACCCGAACATAATCGAGCGTTTTGCTTGTTCGTGTGAGCCTTTTCTTCCGAATAGCAGAACAACCCAGATATGGACCCAAGCTTATGGGAGGTACTCAATGCTAACTGCAGGCCATCTGCGGTCCGATCCGATCAACTCTCGTAGGACTACAACAATTGCTTGTTAATTTCTATAGAATGGACCTGCCGAACAGGCAAAATGCTCCTCCAGATGGTGCTGCCCCAAACATACATGGGAAGCAACCATCGGAGCCACACACAATCCAATACTCGCCAGGGAACGATAGCGTGATAACATGACCTCACAGCACTGCAGTCAAGCCCACTTCCACATGCCATCTTCCCAATTTCATGCGCGCAACATGCAACCTGATCTGCAACCCAACCTGCGCCCTGCCGTCTTGCTGGGATCTGATAAAGCCAGGGCCAACGTGTCAATGGCCGCTGCAGCATGTGCTGTCATGCACCCACGCGGGATCGACGACTATAATCCCGCAGGCTTGGACATGCAGCTTATAGAATACCGAGGCCAGCACACCGGGCTGTGCTGCGAGTGGCTGGTATAACATGAGGTCCGACGTCACAGTGAATGTATGTGCTCCGTGGAAGTGAGGCTTGGTAGCGTTCGCGTCCATGTTCGCAGCGAGGACAACGCATGCAGTCAGTGCCTGCTGGTAAAGCCACGACCGGGCCGTGGGCAGGCCTGAGTCGGGTTGGTGAGGGGCCGTAGTTCACTAACCGAGCCGTTGCAGCGAAGAGAGCGGTCGGGACATGTGGTTAAGCGCCAAAGTATGAGTGTGTGTGCATGTCAGATTGCAGCGTCTGAATCCGGTTCAGTTGGGAAAAAAAAAAGAAAGCGTTTGCAGCAGTCACAGCCCTTCTGACAGGCACAGGGTAGCCCATGGCTGCCAGAAGCATAATCTACCGTGGCGTGAAGTGGCATTTTATCCACGCTTTCATGTGCTCTAGGACTGAGTGAGTGAACAGTTCAAGAACAGTTCAGTTCAGTGGACCGGTACGGACCGAGAACGGAAGCAACCCCTCATAGTGACGCAGACCTGCCCAACCAGAAATTCCCCTGCGCTGCGTCTCGTGAGTGGGCATCAGCGTGGGCAATTTCTCCCCTCGCAGCCAGCGCTCTCCTCGATTCGCTCACCGCCAGAAATCACCGCCCAAATCGCAAGTGCTGCCCCCTCGTCGCCGATTCGCGCACACGCTCCACGCCGCGCGCCGTCCAAGCTCCCACGGGGCTGAAGCTTCACCACTCTGCGTCGCGCGCCCATTGGCTGGCGCGTCTGTTGTGACGAACATCCCGCAAAGGACAACGGGACAACGGCGCTCACCTTGTTGAAGACTGACAACAACACTGCCAGCAACACGCGTTTCAGCGCAGCACACGCTCAATCCGCCTGCCAGCCCCCGCCCGCTAACCCACCCACGGCTGCATGCGGTCCCACAATCGCACCCCAAGCACCGTGACATAGCTCCATAGCTTAGTCGCACACGCTGCGCTCGGTGACTGCTGCCCTCGCTGTACGCCGCGCCTGCCTCAATTGCACCCGCCGCTGTTGCATCTGAAGTCGCGCCTGCCTGATCCGTCACGCGTGTCCATTGCGCCTTCCACCGCTCACCTCCACCGCGCCCAAGTAAGCAAGCACGGCACGCCGGCCTCCCTTGCGCCTGCCCACGTCGTCCAGCTCCCTACTGCGCTTTAGCTTGTGCATGCAACTAACCGCATCGTTCGCCAGGCCTCACATCGTTACACGACTTGGCGGTCGTCTCCCAGTGACGTGGACGCCAACAAATCACTGAGCAGTCCGCCAGCGCACACACACCCTCGAAGCTGGAAACTGCCCCTGCAGCCAGCCGAATAAACATGTCGTCCACCCCGCCGAAGAAGGACGGTGTGGAACCACCTCAGTCGCCTGACGACGACCAACATATGGACAGGAACGCTGAGGATACACAAGCGCAAGGACTCGGGTACGAATTCGAGGTCAAGGAACAGGACCGATGGCTTCCAATCGCAAATGGTGCGTAAACATCCCTCCCCCCCAGCCCTCCCCGTCGTTTTGATTTGCGCGCTGTTTCCTGCCCGTCTGCACGTCGACCAATTGCTCCCGTCCGGCGTCTCTGGATGCCCACATACTCTGAGACCGCGCGCTTGACTCGTCAAACGTCCGAATCACCAGCCACTCAGCGTCTTTGTGTGCCTGAAAAACGGCCGCCCTGCAGCAGCCGCCATGTCGTCCTCTCCGCAGTCGTCCACGTCCCCGCCACAGAACGGGTCCAAGAGCACAAACAACAACGCCGCGTCGGATGCTAACATTCGTAACTTTGCTCCAGTCGCCCGGATCATGAAGACGGCCCTGCCCGAAAACGCAAAGATCGCGAAGGAGGCCAAAGAATGCATGCAGGAGTGTGTGAGCGAGTTCATATCGTTCATCACCAGCGAGGGTGAGTTTCAGAGTGATCTGCTGCAAAACCGCCACTGATGTTGTGGACCCCAGCTTCCGAGAAATGCCAGCAGGAGAAGCGCAAGACCGTCAACGGCGAGGACATCCTCTTCGCCATGACATCGCTAGGCTTCGAGAACTACTCGGAAGCACTCAAGATCTACCTGTCTCGGTACCGCGAGGTAAGCTGCCAACTTCCCCTTCGTCCCTGTGTCTCTCCTTTGTGAACACATTGGCGCAAACGTATTCTGAACTATGGTATTGATTGGTGGTACGAGACCCTCCTTGCAAACCAGAACAAGCCTACCGGCCCATTCGGTGCTCCTGGGGCCAGCGCCAACGCGGCCGGCGGAGAGAATGCCCAGCAACATGTTCTGAGCGGCGATCAAGATATGGCCGAAGGCGGTGCTACGGCTTTCGGTTACAGCGTCCACAACGGCAATGGCAATGGCAACGCCGACTACTAGGACGAGTCACGCCAGGCCCAGATGGAGGAAGCCAAGGGTATTCTGAAGGAATTGGACGAAGTGAAGAAGAAAGAAGTAAACGAAGCGGTCGAGAAGTGTTGAAGATTGGGAACTTGACGAACCAATTCAGATTGTGTAAGGATGTGCAGTTGGCGAATAATGTGCGTGTTTTGGGCGGAATCTTGGATTTGACTGGGATGGACACTTGGTCCGCGAAACCTCAGGTGCAGGAGGGACGGAGTATGGCGAGTGTCGAATCGGCTTGGGATAGCCAATGTCCGGATAGGTATCTTCTCCCTAGTTGGGATATTGTATTAGAACCACTGGTTGCTCACGCAAGCTCGAATATGCTTATACTCGTGATTATGCTTATACTCGTGATATACGTCGGTGATTTCTCTGATATCTACTCTGATATCTAATAAGTTGATCCTGACATCGACCATCCCTCCGAGGCAGAAGCAGCCGCTACCTGCCTCCTCGCCATCAACTCACTGAGCGGTATATGGTCCTCCTGTTCATCATAAAACTCAGCATCCTCATCAACACCAAAATCCTTCAGCCTCTCACCCTCAGAGTTCCGCCACCCTTCCTCGCCCTCATCTCCCTCTCCATACTTTCTCCCCTCATCCTCAGCCTCTTCACTAGCATCGTCCATATGATCATACTCATAATCATCACCCCCGGTATCTCGAACAGCCTCCATACGCTCAACAAATGGCTTCCGCCTCCTCATCTCATCCTCTGCCTGCCGTGCCCGAAATGCAGCAAGCGTATCCTCCTTGCTCAGCTCTGCGTCCCGATACGTGAATGCGGGTCCCTCTTCTTTGACGCGCCGGCGGTACGAACGATCTGGGTCCGGAGGTGGCCAGGTCGTAGATGCGTCTTCGAAATCGTTTGTTTCAAAGCTTAGCCCAGATGCTAAGGAAGGTGTCGCAGCGAATGGGTTGAGCCAGTTGAGCGGATTGGAGGACCCCATGCCCTGCGCGATGTTGGCAAAAATACCGATGTCGTACGGGAATTCCTGGCGTTTGATCCGAATTTGCGAGCCGTCTGGGGTGGATAAGTAGCCGCCGAAGTGGCGTGCGCGCCGCAGGAGGGTCTTGTGGCGCTCGATCTCCCAGCCTTCGATTGTGGTTGTGTTGACGGACAGACACCAGATGTTTCGCAGGAAGAGGATGCCTAGCACGAAGAGGGTAATGCTGTTTGCGATGAGCGTGGTGAAGAGGTGTGCGAGTTGCAGGAAGGATGGGCCTAGGTAGGAGGGCAGGTCGCGGTTGCTCCAGAGGTGGGCGAGCCGCGTGAAGAGGAAGGCTTCCAGGATCGAGAGGCCAATGGTGGTGTAGAAGAGAAAGCGGAGGAAGTGCGGGAAGGTGGTATGGGATACGCAGTTTGCGGTCCAGGGGCAATGATGGTCCATCTTGGGTATGCATCTGGTATTATCAGTACGTGCAGTTGATCCAGATCAAAGCATCGACACGATTTGGCGTGTTCTCTTGAGCATACCTTTTGCACTCTTTACAGTGATGTGCCCTCGGTGGTTTCGCAGCATCGCATTTCCTACACCATTTCCTGCTCTTCGCCACCGCATCACCCTCCTTCTCATCCCTAAGCTCTTTCTCTGCCCAATCTTTTGGTACCGTCCCAGGATCAACAAACACACTCTTTGTATATGTAATCCAAATCAAGACTAGGATGACGTTCGACGCAATGAGTTCATTCTTCGTCAGCGGCTCAGGCTCGAGGTGCATTAACATCCATTGTGATGGGTATCCCAGGAAGAAAATCAGGCCGTAAACGAAGGGTACTGCCAGCTGGGAGAGTGTTGACATGTTTGATGGATGTGAGATGTGAGGTCGTGGAAATGGAAGTCGCGGTCGTGCGCGAGGGCACGTGATTGTGATTGGAGCAGACATGATCGAACTCCACTTCTCTCGATCTCCACGCGTCACTTTATCTCAACTCTCAATTGATCTCTTCTCGGAGTTTTAGAAGCTCTGTAGATATATCAACCGCTATGGCCATCCCGACGTGGCCGTTTTATCTGCTGATTTCCACATTCGTTTTGATCCACCTGTTCGTTTCGCCGTACACCAAGGTCGAGGAATCGTTCAACATCCAGGCCACCCACGACATATTGATCCATGGAATACCAGGAAGTAATGTTGACCAATTTTTCACCGCGAACTATGATCATGTCTCATTCCCGGGAAGCGTACCAAGAACATTTACTGGCGCGTTGGTTCTGAGCGGATTGTCACGATCCTTTGTTGGCTTATTGAACAATGCAGCACATATGCAACTCTTGGGTAAGAACACACGATGTCTAAGATAAATCCGCTTAATTAATAGCTATACAGTGAGAGGATTACTGGGCTTGTGCAATGCCTTCTCACTCATCGCATTCGGAAGGAGCGTCCAGAAAGCCTTTGGGACAACTGCGGGTATCTGGTATGCTTTGTTCCAGGCAAGCCAGTTTCATGTCATCTATTATGCGTCTCGGACGCTGCCGAATATGTTTGCTTTCGTCTTCAGTAAGTTGCAAATTCAGGCTATCTTCTTTGGATGATATTTACGGTAGGCCAGGCAACTTCGCACTCCGAGCTCTCCTGAACGCACATACAGTGTCATACAGCAGAGAATATGCTAATCGAAGATACCGGCTCTGCCTCTACCTACTCACCATTGCCGGTATCGTATTTCGCTCCGAATTAGCCATCTTAGTCGGGACTATCACGCTCTATCTTCTTGTTACCCAGCGCGTCTCTATCGTGAAAGTCGTCATCCCCGCTGGAGCTGGAGGACTCCTTATAGGACTCTTGTGCACCGTTCCAATTGACTCTTTCTTCTGGCAGTCCTTCCCGTTATGGCCGGAATGGATCGCCTTCTACTACAATACCATCCAAGGCCACTCAGCTGACTGGGGTGTATCACCCTGGCACTACTACTTCGCCAATGCCCTCCCACGCCTCCTTCTCAATCCAGCAACATACCTACTCTGCATACCCATCGCCGTCCTGAACGCCGCCACCCGCAGACGAAGCCTCGATCTCCTCATCCCTCTCCTTTCCTTCGTAGCTCTCTACAGCTTCCTCCCACACAAAGAATGGCGCTTTATCATCTACGTGATCCCCGGTCTGACCGCCATCTCCGCAGCCGGTGCATCATGGATCTGGACGCGACGCTCAAAATCCGCCATCTACGCGCTCCTATCGCTTACCCTCGCCACCTCAATTCTCTTCTCCTTCACCGCCTCGACCGCCCTCCTCGCTATCTCCAGCCTCAACTACCCCGGCGGCACCGCCCTGCATACCCTGCACACCAGCATCCCGCACCCCGCGAAACCACACTTTGACGTCTACTTCGACAACCTCGCGTGCCAGACCGGCGTCACGCGGTTCCTGGAAGCGCACAGCGCGCCGCAAACCATTCTCGACGTGCTAGAAGCGCAGGATTCCCTACAAGAAAGGACGTGGGCGTACGACAAGACCGAGGACCCGACGGTGTTGCTTGATCCGCTGTTCTGGGCGAAGTTCGATTATGTGTTGGCGGAGAGACCGGAGAAGGTTATTGGGAGTTGGGCGGTTGTGCATGTTGTGTATGGGTTTGGGGGCGTGAGGGTGCTGAAGCCGGGGGAGAAGAGTGGTGGTCAGGTTGAGGAGGTTGTCGGTGAGGCTGAAACAGGGCGGGGGAACGAAGACTGGACGGAAAAGGTTGCTGGTGTGTGGAAGCGGCTGGAGGGAGGTTTGAGAGAGAGGTTGCTACGAGGATACTGGGTGGAAGTGAGGATGGAGCCCAGGATCAGGATACTGCGGAACCAGTTGAAGTAGACACGACGATCAGTGCTGATCGATACGTTTTATGTCCGTTCGATGTCTTCACGCCTCGTTGCATTGTGACGAATCTCCCAACTATCTATGAGTCGTCCCTCTGACCGATGTACAGCTGTACAATTGCTACAGTCTTGTCCCTCTGCGCCAATCGCCTTTTCGCCATCACACTCTTCGTCCCCAACACCCTATACTCCACGTCGCCCATGCTCTTTCATCGCCACAGCCGCTCAAACACCACTCAATATCACCTCAACCCCTCATTGCGCAGGCACATTCGCCGCCGCCTTCTCTCCCTTCGTCTTCTTCTTATCCTCAACCAACTCAATATTGTCCTCAGGCACCTCCTTATACGTCTTCACCAGAAACTCCTCGATATCCTCACTCAAATCGCCCTGCACAGTAATCTCCTCGCCGCCACCCGGCAGCTTGGTCACACTGGCGCCCGTAGCAAACTTCTTGCCGAAATCCTTGGACACCTTCTTGATGTCCAGACCGAAGGCCTCCAGCCCGGAGACGGCGGTGACGTATTTGCGCTTGTTGCGCTCGATGCGCTTGATTATTATCTTTGACGAGGCGCGCGTTTCGGCTTCGCGTTTTTCGGCGGTGGCGGCCTTGTTGGCTTTCTTTACGGCATCTTTCTCGGCGCGCTTTTGTGCTTCGACGGAGAGGGAGGAGAGGTTTTGGGCTAGTGCTTCTGTGGGGGTTGTCAGAGCTTGGTTGGCAACTGTCTAGAGACGCGGTGTTGGGGGTGGGTTGTGGTCGAAAAGTAGGTATAGGCTTCGAGGGTGTATGTTCGTACCTTGCGAGTATAGCTTCTGGTGCATGTCCGGGTGCTTGTCCGCTAACCATTCTTCACACTTCTTGGTCGTGCCACCGAATTCGCAGTACTAGTGAGGAGACTGTTAGTCTTGAAGTCGCGCTCGACGCGTTCCGGTGCCGTACCTACTTCTGGTGGTAGTGTGCATACTGCGTCTTGTTAGTGTATGTCTGGAACACGCTGGGATGTAAATCTTACCTCCACAGTATGTGACCTTGATCGGTAGTGTATCTGCCATGATGTGTGTCTGTTGTGCTCGAGATTGGAGCTCTGGTAGATGGCGAGGGTTGCAGTGGCAGACGCGAGAATGTCTCGTGGTGGGGCAAACATGGCGGGGTATCGATAAAGTGCAGGGGTCTGTGGTGGTGCTTTCCACAACACCTAAAGCGTGAGCAAGTCAAAGTGGAAACGCATGCAAAGAAGGATCCGGATCTTAAGCGTGGACAAATGTTTACTTTTGCTGTATATCGTCCTCTGACTATGAGTCCTTGCAATGTACTTGAGAGGGTCTACTTTCAAGATTCCATCCAGTTCCACCGTGCTGCGAAGATCCTCCAGTATCGAAGCAGAATTTGTTGCAGATGTGGAAGCGTGACCACGGGCTCCGATACTGAAAGTCAATATTGATGACTTCGCCTGACTTCGTTGCATGTAATTCTCACTCTTGCGTGCATCTTGTGCCTTCTTGGAACTCTGCGCGCCTGCTGCTCCACCAAGCAAACATGACATCCTCAGCTTATAATGTACTTGCTGCAAGCAGGAGCCTCCGACCGCCTACTGTCCAGGCTGCTGAACAACCTGTACGTTGTTCTTCTTCTGTAGGACTGCTTAGTGATCATGTTCACACTTCACCAAAACGCTCGTTCGACTCACCTTCCACTTCTCCATCTCATCCTGTCTTGTCTTGTACTGCTTGACAAGCTCCTCCAGCGTCTTCTTCAGCCCATCCTGGTTCGTCTGCAAGATAGGCACAATATCTGCGACCGTTCGCTCAGTGAGCACGCCGTTGATCATGCGGAAGCATTTGCGGTCTCCAGGCAGCGGCTCTAATGTTTCCAGAACGAGCCTATGTCTGTCAGTGCAAATTTTCAAGCAAATGAAACAATACGGGGAGAAGTGAGGATTCCAGGTTGGAGCGGGAAGATTTGGCGTACTTGTGTTCTTCCGTCTCTTGCTCAATGTCACCGATCTTTGAGGCGATGTTCTGCAGTGTGGTCTTGTAGTTTTGATATGTGGTCTGGAGCTCTGGAACTTGTTAGACCAACACTAAAAGTAAAGCAATTGTATAGCACACGTTGCTGCTTGTCTAGCTGGGCTTTTGACGCCATCTTGACTTTTTGGTGATGAGGAGGTGTAAGGCACGCGCCTGGTTGCGGGGGAGGCTCGGTGGTGTCGCGAAACTTGCGATCGAAAAGGTAGTCCAGCACAACGTCGCCGTGCGACAGGGAAAATGTCGTGGAGAGCTAATAGGCAAGCTATTTACTCACACCACTTTTGACTGCCAAAGATTTCACGTCGCGCCTCGTCCCCGTTGCTGTTCTACAGTCGTATTTGGCGCTTTGACCAAGTTCACAAAATCTCAAGATGCCGATGGGATAGCTTCGGCATCACTTTCGAGATCGAGCTTCACGCCACTACAACTCTGCGCTCTACGAACCCGCACCTTCCCTTACACTCTCTCGCTGCTTCGTGAACCGTACACTCACAATGCATCCCCATCTCCACACCGAAGAAGTCCAAAAGAGTACGTGCTACGACTCTTCGCACCACCATTCCGCACCCCCGAGCGCATACCGCATCCCGGATCTGGCATGACCTACCTGTATACTAACAACCCCCAGACTGCGCCGACGTTGTCGCCGCACTCGACGAATGCCACGCGCGCGGCTTCCTGTGGAAAGTAACCGGCAACTGCACCGACGCGAAATACCGAGTAAACATGTGCCTGCGCGGCTTGCGACTCGAGAAGACGCGGCAGAACCGCGAGGCGGCTAAGGAGAAGAGGACACATATTAAGAAAGTCTGGGCCGAGCTGGATGAGGGGAAGTTCACGGAGCAGGAGAGGCTGGAGAGATTGGGTGTGAGGCCTGAGGAGAGGAAGGAGGAGGGGGTTTGAGGGTTAAGGGAACAGGGTGTGTAAGATGAGGTGGAACGATATCAATCGCACTGGCACGGAGTTTGGGAAGAGTGTTGTATACTATGGGTTTGGGGCTTGAAGTACGGCGTTTTAAGGGCCACTACACTATCTCACTGCAGTTTTGCGCGCATAAAGACACAACTGTGAGCGGAGTGGCTGTGGGTTTTGCGCAGATTCTGCGTTACTGAAAGCTTCCGAATAGAGAGGTTCAAGTCGAGGACTACTACCTAAGTAGCCGGGCAATGCCTTCGCATTTTCCCGCCACTTCACCTCTCCTGCGTTGAAAATGAGTACCAGTACTTATGGTCTGGAACCCAAAGTCCACAGTCATTTTCGTTCAGGAGCCATTTCCAATACACATCATCTTGCATCTGATCAAAGTCAGCCGCCGCAGTCTTAGTGTATATTGCGAAATGAATCACAACGGAGAATGACTGGGGCACTGCGATTCTGGATGTCATGCCGTTTCGAAAATCGTGTTTTTCGCAGATCCATAGTCGCGTTGTTGGTTGTGCGCACGATTGTGTCCTGGGTCCTATAATACTCCTCCCCAGACTTTTATTGGTGGTCTTCTTATCGTGACTGAAATCTTGGAACCTTCGCAAAGTGTGTTGTTATACAGCTGACAAACCTCTTCGGCATCTTCTCTCCTTGCAAACAGGAGATTGGCAAATCTATACTCTTCTCCACCGTGAGCCCGAGACTTGAATGTCACCAACCCGGAGGTGCCCAGTACATTGTAGGCATACGACTTAGCATACGCCATTCTTCGATGCTTGCGGCTCTTCGATGCCTCTCACCATCAGGGAATCCTGTAAGCTAACATGCCTGCCTTCTCTCTACGAGTTAAAGATTCCTTGAACAGGTAAGGTGCGAGGGTGCCGCAGCTTAATGTGGGTATTAAAAGTGATGGATGAGAGCTACTGAAAAAGCTACCTCGTAGTAAACAGCGACTAGTCCCAATTCGGTAACCCACACCCAGCTACGCAGCAGATGCTAAGGATGGCCCAACAACATTCTAATCCCTGGAGGTGCCATAAGGCTGCCATCACTACACTATTCAACAGAGTTTGCAGCATTCTGATCCTGGTTCCTTCTCCACTTCCGTTCAGTCGACACTCGGAACTCTATACATCAGCACGCCCTCTAGCTCTCCCCATACTCCAGGACGCGGAGAGACAGGAAGGGTTTAGAGTGAGGGAAGAGAGTAAGGAGGAGGGGTTTTGGGATGCTCGTGGGTATGCGTATGTGGACGAGGTGGGCTGGTGGAATGGAGGTCGATACCAATTGCATTGGGATAGAGTTTCGGATTGGGTGTATCGTATGGTGAGGGCGTTCGTGGTATTACAGGCTCCGAGTGGCTTGTACCGTACGGATGTATTGCTGCAGAGACTAGGTCTGCTGAACAATTTCAACATGTATAACAAGTCCTGCTCCCCTATGTTTCCACTGCTATCAAGAATCTGAGTCCTCACTCGACCTCCCAGCCAGCGGCGTAGTTCCCAGACTGTCTAACCCCCTCTCTGTGATCAATCTCCCATCACCGTTCGCCGGCAGCGCAGGCAGTCCCGATTCCAATCTCAACTTCTCATACTCGTCGCCCGTCTTCTGCAGCTGCTCCTGGAGGTACTTCTTCCTTTCCTCGATCCTGACCTTGTCATCCTTCAGCTCTTGAAGTTTGCTCAGAATCAGATCCCTACGCTGCTGCTTCGTCCTGGCCTCGATCTGCAGTCCCTCCAACACCTCATTCAGATCTGGCAAGGGAGTGATTTTAGGTGGTGTTCTGGTGCCGTCTGCCTCGTCTTCGATCTTCTGCCCGTACCGGCCGGCACGCGCTTGCGCTGCTGCGAAAGCGGTATTGCGCTCTTCTTCAGAGTCGTTGGAGTCGGACTCTGAGCCTTCGGCGTCGTTGATCAGCTCGGCCATGTCAGCGCGCCGTTTGCGTTGCGCCTCGCGCTCGGATTTGTGACCCAGTGATATTCGGCCGTCTTCGACGAAGTCGTCAAAGCCTTCTGCTATGTCTTCGTCGTCGTGGATCAGACGCGTCTCGGGGTATCTGTCTTTCGGTCGGAGCGAGATCTCGTTGCGCCTCATGCGGAAGTCGTCCTCGCCTTCGTCGTCGGATGCCCAGGGTCGCTCGCCATCGTCTTCGTACGCTTTTTCTTCCTGCGCGAGACGTCTTCGACGCGCCTTTTTCTCTTCGATCTCGGCGGCCGTGGGAATGGCGGAGGATGTTTCGGCGGGCAGGGCTGCGAGTGGGCCGAACTTTGATGCGATGTCGAGTGCTCGCGACTCTTCCTCTTCCTCTGCAGACGGCTTGAGATCCTTAGGTGTGGTCGGTGTAGAGCTCCGCAGCTCCGCGATGTAGTCCTTGCTGTACGAGGGTCTCCCCTCATCTTCAGAGGCCGCTGCGCCTTGCACAAGCGGTGGCCTTGCGCGCAACTGCGCACTCTTCTCCAGCGCAATCCGGCTCAGGTTCGACTTCTTTGGAGTAACCACTGCATCGCTCGATTCGTCGCCGTCATTCGCATCTGATTCCCCGGGCCCAAAGGATATGCGCAGCGACGAGCGCTTCTTGCTCTTGCCCAATGCTGGTCGCTTCACTACGGACACTACACCGTGAGTTAGCACGGAGCGCCTACTGAGGTCAGAAAGAGGAGCTGACAGTTTGCGACAAGCGTGGGACTTACCAGGCTTCGGTGCTTCGTTCTGCGAGCTGTTTGCGCTGTTTGCACTGTCGCCTGAGTCATCATCGTAGGCGCCGATTTTGCGCGCAATGCGCCCGGAGCCCGCTCGCTTCATTGTGTCTTCTTGTTGTGTGTGGGTACAGGGGGGATAGCTAAGGTGAAGTTGCGGTTCAAGGCTCTCATCTTCACGAGATCGCTAGCGTGCTTTCCGCGCCAAGAATCTCGAAAACGCCCGCTCTCGAGGTGCAGCGCTCGACATTGCAAGCTTCTGTATCAGCTCGACGTCCACTCCCACTAGAACTTCGATCTCTACCGGACCGTCGCGTAATACACATCCATCAACATGCCTCAAGCACAGCCCGAGTTGAAGAAGGCGCGTCTGCTGCGACTATGTAGATTGCTCATGAGCTAACGTTAAGTAGTACCTTGAGAAGCGCGTTCTCGTCCAGCTCAACGGCAGCCGCAAGGTGATGGGCATTCTTCGCGGTTACGATGTACGCCAAAATCAGGTTCTTTTCACAGCAGCCCGCTAATCTACGAACAGGTTTACCTCAACATCGTGCTGGACGACGCATTAGAAGAGAAGGCTGGCGGCGAGAAGGTCCGCATCGGCATGGTCGTCATCCGTGGAAACGCCGTCGTCATGCTGGAAGCCCTCGATCGTATCAACCAGGACGTCCCCAAGATCGGCCGGTAAACCTACAACACGCTGGAGCGCACCCTTCTCGCGCGGCAATCGAGATACGACCGAGGCGAAGGCGTGGCGCTGCTGCATGAAAAGTCAAAGACGAGAGGCTGGGAAGAGTTCTGGTGGTAAACAGCATGCATGGCGTTCAGGCGAAATACTTTATGGGTATGCCTCCCAGAATCGAGCCTGGAGGATCGGAAGGCACGTCGGACCTGCGTTGACATATATCCCATCTTAGGGCGGCACAAATGATACCACATCGCACGATCTTGATTCAGTTGGTGGATCTGGGTGCCAGAAAGATCGTGTAGACAAAAAGTGGGAGTAGCAGTAAGCTACTAAAATACTACATTGATACCACTACGGCCGACATTGTTCTCCGCCTTTGCGTTGCATTCCTGCCTACATTTTTTCCCTTACGTCTTTCCTGCAGTCTAGGCATTTTCATCCAGGCCTACGCCTCCGTCTTTTCCTATGGTCAATGTCTCATATCTGAGCTCGGTTTTTACCTTTCAGAGTTCCTGCGTACCCTACTACCGTCTTGTTTGACAAAACCCAAACGGAAGCTCCGGTTCAAGGCATCGTAGTATTACCATGGACGATCTCGGCATCACAGTGTACCTTCACAACCAGGGTCTGAGCATGGAAGGAGATGAGGAGCTGAAAGCATGCATGTGCATCCCCAACATCTGAACGAACACTCTCATCTACAACTTCGCCTTCCCATCCTTAGTATGCCCCCTCTTATACTCCTGCACCAAATCCCACGCAACCTCGGCATACGGCTTCATCATCGCCCCATAATCCTTCGCCTGCGCACTACTAGCCTGCCTAACCGCATACCTTGCCGCAATACCCTGCATGATGATCGTATTGCGGTACGTCGCAAACGCGTCGCCCCACGTCAGATCAGGCCGCGGGTCCCAGCCTGCGACCTCGCTGTACCACTCGATTAACTGGTCCCGCGTAGGCAATCCTGGCGTGGCGCCTGGCTTGAAGCCCTCGTGCGCTCGGCCCACGGATTTCGCTTTCTCAGACGACGCGGTCAGGTAGGGTGAGAGGAGGTTGTTCAGGTCCGACAGCGGGTGGCCGATGGTGCTCATTTCCCAGTCCAGGATACCGATGACGCGAGGCTCGGTCTTGTGGAACACGACGTTATCAATCTTATAATCGCCATGGACGAACGTGCCCTTGTCTTTTGGCTGCGTGGCCGGGTCGCTGAAGAAAGCTACCATGTCGTCTTGGTGCGGGATCTTGCCCACGGGCTCGCCAGTCTCTTTGTCTTTTGTGGCGGCTTGCGCCTGCGAAATGGTGTTGAAGGTTGCGATTTGCCGGTTGTAGAAGCCGCTGGGTTTGCCGTAGGTGGAGAGGTTAACCGACTCGGGCTCAACGCGGTGGAACTTGGCAAGTGTGGTTATTGCGGAGTGCCACCTGGGGTAGTCAGTATGGGAAAATGAGGCATTGAGGGAAGCGATCTATCTGTACATTTTCGTTCGCTCCTCAGGTGTTACGTCTGGGATCGCGGGGTCTTCAAAGATGCGGCCGTCGAGGAACTCCATGATGTAGAAGTCGCTACCTACAACGCTCTCGTCCTGGCAGAGTGCGTAGGCCTTCGGTACTGGGACATCGGTCTTCTCGAGAGCATGGATGATTCGGTATTCGCGGTCGACCTTGTGCGCTGTCTACAGACGGTCAGAGTACTCCGTGTGTTTGTCGACGTGTGCCTGCACCTTTGAGAGAAGCTTGCCCGGGGGCTTCTTTCTCATGACAAACTTCTTGCCATTCTTGTCTGTGAGCTGGTATGTTGGGTTCGATTGCCCATAACCGAACTGCAACACATTAGCTCATGTAGTCGTGTGCTCTGCGGTCAACACACTTGCTTTATGTCAACGGGTACGGCAATCTCAGGAACATTAGCAGTGATGTAGCGCTCCAACGAGACTACGTCTATGGGTTGTCGCACGTTCCCGGCCATTGTATAGAGCTGTGAAAGGTAGGCATTCGGCGCGCATGGAGGTGATGTACTGACGAGATGCCGAGGTACGAAGCAGCTCTGGGGTCGGTCGCAGTGTGGGGAACTTTGATGCCGACTCGACCCAACTCGAAAATGCAGCAACAAACGCGAAGAATGCACAGACTAACATCAACGAACACACGTTCATGATTGATCGAAATCAAACTCCTGGGCAGCCTCTGGAGGCGTTCCAGGTTTCGAGGTCCTGTTGCACGTCAATGAACATAATGAGCGTAGTCAGCGGGCAATGATCTTCGAGCGCCCCAGATTCACTTTGAGATTTGTGCTCATAGCTCGATTGACCCACAGCGGGCTCCCGTCCTCCCAAGGTGAGTGCTGCTGCTCGGTTGGGGAGAGAAGGAGAAGAGAGTTGCCACGTGAGTACGCGTAAGAGTGCTTCTGTTCGCGTCGCGTCTGCATCAAAGAGTGGAAGGCTAAGGACGCCATGCATGCAGCTATTGTTGACTGCGTGTTTACCAAGTTCGGCCTCCATACATCTTCGAATGACCCTGCTCCTTGATTGCTTTGACGATAGGTTCCATGACCTTGCCTTCTACAAGGCTTCCTGATCGTAGCAGCAGTTGTATTGCTCGGCAGCGAACGCTTGGTATGCACCCATCCCGCGTCGAAAGCACAGGCTTCGTGTCACGGCCCCAGATTGTAGCGTCCGCGACTCAGACCTGGAGACGTCATGGCAAGATCTGAGTGGTTCTCTGAGTATGCGAACCATCTCTATATACCAATGCAGACTTGTGTAGTGTGCTGCAGCAGACAGAGTGTAAACAAACATGGCCGTGAAGGTGTGCTTGTATGGTTCAAGTATCAAGGATCTTCCTCGCTGACTGATGGTTGCTTGGGCCGCAACCGCCGCTACTCTCCCTCACCCCTGCACAATCAACAAATACATGGCAACCACGATACACGAAACCTTGTTCAACGGCAACAGCGTCGCGCACTCAAGCCAATATGTCAGGCTTTGGTAGCTCCATTAGCACCCCGCGCCGTCTACGGCCAAACCTACGACCGGCAGAGTCGTCCCCTAACCTATCCTTCTCCGCCAGCTCGGTTGCACGACAAGCCTCTCTCAGCGCACTCACCGGCGGCGCATCGCCCTCTCCCAACAGCATGGCCGACGGACAAGATATCGATATTGGCGATTTGGTGGATGTGCCGGGTGGCATGCACGGTGTTGTCAGGTTTGTCGGCAGCATTCGTGGCAAGAAGGGTGTCTTTGCAGGCGTCGAACTGAGCAGGGCTTTTGCATCGCGCGGCAAGAACGATGGCGCGGTCGAGGGCACGCAGTACTTCACAACCAACACTCCTGGCTCTGGCATATTCCTGCCTGTTCATCGCGCACTCAAGCGCTCATCAGGCACCTCAGACGACTTTCCGCCTACACCCACCACCCCCTCCTACGCGAACAACAACTTCAGCCTCTCCACCACAGAGAAGCCCAACTTCAGTCCAAACACACCCTCGGTGCCCAAATCCAAATTCTCACAGTCTCTCGGCCCTGGCGCTCGTGCGCGACGTCCTTCGCTACCACGCCCCGAGTCCCCGCTGCGCAAAGCCTCGAATCTGGCTCCTCCAACACCGGGCCGAAGCGGCAGTGTCACACCCGCCCAATTCTCGAAGAGCGCCATTGGAGCTCCACCGAGATTCGCTAGCCCCGCGCCTCCGCGCGCTGCTGGAGTGCAGAAGCCGCGAACTCCAGGCCCTCCCTCAAGACCGTACTCCCGCAACACCAACTCTCGCCTTGGCCAACATGATACAATTGATGAGGACGGCGAGGTTACTCCAAACGATGCGGTACGTACCAGCAACGACTCCATGGCGAACTTCAAGTCTAGTCGCATGGGTAGCCGGCCGACTTCGACTCCAAATGCGGAGGTTCAGCGATTGAATAAGATCATACAAGAGCGCGACAAGCAGCTTGAAGAGCAGGCAACCGCACTCACTGACATGGAAGCTACACTAGCAGAGATCCAGAGCCTCATGCCCGAGGGCGGTTTCGAGCGCGAACCTGCTGAGTCCAGCGATGTGCGGGAACTGCGGTCTATGTTGAGGGACAGGAATGACAAAATTGCCATGCTCACAGCTGAATTCGATGCGCATCGAGCAGACTTCCGAAGCACAATCGACACGTTGGAGCTCGCGAGCACGGAGACTGAAAGAGTCTATGAGAAGAAAGTCGACGAGTTACAGGCAGAGTTGATGGAGTTGCATTCTCGCAATGAAGACGTCGAGACTGTCGCGATGCAGCTGAAGCAACTCGAAGAGCTGGTACAAGAGCTCGAAGAAGGCCTTGAGGATGCTCGAAGAGGTGAGGCTGAAGCTCGGGGCGAAGTGGAGTTCCTGAGGGGAGAGGTCGAACGCGGTCGATCTGAACTACGGCGGGAGCGCGAGAAGGCCGCAGAGGTATTGAAGAACGCCAACACTATGGTCGACGGGCCAGCACCTGTCGGGCAGAGAGAAATCGAACAGCGAGACGACGAGATCAGAGGGCTGAAGGCGATTATCCACTCCTTGAGCTCCGGCGTTCCCGAAGACCATGGCCGCTCCCCTCTTTCGCGACAGGGCTCCTCTGTCGACCCTGAGGAGCTCAAGACTGCACAAGCCACCGCAGAGCGCCTCGAGCGCGAGAAGGAGGAGCTGCGCGGACTTGTAGAGAGAAAGGCCTACCGGGAAGAGGAGTTGGAACGTGAGATTGAGAAGCTGAAGGGCCAGACTGGGACCCCTGCGCAGCGCGAGAGCGTCATTAGCAATGCCGTTTCCGAACACACAATGAAGCAGGGGCCGCACTCGACAGCAAGAGATTCAAAGGACACTGTTGGAAGCTGGCGAGCTGCACCACCAGCACGCTGCGAACCACCTACGACTCTGGAGCCTATGGTCGAGTCAGATGGCCGCTCATCTGCCGCCGATAGTGTTCTCTGGTGCGAGATCTGCGAGACTGGAGGCCACGACATTCTCAACTGCTCCGCTATGGGCGGCGACGCGGCGCAAAAGGACGCCGGATCCCACAACGGCAAGGATGGTGTCGTTGACGCACCGAGGAACCTCTCAGTGTCTTCCGACCATGCTCGACCTGCAGGCTTGACACCAACAAAATCACCAGGCAACGCTCCCACGACACCCTTGCCCATTCCATCCTTCAACCACTCGAACTCCTCACTAGTGCCGCCAAAAGGCGCTGCTGTGGCGGATCCAGACAAGTGGTGCGCATTGTGCGAGAACGAGGGCCACGACGTTACAGAATGCCCAAACGAGGATGCTTTCTGAGCAATGAGAGCACAGCGAGGGGCTCCTTTCCAGCGATGATATCCAGGGTCGTTCGATGCTTTCAGATCGTTGCGTCTAGTTTTATTTCTAATGCTGATACCCAAGTGCCCCTACCACCAGCTCAAATCGTCTTAGAATGATGATGTGATGCCAATTCAATGAGTCATAACCAGAGCACAGTGATATGGCCATGAGATCGCACTCGCATCAAGTGACGTGGAGGGTTTGATTTTGCTCACGTGACCGTGTCGGCCTTGAGCTTCGACCTAAGCTTGCTTCATCATAAAAGTTCTCGGTCGCCGCACGTACTTGCCCATTCAACGCAGGGCGCGCCCCGCAATCCACTCTCTATACCCACGACCTTTCTTCTTCAGGCACTGCGCGTACATAATAGCAGTCGGATCTCATACGTGTGGAGCCAACCGTCGCCACACGCCACTACACGGCATCAGCTAGAACGCGCAAAGCGCAGGAGACGCGACAACACCGGCATTATGGCGCAGAACCCCAACAACCTCGCGCAGTTCAAGTATGCGGCGATGTCCAACCTGGTCCTCCAGGCGGACCGTCGTTTTACTTCGCGCCGCCCCGATGAACACACCGGTGATCCAGAATCACTCGCGGGTCGCATCAACATCCGGGACATGGGAGGGAGGACTGCGCAAGACAAGGCACCCACACAGGCGAAGAAGCCCAAGGGGTTAGGCCTCGAACGGGGGAGTCTCACAGAGGGTAGCGACGTGCTCGAACGCGAGCAGCGCAAGCGAAAGAGGGACGACGGAACAAGCGCTTTTGGCGCTACGGCTGCTGCAGACTTCAACATCGAAGGTCTCCGCTACCGGCCGCGAACACCAGCGACACGTAACACATTCGAGCTCATCACGACCATCGTGAGCAAGGTTCTCGGAGATGTCTCCGTGTCGACCACCAGAAGTGCCGCCGATGCGGTCCTCGAATATCTGAAGGACGACACCATGAAGGACTTCGACAAGAAGAAAGAGGTGGACGACCTCCTCGGTAGCTCAATGAGCGCGAAAGAGTTCAATGAGCTGGTCAACCTCGGCAAGAAGATCACAGACTACGATGCGCAGGACGACGACGAGGACGGCGACGAGGCAATGGCAGACGCTGATGGCGCTGAAAATGACGGCAATCAGGGTGTAGCCGTTGTGTTCGACGACGAGGAGGACGACGAAGAGGCGCAGAACTTCGAAGTTCGCGACGCCGACACCTCAGACGAAGAAGACGAGCAGGAAACGGCCGTTGAGCAGATCGGAATCGACCAGGAGGATGCGGACGGAGGTTTTGCAGACACAGAAGAGATGGTCATTCAGGGCGATGTTGCTGCTTCAGCAGATCGCAAGGACGGCGCAGACAAGTTGATACCCGCACACGAGATCGACGCGTACTGGTTACAACGGCAGATCGGAGCAGTCTACGAGGATGCGCACACACAGCAAGAGAAGACACGAGACGCGTTACAGATCTTGGCAGGTGTCGCAGAAGACGGCGAGGAGAAGGAGCTGCGTGAAATTGAGAATGACCTCATGGAACTCTTCGATTACGAGCACCATGAGCTTGTCGCAAAACTCGTCCTGAACCGCGACAGAGTTGTCTGGGTAACACGATGGAGACGTGCTGCGGAAGACAAAGACGAGCGGACAGTTGTTGAGCGGGAGATGAGGGCTGCGGGTCAGCAACAGATCCTCCAAGAGCTGCGTGCAAGAGAAACTGGCGTAAAGACAGAAGACGCAGGACAGGGCAAGATGAAGTTCAACATCAAGCCCCTCAGCGCTTCGGATTCGAGAGACGTGGATATGGAAGACGCATCAAAGCCGGATGGCATTGTCGGTGGGATGCAGCCCAACAGCCGTCTGGTGAACCTCGACAACATCGTCTTTGACCAGGGCAACCATCTCATGACCAACCCTAGCGTTAAGCTGCCTCAAGGGTCGACAAGAAGACAGTTCAAGGGTTATGAAGAGATTCACGTCCCTGCACCAAAAGCGAAGCGCGATCCGAACGAGCGACTAATGCCCACTTCTGAGCTTCCAGACTGGGCCCGTGTAGGGTTCGGAAACTCCAAGTCACTCAACCGCATCCAGACGAAGTGCTTTCCCACAGCGTTCAACGATGACGGCAACATGCTCATTTGTGCCCCTACCGGATCCGGTAAGACGAATGTTGCCATGTTGACCATGCTTCGCGAGATTGGCAAGCACCGAGACCCCAAAACCGGCGAAATTGCGCTTGACGACTTCAAGATCATCTATATCGCTCCCCTCAAGGCTCTGGTCGCTGAACAGGTGGGCAACTTCGGCAAGCGTCTGGAGCCCTACGGTATCAAGGTCTCTGAGCTCACTGGTGATCGCCAACTGACAAAACAGCAAATCGCCGAGACTCAGATCATCGTTACCACCCCTGAGAAATACGACGTCATCACTCGCAAAGCCACCGATACCAGCTACATCAACCTCGTCAAGCTTATCTGTATCGATGAAATTCATCTGCTTCACGATGAGCGTGGTCCGGTTATTGAGAGCATTGTCAGCAGAACGCTTCGCCGCAGCGAGCAGACTGGTGACCATGTCCGCATCGTCGGTCTCAGTGCTACGCTGCCCAACTATCGAGATGTCGCAAGCTTCCTCCGAGTTGATGTAGACAAGGGCCTTTTCCATTTCGACGGCACATTCCGACCTTGTCCGTTGAAGCAGGAGTTCATCGGTGTCACAGACAAGAAGGCTATCAAGCAGTTGAAGGCTATGAATGATGTCTGCTACACGAAAGTTCTCGAGCAGGTTGGCGAACACCGCAACCAGATGCTGATTTTCGTCCATTCGCGAAAAGAGACAGCCAAGACCGCGAAGCATATTCGTGATAAGGCGCTAGAGGAAGAGACAATAGGCAAGATCCTGAGGTCAGATGCTGCTAGCCGAGAAATCTTGAGAGAAGAGTCGGAATCCGTTCAGAACGCTGATCTCAAGGACCTCATGCCCTACGGTTTCGGTATCCATCACGCTGGTATGTCGCGAGCGGACCGTTCGACAGTCGAAGATCTCTTCGCCGATGGCTCCATTCAGGTCCTTGTCTGTACGGCAACGTTGGCCTGGGGTGTCAACTTGCCAGCCCACACCGTCATCATCAAGGGTACACAGGTCTACTCGCCCGAGAAGGGTAGCTGGGTCGAGCTCAGCCCGCAGGACGTATTGCAGATGCTGGGTCGTGCCGGTCGTCCCCAGTACGATACCTACGGAGAAGGTATTATCATCACAACACAAGCTGAGATCCAGTATTACCTGTCGCTGCTGAACCAGCAACTGCCCATCGAGTCGCAACTTGTCAGCAAGTTGGTTGACAACCTCAATGCTGAGATCGTGTTGGGCAACGTCCGTAACCGAGACGAGGGCGTTGACTGGCTAGGTTACACATACCTCTTCGTCCGAATGCTGCGATCGCCAGCCCTCTACCGAGTTGGTCCGGAGTACGAGAACGATACAGTTTTGGAACAAAGACGAGTGGATCTCATTCACGCAGCAGCACACATCCTAGAGAAGTGCAGTCTGATCAAGTACGACAGGAAGACCGGAGCACTCCAGGCCACCGAGCTTGGAAGGATTGCGTCTCACTACTACATCTCGCACAACTCGATGATGACGTACAACCAACACATTCAGCCTGGTATCACCGCCATCGAGCTGTTCCGAGTATTCGCTTTGAGTGAGGAGTTCAAGTACATCCCGGTTCGTCAGGACGAAAAGCTCGAACTTGCCAAACTCCTTGGACGTGTGCCCATCCCTGTCAAGGAGGGCGTCGAGGAAGCTCAGGCAAAGATTAATGTTCTCTTACAAGCGTACATCTCGCGACTCAAGCTCGAGGGTCTCGCCCTCATGGCCGACCTTGTATACGTCACACAATCTGCGGGCCGTATCTTGCGCGCAATCTTTGAGATATGTCTGAAGAAGGGATGGTCGCAGGTCGCAAAGCTTGCTCTCGACATGTGCAAGATGGCAGAGAAGCGCATGTGGCCTACCATGACGCCTCTACGACAGTTTCCTACCTGCCCTCGCGACATCGTACAGAAGGCTGAGCGAATCGACGTCAACTGGTCAAGCTACTTCGGACTCGATCCACCTAGCATGGGCGAGCTCCTGGGTATGCCCAAGGCTGGCAAGGTCGTGTGCCAGCTCGTCGAGAAGTTCCCCCGTCTCGAGATTGAAGCGACACCTCGACCAGTCACCAGGTCACTGCTCAAGCTGGAACTTGCGATCAAACCGGACTTCGTTTGGGATGATGCACTCCACGGAGCGTCAGAGGCCTTCTGGATCCTTGTCGAGGACTGCGATGGTGAGCAGATCTTGTTTCACGACCAGTTCATTCTCCGCAAAGACTACTCTCAAGGCGAGATGAACGAGCATCTTGTCGAACTGACAGTGCCGATTGATGAGCCGATGCCGCCAAACTATTTCATCACCGTCTTGTCAGATCGATGGATGGCTTCAGAGACCAAGCTTGCTGTGTCTTTCCAGAAGCTCATCCTGCCAGCCAAGTTCCCAGCGCATACACCAACGCTCGACCTGCAGCCTCTACCCGTTTCGGCACTGAAGAGGAAGGAATACATGGCCCTGTACGAAGACGTCAACCGTTTCAACCGGGTTCAAACACAAGTTTTCAACTCGCTTTACACAACCGACGACAACGTCCTCGTTGGGGCTTCTGCAGGTATTGGCAAGACTTTCTGCGCCGAGTTTGCTATACTGCGACACTGGGCTAGCGACGCCGAGGGCCGCATCGTGTACCTTGCACCCTTCCAAGAGCTTGTCGACAACCAGTACAAGAACTGGAATGCACGCCTGTCTGGTCTTGGTGGTGGCAAGGATGTTGTCAAGCTCACAGGCGAGACTACAGCGGACTTGCGACTCCTCGAGAAGGGTGACCTCGTGCTCGCTACCCCGTCGCAGTGGGATTCCCTATCGCGCCAATGGCAACGAAGGAAAAACGTTCAGACTGTCGCTCTTCTCATTGCTGACGAGCTTCACATGCTAGGCGGCGCCAACGGACATGTCTACGAGATCGTGGTCTCGCGTATGCAAGCTATGGCTGCCCAGCTCGAGTCAAAGCTACGAATCGTTGGTCTCAGCGTCTCTCTAGCTAACGCACGAGACATTGGCGAGTGGATCGGTGCCACTAAGCACACTATCTACAACTTCAGTCCCGGCGTTCGCGCAGTGCCTCTCGAGTTGAAGATCCAGACATTCACCATTCCTCACTTCCCATCGTTGATGATGGCGATGGCCAGGCCGACATACACTGCCATCACACAGATGTCGCCAGACAAGCCTGCAATGATCTTCACACCGAACCGCAAGCAGACCCGCTCGTCTGCTGCAGACTTGTACGCCGCTGCCGTTGCGGACGATAACGATGATCGATTCCTCAATGCACCGTTAGAAGACATTCAGCCCATCTTGGAGAAGATCAACGAGCAGTCACTGGCGGAGTCGCTGACCCACGGTATCGGGTACTTCCACGAGGCGCTCAACTCTTTCGACAAGAAGGCTGTACAGCATCTGTTCAAGGTCGGTGCCATCCAGGTTCTGATTGTTTCGCGCAACTCGTGCTGGGAGATCGACAGCAGCGCCCATCTAGTCGTCGTTCAAGGTACTCAGTTCTTTGAGGGTCGCGAGCACCGCTATGTCGACTACCCCATCAGCGACATCCTTCAGATGTTCGGCAAGGCTGGCAGGGTTGGTCAGGACAAGTCGGCAAAGGGCGTCCTTATGCTGCCTGCGGTCAAGCGTGACTATTTCAAGAAGTTCTTGAATGAGGCACTGCCGATTGAGAGTTATCTGCACGACTACCTGCACGATGCTTTCGTTGCTGAGATTAGCGCAAAGACGATCGAGTCGACTCAAGAGGCCGTCGACTGGTCCACGTACACCTATTTCTACCGCCGTCTGCTAGCCAACCCCAGCTACTACAACCTTCACGACACCTCGCATGAGGGCCTTAGCGCTCACTTGTCTGAGCTTGTCGAGCAGACACTGAAAGAGCTTGCGGAAGCCAGCCTCATCGAGCACGACGAAGACGAGGACTCAATCACACCTCTCAATCCGTGCATGATTGCAGCCTACTACAACATCTCCTTTATCACAATGCAGACCCTCATGATGTCGCTCAACGGCCGAACGAGTCTCAAGGGCGTTTTGGAGATCATCACCGCCGCCACCGAATTCGAAGACATTCAGATCCGCCGCCACGAAGACCACATCCTGCAGCGCATCTACGACCGCGTGCCATACAAGATGCAAGACCCGAACTTCGAAACCCCTCACTTCAAGGCCTTCGTCCTTCTGCAGGCCCACTTCTCCCGCATGCAGCTCCCCATCGACCTCGCCAAGGACCAAGAAACCGTCATCCGCAAGGTTCTCAACATCCTCAGCGCCTCCGTCGATGTGCTCTCGTCCGAAGCTCACCTGAACGCTATGTCCGCTATGGAGCTTTCGCAGATGGTCGTGCAAGCAATGTGGCAGAAAGACACCCCGCTCAAGCAGATCCCGCACTTTGACACCGACACAATCAAAGCGGCGTCCAAATTTGGCATTACTGACGTCGACGATTTCATCAACGCCATGGACGAAGACGAGAACCCAGACTACAAGAAGCTCATCGCCGCGCTGGACGTCGATCAGCGACAGCTGGCGGATATTGCAAACTTCACGAATAACTACTACCCCAACATCGAGCTTGAACACGAGCTCGTCGACCCGGAGGACATTGCGAGCAATTCTCCAGCGCAGCTTAGGGTACGCATCACGCGCAACATCGATGAGGACGACGAGCTTAAGACGGACGTGCATGCGCCGTTCTACCCCGCTGAGAAGAGCGAGAGCTGGTGGTTGGTGGTGGGTGATCAGAAGGAACATACCCTGCTTGCGATCAAGAAGGTTACTGTGCCGAGAAAGTTGGAGACGAGCTTGGAGTTTACGCTCGAGAAGCCGGGAGAGCATGAGTTGACGCTGTATCTGGTGTCTGATTCGTACTTGGGAGTCGATCAGGCGCCGACATTTAAGGTCAGTGCTGCGGAGGGGATGGATGAGGATAGTGAGGAGGAGGAAGATTAAATACGAGGGGTGCATTTGTTGGACCCTGGAGGTATCCGACTGCTTGGCGTTGAGGATGAGGTTGCATGGGTGTAGTATACGCATTTGTTTACATGTCGAAAAGTAATAAGATATTCCGGTTTCAAAGTTTATCCTTCCTCATCCTCCAAGGCTCTTGTGAATCTGAGAAGACTGAACGAGCAATCTGCCACGACCTCTTGCTACTTCCGAGATAGTGCTCCGAAGCCTTCGGGTTCCTCTATGGACAGCAAGAATTCCAAATTTCGATCCATACTTCTAAGCTAGAAGGAGCTGTATCGATTGCTCTGGATAAGGCGTAATGCCCGAGGCACTCTGCAAGGCCCATCTCCGAATCTCTCGGAACTCCAATAACTGGGCCAAACAGATGATTCTGTCGTCTCCGGTGGTGCTTGGAGTGATGAAATGGCTGAGGACGTAGAAATAGATCTCGTTGCGGAGCTCGCCTGGTAAGCGGAGTAGGGGTGAAGCGGGCTGGTCTGCGAGAGCGCAAGTGCTGTCACTGCTGTCAGTGAAGGATAAGGAGACGAGGTACTTGGTCAGGTACGCTCGCCATGGCGAACTTGTTGGAGGCAGGTCGCCTTCTGTGGAACTCGAAGACCAGTGGAGTGAGGAAAGTAAGGTGTGGTGTGGTGGCAACGTTGGACGTACGGCTGCAACATTATCCTGGCACGGGGGTGGCCGCTTTATCTTGACCTACTTCCATAGTGTCAATGATCTGAATACCTCCAGGCTCTTCCTTCCACTCCACTGCTTCAACTGCGACGCCAAGACAGCGATTCCAAAATAGAGTGCGGCCCTTGGTGTCATAGCGGTAAGGAGCTTTACTTGGATGGTTTCAGACTTTTGTCAGCATAGCAGGCAATTTGACCATCTTGATGGACGATGCTGATGCAGGTGCCGCTGAATACATAGGCGTAGATTTTGTTACGCCGTTCACCTGGGAGGTGGAGGAATGGTGAGGTAGGCTGGCCTGTGG
Source organism: Macroventuria anomochaeta (assembly GCF_010093625.1). Classification (NCBI taxonomy): domain Eukaryota; kingdom Fungi; phylum Ascomycota; class Dothideomycetes; order Pleosporales; family Didymellaceae; genus Macroventuria; species Macroventuria anomochaeta. The sequence continues at coordinate 162,788 of NW_022985403.1, read as the reverse complement.
ACGGACTAGAAGAGCTGTCAGTGGGACAGTAGACACGAAAGATAGGAATATACGCACGACATTGTAGCAGTCTTTGATGAAGCGATCATGGAGGACTTGAAGACGTCAAAGTGTAAGTTGATGGGCAGTGTCGTTGACTTCCTACTCAGCAACAAAAATCATTTGGCCATCGGTGCAGGGCCTGTCTTTGACGGCGCGCGACATCCGCGCAGAGACTTGCTTTCTACCGTATCGTCTAAATGTCTTCAGGTACAAACCTGACCCGCTGTTGCGAAAATGGGTTGACAGACTTGAGGCGGAGCAAAGGGCAACGATCCGAGATGCCCAAATCCTCTAGAAGCGTACTGGAAGGACTCGGCGCAGAACATAACTCGAGCAGTTTGGAGCATAGTTGACTGCTAAGTGTCGATAAAATCCTCATCAAGGAGAGCTTCCGTGCATTGAAGCCAGCGGAGAAGGCGGTCATTGTTGGCAAGGCGCAATTAAACGGACGGAAGGTTGTTTCAAATGAACACCAAAACCAAGGCCTTCCATAAAGTAGGTTAAGCGGTACGATATGACATGGTTCATGACTCTGAACCTCTGTTGAAATGCCATTTTGTGCCTTCTCCTTCACTTCGTTAGCTTACCGCTACCCGCCAGCTTGTGACGTAAGCTCAACTTAGAACGATAAAAACATTCCGTGCTCACTCTGCATCCACACTCCGATACGATCAACATCGCCATCATGAGCATGACATGCATGCGCAAGAAGAAGCGTGCTGCCACCGATCAACACACAGGCCAAGGCAACAAGCAGCTATCAACAGATTTGAGGCCTTTGAGATCAAACGCGGGGCTTAGAGCTCGCCTTCGGGCGCAAGAGGAAGCGACGGCTCGTCCACTGTGAGTCCATTCGTCACCCACGAAATTGAGGCAGTACTAAAGAATCGCGGGATCACTATCAACCAGGAGCAGTCTCCGCTCCTTCGTTTGCCGGGTGAGATTCGAGTCCGCATCTACGAGTTTGCCCTTGGGGGCAATTTGATTACACCTGGCTATATCCGCAAAACCGATGTTACACCTGGGCGTGTAGCACGCTATCACACAGGTAGCGCCGCGATGAGCACTTTCAGAAGCATGATCATGTTCTGTCGCACTATCCAGGCTGAGACAGAGCTTGTGCTGTATAGCACGAACATTTTCTGTTACACTTGCGATTCCGACTGGACACCTTGGATCCGACTGCTCGATCAAAAGAAGCGCAACGCCATCAGAACCGTACAGATGGACTACTACGGTTCTTACCGCTTCATTTACTCAACGCTATCTTCTCTCCTCAGCCTCTCAAATTTGAAAATGATCATCTTCCGATCAGGGAGCGGCCTTGGGCTTTTCAAGCAAGCTGTCCAGGAGTATGCGCAAGCAAGGAAGTGGCAAGTGATCTTCGATGATTTGCCACCTTGTGATTGCTCTTACTGCAGAAGTCTCAGATAGCAGGCGAAAAGAAGTGCTACGAGTCGTACCTGTCTTTTGGCCGGATGCAAGAACGTATCCGTAGAATGTGCAAGAGCGGCTGGTATTGGCCCGAACCTAAATGATTAAACGTCCTCCCACCGCTCTGTTCCAACAATCCGTTTCAACTATCCGTCTTCTCTACGACCTCTTCGTTCGTATTACCGTCAATATAGTAGTCGCCAACTAGCTTGCACCTTAGATTCGGGACCGGCGTAAGGACAAACGGCACAGCAGTTCTTGAGACGGTGCAACAGACGTCGCCAACCCGTGTTGCAGGACCAGGTACAAGTTCAACGCAACCAGCTTCTGAACCCACATCTATGCTTTCTCCCTCTTTGGCTCCTTCCTTGCTTCCTTCCTTCCTTCCTTCCTTCCTTCCTTCCTCCATGGCGCGCTGCGATGCGGGCCAATTGACCCCTCTGATACTTTCCAACACCTACGTTCGCTCGTTGTTCCTGAATGTTCTTTTTGTGTAACGCTCTACTCAGCATTCTCCTGTAAATCTAATTCTGGTTCTATCTCTTTCACGACAATCTCCACATCCATCGAGGCTCCAAGCATTGCTCTTAAGACGCTTTTTGGGAGATCCTTTTGACGTTTCAGGTCTTGTACCTCGAATACAACTCGCTTCAGGCCAATCCACTTCCGCATTGGCAGGAAGTAGTCATAGTTGTCCTTCGGATTTTCTTGATTACGCACCAGCGCCTGGAAGTGATCCATCTGAAACTCCTAGGAACCAAGGAAAGTTTGTAGACTCAGGACCACCTGGTTGATGACTGTAACTTGTGCCCATGAGAGACTGTTAATCAAGAAGTTACTATCGTCCTCCTGGTCGACCCCATCCGGGGGCACAAACGTGTTCAAAGAGTATGGGAGTAGGGATGTTTCTGAGTACAGCTGCCGACACGGCTTCGAATCCGTCGTTACTGCAATCGATGCGGCCCACGTAGTAGCGATCTATTGATTCCGGGGTGGACGTTGTTATGACCGAAGATCTCTTCGTAAATTCTATTTCAGGCTGCCACGTTCGACCTTAGAGCGTGCAACAGGCAAATAGAGAAATGGACAGTTCTCTCAGTATTGTGGGCCTGATCTGTTCACCGAAGTCTTTTCTGCTGACATTGCAACACTCCAGTGCGATGGTGGCCAATAAAATACTCACCCAAAGACCGTATTTTAATATCTTTTCATTTAGAGTCCTACTGAATTTGTTTTGCTTTCACTTTGTCCGCGCTCTTCTGCACGGATTCTGCATAAACCGAGCAAGTTCCAGATCGATCTAAGCCCCTCGCCATGTTCAACTTTCTACAAACTATGTGGAAGAACAAAAGCGCACAAAGTACTGAGTGGATGTAAGTCCTCCTTCAAACATCTTAAAATGTGCAATATGTGCAGCCTAACTCTGAATACAGTACTACTCTCAACCAACAACGATCGCCTTTCCTAAGCCTGCTAGCCGAGATCTGAAACCGCATAGACCAGTATGAGATTGGTGACAACATCATCTGGGTCGGCTCCGTCGATCCTGGTGCCGGCCTCGTCTTCAGCCCTACATCCATGAGCAAAGGCCTCTGGGGTTCTGGTCAGCACCTCGCTTTGTCTCATGCTATACTTACTGCCATCTACAACACGTGCCGCCAGATCCGCTTCGAGACACAGGATCTATACTACAAGCTCAACATCTTCTATGGCCAACTTTCAGTCCTTGTCAGTCCTGGTATGATGGAGCGACATCCCAGTCTACATCATGTCAAGGTTGCCCGCATCGAGTTGAAGGCCACCGACATAAAAGTTGCGGGCAACAAGGCTATGGTACTTGACGTCACTATCTATTCTTATTATCAGCTCATGGTTCTGGCATCGGTTAGGGGGACGAGAAGATCATCCATTTCCGCTACAACACCGAGGCCAAGAACATGGATTCACAGCTACCGAAGAAAGTGCTGAATAGGATGCGAATGGTCTTCCAGGAACGTAGGGTCGGTTAGCCTGTTGAGTTCGCTTTGGAGATTAGCGATCATTAGAGCCCTGTGAGTGGTGGTACGACTAGAAATTGGATATGTCAAGGGATAAACGACTTATGGCGACATTCTTTGGGAGGATTTGTGATAAACCGTAATAGCGCACTTGGAGTGTGGTGGCTGTCAGTGAATCGGTTCTGGAGTAAGGGTCAGGGTCACAAAGATTTTGCTTGTGAACCTTGGAATTGCAATCCATTTTCGTAGTTTACACACATCATCTTTTGACTTACCCCGCATTCATTTCTCTCGCCAGTTATCAGATTTTCCCAGGACTTTCGATACGAGAATTGAGCTTCAGCATGGTTCAATTCACATGCATCGGGTACACTGCCATGCGGCGACGCCCTCTATGGGAAGATTTGATGAAGGGAATGCGGAGACTATACAATGATAACCTGTAAGATGATGTGTACTGTCTTGAAGGAAGTGTTGCTCTGACAAGTTTGTGCAGTACAACTGAGAATCAGGAGCAATCAACACTGTTGCGTCTGCCAGGTGAACTGCGCACTGCGATCTACGAATACGCTCTCGGGGGCCAGGACATCACAATCCGGAAACACTTGAAGACATACCAGTGTAAAGCCTTCAAAATCTCGTACTACGTTGGTCCATTGAATCATGTGAATCATGTGATCGACATTGATGGGGATGAATGGAGCTACAGCGATGACGTTTCTCTCCTGCTGGCACTTCAACGCACTTGCCGTCAAATCTACCAGGAGACGACAGGCATGTGGTTCGCCCTCAACACCTTCCAAGGTCGCGCAGACGCGATTCCCGCATTCATCACACATCCGAACACCAAGATTCAACACATACAAAGCGTCCGTCTTCGCTTCAACGCGGTCACCAGGCAACGCGGTGTACCGCGTGTTCCCGTTATTCTGACCAGCGACCTTCACGATGCGTTAGTATCGTTGCGACTGTTGGAGAGGCTGAAGAAGATCTCAATCGTCTTGCCAAGGTCTGAGCGGCCTGAGCGCGATACTGAGGAGGCTATTCTGGCTGAGATGAGGCGCGTATTGGAGCTGGAAAGGGAAGGAACGCGCGTGCAGATCACTTTGGAGTTTTTCGATCGATAGGTGCGCTCAATGAGATGGCTGTTCTTGGACTGACTGAACGGCAATGAGGGCGCTCATTCTAATACTCCTCTTGTGCCAATTACCATTACTTTGATATACTTATTTCCCCAGAGAGCTCCTAATGGGATGAATCCAGAAAGTTCCCTTGTCACTCGGCGCGCAAAGTTACCTCAGAGAAGTTCGCAATCTTGTTCGAATTACCATCAGGCTTAGCCTTCAAGACAAAGTCAAGGAAAGCCGTAACGTACGACACCGTTAGGTTCAACATCCTGCAACCCTCAATCGTACCCAACACCTGCCCAACTTCCTGCGGTAAGTTTTCCTGCAGACCAAGTACCTCAGTGACAAGCGGCAAGTCCGAAAAACTATAATGCGCAGCTCCCTCCACCTCGAACTCTCTCTTCCACCCAGTCAACTTTGTCCAAGTCGCCTTCCATGACGGATCCGTTTCTTGCGTCTTATTTTCGTGGCCCATGAGCATGAAAGGTCGTTTCAGACCAGATGTGATGACCGATCCGAACATGGTTCCATCAAGGTTCACGCCGCCGCGAATAGATGAGATAGCCAACACTGCAGCTGCCGCTGCAGCGCCTCCAAGTGAGTGTCCCACCATGGCTGTCTTGCGGGCAGAGTATCCATACCCACGGTCAAAATCTGGTAAAACTGCTTTGACGAAGGATTGATTTCCCAGCTGTCGGTGTACGAAGGCGATATCCCTCACGCGTGTGGCGAGTGCCAGCTCGATGTCTGCATCGCTGTCGATGTCGGCTCCTTTGACGGTGGTGCCTTCAGGAAATTCGACAAAATCGGCATCGTAGGGGTGATCTATCGAGACCACCGAGTACCCAGCTGCAGCGACAGATTGTAGCATACTGCTGTAAATCAATCGCGAAGTGCCGAGAGCACCGGAGAATAGCACGAGTGGCGGATGCTCCTCAGGCGATGAACAACGTGGGACAAAGGTTGTTGTATTGCAAGCCTCGAGCTGTAAAGCGGAGAAGGACCCATTCGGCAGACCATAGGCGGCGAACTTGTCGTTCTGAAATGCCGCAGTTGCTGGCGGCATATATGGCTCGAGGTGCTTGTGACGACAGCGAACAACAGGCGTGAAGAGAGATACCATCATCCTGCGAGGACTTCCGTCTTTGGCGAAAGGGTCAAGGCGCCCAGGCGAAAAATGAGAAAGAAAGAAACTTCGGTGGTATCATCGTGATAACTAGGGAAACGTGTGCAATAAAGAGGAAGCTCAGAAATTAGCTGGTCGATTCGTGATGTCGTGTGGAAGGGCATCATCCCATCGACCCTTATATACTTTGAAATGCAATACAGACATGACTGCGGTGCTAATTACAGCGCTCTTTCGTTTCCTAAACTGTTCTTGGGTGTTGTAGAGAAGTCCGTTGTTCGGCGACGAAGGCCCTCAAGCTCGACGCGAATATACTAGGCCGAAAATAGCCTAGACGCGCTCTTTCTCTACCTATTCGGCTTGGTCAGTCTCCACTCCTCCTTCTACGCCAGCCCAGCAAACAACACTGTATCAACACGATGCCGCCGATTGACCTGAACGTGCCTTGCATGGATTCTGTCAGCTTCGGACTGATTCGGCATGTCTTGCGTCGCTCACCATTCATAAAGACAAGTTTGCGCAGTAACACTACCTTTTTCTTCTTAGTCACCAACAGCATCCGCGATCACAATCCCATATAGCGCCCACGGCAGCTTCGTGCACTCATCGTGTTCTTGACTGTAACATATGACGCAAGCTAGCGGACCCTACGATGGACGCAAGGCGCGAAGGAAGCGGTGCGACCGCTGTGTTGAGCGCCGAATTAAAGTAGGACTCACGCGCTCTTGTTTCCAAAGTCGTAGATTGACGGACTTCATCAGTGTATTGGTGGCTTCCCCTGTCTGAACTGTAGCAAAACAAATCGTACATGCCACATAACGACGAAGCGAAAGACCTCTGCACCAATCTTCCTTCACGCAACGCAAGCAACCTATACGAACACGGCCCATTCCCATGTGAACAAGACAACGGTTTCTTTGATCCCGCGAGCACCTTCAATAAAAAGCGATATTTACCTGACACACTTCTTCATATCGTTCTTACACCAGAATTCATTCACAGGCATAGCTCCACGATTCGAAACTTCGCTCTGCTCTCTTGTTCACCACGCTCCCGAACTCCGCGATGCGATCAACGCAATATCTGCGCTTCACATCACTCAGCATAGCCAGCTCGCCTCCACTAGGGATGAGAATCTCGCAGCACTGCAAGCATATTCCCGTTCTGTTCATTGCGTACAAGCAAAGATCGCATCGAAGTCGTTCTTGTGCGATCCCTCGGCGTTGTGGACAACCCTGCTACTCGGTGTATTTGAGGTCAGTAATGTCTTCTTCGAGCCAGATGTAGAAATTGCCAGTACTAATTCTCTATAGCTGATGCGTGACAGCACTGGCACCAACTGGCTCGCACACTTCTTGCATGGCACAAGTACTATCTTGCGCATGCAAGGTCCCAACATGCTTATCCTTCCAAACAAGGACACCGAACAGCGGCAAATGTTCTTCTTCGGTGCACGAATTTTCGAGATCGTACGCGCGCTGATATTCACTGAACCCACCTTCCTTGCCGAACCGGAATGGAAACTGGCAACCAAACTGTACTGGATCCAGCACATGGGTGCCTGGACGCCTAAGGAGGCGTTATTCGACATTCTACCACAGTTCGTGGACTTGGGTACACGGACTCTCCACTTCGTTACCAATGCTCAGAATATGCCACAACAGGTGCAACATTATTCTGCGACATCATTAGCCCAAGAGGGCCTTGTTCTGCAATCTACTCTTCTCCATTGGCACTCGGACTTCACCTCTTGGGCATCTCTCAGTGTCGATGGGAACAAGCTAGACGTGGAGATAAGCATCGCGCGTGTGTATTATCACACCATCTCTGTTTATCTTGACGGTATATTCTCATACCACGTACCTTTTACATCCGCATCAGCACCGCCCTCTCCGACCTTGAGTAGCACCGTAGTAGGCGGGCATGTGAGGCAGATCCTAATGACAAGTGGCAGCCTACTGGACCAGGGAAGTGCGGGAATACTTCTGTTCTTCCCATTAAGGGTTGCAGGGGCAAGGGCTCGCGATCGTTCGACTCGGTTCGAAATTCTGCAACTGTTAGAGACAATCACACTGAGGGGTTTCTCAGTAGCCCAGTCGTTTGTGAATGACCTCAACGAATTGTGGGCGCGACAATGAACGAATTGACAGCACGGAATGCTTGGAACTGTATATTGAAAGGACTTTCAAAGTAAGGAAGACGTTGTCTTGTTGAGTGGGAGCGTACACAACAAAGAGCTGCTGCGGAAATCTTTCAACATATTTAAGGCGCATAGCTACAATATGGATGCTAAACAACTCGGTTTGGAGCAGAGACTATATGTAGTCAGTAATGATCAATAGGGCTGGCAACTTTCAGTTCCAGTGAAACAACTATATTGACAAGTACATCGATGATCTGTCATAAGATAGCGCCCACATAAGAACATGTGTGTAGGGCTGCGGAGTGAACCTGCTTGCACGCAAGGGGTGCACCAGAGTCCCCGCCCAAATTAAAATAAGCGTCCTGTACAAAGTTGGGGTCCGAAAGCCATGACAGGTATTTAGCTATGCCTTTGTACTAATCGAAGGGATAGCAGTGCTGAGCCATCCCATAGGCTCGACGACTTTCTTTGTTGTTTCGGGATCTGACAACGCTCTAGCCAGCCCCAACATGTGCAACTCTGCAAACATCGCTATAGCGACCAGACAAAGAACCATGGCCCAAATACCGCGCAAGCGCTGTTGGACTGCCTCCCGCGCACCTACGATTGAGTACAGATTCGTGTCGTCAAGATGCAAACCACGGGCGAGGATTACTACGACATCCCCGATGATGAACTACCATCAGCGAACTTCGCGGCCCGTCCCACGAGAGAGATTAGCGAACTCGGTTTACTCGTCATTGATGGACTGTGGACCTTCACGAGCTTTGCTTCGTCTTCATTTGAGAATACCGACGGCGAAGACGATACTGACGACGGCCCGACTCCCACAACTCTTACCCCAGAAACACCCTTAATGCCTCAACCGGAGATGCCGCGCACACTGCCTGATACGCCGGCCATCACAGTGACATCGCTCTCGCGCAGACAGTCGCTACGGCAAGGAATAAGGAGTGTGGGCGATGTCGTAGCAATCGTGCGAAGACCCAGTATGCGGCAAAAAGCTAACACAGCACTGCCTAGTGCGTTCAACTCCACGGAGTATGCACCGCAAGATGCAGCGAGAGGGAGGCACTTAAGACATCTATCATCTAAGAACGATTCAAAAGCTAGGAAAGTGTTAGGCATAGACGAAAGGCTATTAGAAAAAGAGGTAGTGAAACCTATGTATTCAACTGATGAATGTGAAGAAGAGGAGAAAGGGACGGAGTTATTGCAAGCAAATGCATCCTTCTCTCGCAAATCAAGAGTGAGGGAGACACTGGAGAGGAAGCAGCTGGCAAGGCTGAGAATGGACTTTGTGGAATCAGAGCCTGACAAATCCGTCGACTCACCTCAATCGATGCTAGGCACGCCAGTAGAGCTGTACGCTACACCTGAGCGCCAGCCTGGGCGATTCAGGCCAACCAGTGCAATCTATGGCAGGCGAGGGACCTCAACACCAGTTTCACCAAAGACGCCCTCGCGCTTCCAGAGACCACAGCCACGATCAGACGGCAGGTTTGCCGGCGACGAGGACCTCGAGGACCTGTATCAGACAAGGATCTACGTGCCTGGTCCGATCCATCTCGAAAAGCACCCAGCCTTGCTTCGAAAGGATTCCGTTGCTACTTTGGACCCGTTCGCCAGCGAAACAGATTCGATAGTCGTGTACTTCGACGGCATTGGTCTGATCGAAGAAGCCACAGATGAATGCTTGGACCGGTATTGGCTGAACGGGCAGCAACAGGCGCTACAAGAAACGGATTTGGATGTGATGGAACTCGAACCTCTGAGCCCGCGGAGTCAGCAAAGTAGCAATCGAAGGATGCCTCCAGCATGTTCTCGTTCTCGTCAGCGTCATCAGGCGCCTCCGTGCCACAAGGCTCTCCACAAAAGCGCCAGCTAATCAGATTAAGGAGACTGCTCTCGCCGGCACTACCCGGCTCGAAAAGTTCCGAAAGTTGTGAACAGCAAACTGAAGGCTCGTGACATGCTAGAAGAAAACGGCCTATGTTTGGAGAAATCGAATCAAACCTAATGGAAATTGAAGACTCATAAGCCGTGTTTGAGATGAGAACGCTCGGTGAATTCTCGCGCCAAGAAATATACGACTCGCTGCTGGCCTAATGAGGTAGTCCGTGATGTGACAAAGCGTTCGATAGAAAGAAATGCAAAAGGTGTGGCTCGAAGGGGATATGATTAGCAGCGTAAAGTCGCAACGGGGCGTTGAAGAGGAGTCGGCCCATGTGCGATCTGAAGACCCTTGTGGATGACGACCGTTCTGCCTTTGCAACATCCGACAGAGGCGCGGGGGCCGCGCAAAAAGCAATACCAGCTGGACGAGGATGCGCTGCCACTGATGCAGAGATTGACCGAATGGAAGAGGATGCAGGATAGCTTGTTGCCCTTTCACCGAGTGTGGGCTCACGATAGGGTCGATCCTTGCCAAGCTGACATGGGTCGGTGCACACTCGTCCAAAAAGAAAATGCGAGGCAGCGAATGACATTCACCCACGTCTCCTGTCATCCAATCACATTTCAGATGGAAGTTGGTGATCTTCGACTTGGGTTGCCCTCCTGAGCGACGTTTGGCCCTGTCACGACCCGCTCAGCGCGTCCCGCACTCGTCAGACGTCCTCCGCTCGAGCCAGCGCATCAACCGCCTGCCGCATTTCGTGTGGGTGCTAAAAGCCCATTATCCCCATCATGGCCCGCTTCCTCCTCCATTGCACGCCTCACATTGCTGAAGAACCTCATTCGCCTTTATATCGTCCGCGTTTCAGTAGTCAGCTATTCTATTGTAAGATTTACTGCACAGACAGACGCACATCAACGTTCGCAGATTGTTAACATCGTGCAGTTTGCTTCCTACAAGACCACCACATCTGCCACCAAATACTACCTTAACATGGCCAATATCTATATAAATAGTAGTAGTAGTGCCTATGCGATACCGGAACAGGCGAAACTGGACTTCTGGGTCAACAACGCCCACCTCACTGAGGAGGAGCGCCAGGCAGCTTGGTTACACGGCCCCCTCTACCAAAGCCATGGCTTCGACAACCCCGCACAGCCATCGATGGCCCACCAGACCCCAAGGACGATGCCAAACAGCATGTCGAACTTGACACAACTTCCTGTATGGACATCATCTTTGGTGGTCGCTCTCCCTATGTTCTAACCTCCAGCAGATGGACCGCACCCAATCCGCCCCGGCCTCCCAACCCAGATCCACCACCATCCCCGAGAGCAACAATCTCCAACGCTCAGCAAGCGACCTCACCATCTGGTCAGCGACATCCAACGAGACGAGCGACTATGCACTCTACTCGGAGCAATCGATGCGGAACCAGGCCAGCCTTCAGGCCATTCCTGAGGCTACGGTTGAGTACACCCCTGGTGACTACGTCAATACTTGCATTGAGCAGGCTTCATCGCCTTCAGTCCCCTTTCATAACATGCACGTGCAACTAACCCCCCAATGGTGTCAATTATCAGATTGCTCCACATCACCCAGCACACCTCAGACTGCGCTGATGACTCCTGTTACTCAATCTAGTAACGCCATGAGTCGTCAAAGCAGTCTGAACACCTCTTTCCTTGATGAAACTTCTCTGCGCGTTCAGTCTGATTTGTCTTACATGCCTATCCTCCCTGAGGATAGCGCACTTTCCTTTCCTTCTTGCTACGATGGATCGAAATTCGATTCTAATTTCCTTGCCTTCACTGGTCCTGCGGCCAGTGAAACTGTCGTTTTTCCTGTGTTTTCTGTTCCTGCTTCAATGGCAAGTGTGCAAGCACTTGCCGCTTCTTCCGGACAACATCATCAGAACGAGTCGCACCTGGCGGAGGATATGCGGAGGTCGACATCCCACTCGTCCGAGAGCAACGCGAGCGACGCCTCGGCGCCGTCAACTTGCTCCCGGCAATCGCGCCGCGAGCGCGAAATCAATGCCGCGGCTGCGTCGCGCCCGCTTGCCCCTAAAGCAAGCGAGCCACATGCGGAGGCCTTGTCTAAGCCATCCAATGCTCAGATGGCGCGGATAAGGTCCGAAGACGGGTCTTCCAAGACCGTAGGTGTGATCTCTAAAACACCATATGTCCGCCCCCAACACCCTAAGATCATGTGTCAGCACTGCGACGAACGCCCTGACGGGTTTCGCGGCACGCATGAACTTGATCGCCACATCGCGCGCGCGCACGCTGTGGTGCGCAAGGGGTATATCTGTGTTGCGCCGTCTTTCGACAAGCACTTTCTCGACAACTGTAAACACTGCCGCAACAAGAAAGTCTATGGCGCATACTACAACGCCGCTGCGCACCTGCGCCGCGCACACTTCCACCCGCGCAAGCGGGGCCGGAAGGGCAAGAATGACGAGAAGCGCGGCGGGATTGGTGGCGGTGACCATCCTGCCATGGACTGGCTGAAGCAGCATTGGATTCAAGAGATGGAAGTTCCCAACAACCCGCTACCTACGTCGCCTGAGAGCGTGTCGGACAGCGCGCCTGAGACCGAAGCTGCTGGCGCTGGCTACGAGACGACGTTCGATATGGTTGATGTGTCGAAACCGTATCCCGTGGGGCAGCAGCAGTTGCCGCAGATCCCGCTCGACTACGGGTTGAGCGCGAGTATACAGCCCGTTGACCCTGTCATGTACAATGACAATTTCGTCTCGTATCCTGCGGTCAACGAGTTTCAGTTCGATGCCTATGGTATAAATCCTTAGGTTCAACCCTAACGACTAGTCCTTCAGGCTCGATCCTTCTTTCTTCTTCATTACTATCTTCATGTACATAACGATTGTCTTTGGGTTTAGGGCGTTTGAGATCGCTGAGACCACCAATCGCTTGGTTGTGGTAGGTCCGCATCTGGTTCACAAAGATTGGGCTTGGGTACATGTTTATCACGCTTCACAGTCGTACTTTTTGTAACTATCCATATCATTGTATAACGTTCATGCCGCTGCGGTCGTTCCCGCTTATCATAGGACATACCAACGTCGCTTCATAAGTTCTTGTCTCGAGTGGTGCTGCAATCTAGACGTGAGGTATGCATCCAGCCTCCGTCACTGAGATCACCAAGGATATGTATCGAGTCCTGTTGAGTGTCAACATGTTGTATAATTGCGCGTGCACCGGCAGGGTAAGATAGATCGAGTGCTTGGTCATTTGGTAGTATTATGTTCGTGGTTATGTTGAGCCGGAGGTGAGCTCTCTTGTGTAACACTCACTCGCTATCCCTTTTTCTCGCCCTGCGATCAGACCCAAACATCTAGTTCAGAGGACCACCGTTAGGGTAGCCACCCTGATCAACAGGGTTCGCAGGACCACCAGTCTGTCCCGCCGCGCCTCCAGCCTGAATATTTCCAGCCCTCTCCTGCTTGATAGCCTCTCTCGCTTCAGCCTGCTCAGCCTTCTTCCTGAAGAATAGTCAGCATGCCACTCCTATCATCCTCGTACAACCATGGAGACTCACCTGTCCAAATCACTTGTAAAGCTCGGCTCACTCCCACCCCCACCCATCCCCTTCCCGCCCTGTGCAACAGCGTCCGCCACCCTCCCCTCACCCGGCGCAGCCATCTGCTGCCCATCCAGCTCCTTATGCCTTCCTACATCCTCTTGGCTGAGTCCCTTCCTCTCTTCACCAGCTGGCGCGCCGTGCACGCCCGCGCCCTCCTCGAACTTGGCGTTGCGGTCGCCGGCGGCGTCGGAGGCTTGCTTCTGCGGGATGCGCTGGTCGACTGAGGCACTGTTGTCCGAGGCGTTGAAGCCTTGGGTGGCTTTCTCGGTGGGGTTTGCGGAGACTGGGTTGCCAGGGGTTTCGTAGGCTTGGTTTTGGGTTGGTTGGGAGGGGCCGGTTGGTGAAAGGGCGGACATTGTGGTAGTGTTGTGTGGGACAATGGTGCTCTGTGGGTGTCAAGAAGTGTGTTTGAGTTGAAGGTTTCTCGATTGATGCTAGGAGAAGTTTAATTGGGTTGTGGAAAGGTATGTTGTGGAAAAGTTGCGAAGTCGGTGGTCGATGAATGCCATGACGTAGGCGGGGCGGCGTCATTCACATCGCACCCCACGGCGCGTTCCTGGTCTCGTGCAAACGCGCTTGTGGCACGTTTATCATCAGGCTGAACCGCGTAATTTAGAACACGCAGTTGGGCGGAGACGGAGAAAGCTTTACTTTTGCATTTGCGTAAGATGCCGATGCCCCTTTAAGGCTGAACATACCTCCCTGATTGATAGAAATTCCGTCCTAACGCCTTCGCTATGCTGTGATGATCCAATGATGGGTATTTCATTCCGTTTCCATGACCACGTCCTCCGATTGCTGTCTCGACATCGCTGGTGTCCCGTTGCTCTCTGCGTTTGACTCCGCCGCCTTGATGGCCTTTTCGCGAGTCTTGCGATTCCATTCTTCGATCGAATCTGGCCCCCCTTCAATCTTCACTGGCTTGCTTTCTGATGGGATACCGAGCACTGTCCCCTGGAAGCGGGATTCGACGCCAGTTTTGCTGTGCTTCTTCATGAGTGCTTCAGGTTGCATTAGTGATGGTCTGCAGATAGATGCATACTCGACCTACTGTTCAGGTAGTCCTCCATCTCCAGCTGGTCAAGCTGCTCCGTAGGATTTGTGGCAACCGGCTTATAGGTGCCTGCTATCCGTCGAATCTCCTTGTTCTGCTCGCCCTGGACCCATTCTATGAACTCAGTCACGTCTGCTGTGTCCTCAGCATCGCGCCTGCGTTCTTCCATCTCTCGTGCGCCAGATTCGCCGTTGTATTCTTCCAGCGGCTTCCGCAGATACTCTTTCCAGAGTTCCTCGCCAGCGGTCATGGTCGGCACTAGCAGACCACAGTCCTGCATTGCCATGCGCACATCGGAAATGTCGGGTATCAGGTCGTTGTGATTTGAGTATGCGTTGTATGCGGTGCGCTCAGCAAGTAGTGTCAAATACCGCGCTGTGAGATCCACCACTGTGTCGACGGCAGAGGGTTTGCCATAGTGGAAGCCTGTCGCGCGCAGGACGTGGAGGACTGCGGGCCGCAGGAGGTTGAGGAACAGGTCGTTCTGGGACATGCTGGCGCGGTCACGTGGTTTGTATGGATGCAGAGGTCCAGTGGATGTCTGCGATTACCGAGGCAGCAGACAGCGCATCGTTGGGCGTGTGCGGGTGAGATGGTGCTCGTTGCCAACGTGAAGGCGCGTGGAGCTTGGACTTTCACAGTCGCGTCCGCCAAGACTAATCTCCGCATTCTATTGTCGTCAGTCGCACCTCCACCACACAACTGCTATTGAACAGTCGCCAGTGCGCATTTGCGCTCGACCACTGTCGCCCATGCCCGTGACTCGAGCTACCTCTCCGTCGACACGATGAAGCTCAAGCTCAAGAACCCCAACGCAGCTTCTAGCGACGCACCGGCAGCACCGCCTGCGCCGCCTGCGGCCGGAGACGCAGCACCCGCACCCGCCGCTGTGAAAATCGGTGGCTTCAAGCTCAAGTTGAAGCCAGCAACTCCTGCTGCGCCTGCAGCAGACGGTGATGCTTCCGCCGACGCGCCCAAGCAGAAGCGCAAGTACACCAAGAAGCCTAGGATCGACGAGAATGGAAACGCTGTTCTACCAGGCAAGCCGGGGCCAAAAAAGAGGGCTCGCGAGGATGGCGAAGATGGAGAGGTGCCAGTAGCGAAGCGCAAGCCGAAGCCAACGCTGAAGAGCCTGGAAAGACTAGACGAGAGCGACGATGAGGAGGACATGGAGCTTTCAGTGCCTGTGCAAAGAGTACCAAAGATGCCCCCAAACCGCCAGACGTCCCTCAAGCTATCCATAAAGCCCAAGCCTTCAGCCTCCGGTGCGCCTGCACCGTCACGCGGCACCACGCTACTGAAGGTCAAGGGTGCGGGGCGGCCTCCGATGAGACCACTAGGTGTAGGATACGACAGTGAAGCCGAGGAGGCAGAGGTCGATCCAGCAATAGAGGCACAGTTCGTCTTGCGAATGCTCCCAGGACCTGACTGCGACCTGTTACGCAAGTCTATCGAGGAGAAGACTATAGGGCGAAGTGCCATGCAAGGAGGACCAGGCGTATACTTCAGATTCTTCGACAAAGAGGGCAGGAAAGCTATGGTTACGATACAAGGCCGTCACTACGCTGCCTCCATGGTGGAGCTACCAAACATCATAGAATCGATGAAGAGCTGGAACAAGAAGGACTGGGTCAAGACTGCAGACGTCTGCCAGATGCTCCTCGTTCTGGGTAGAGTTCAGAACGAAGACGAGGCAAAGAAGTACCCACGACCAGGCTATGTCGAAGAAAACTCGCACCGCTATCCTCATGGTCTCACGCCGCCCATGCGCTGGGTTCGCAAGCGGCGCTTCCGACCGCGGAAGTCTTACCTCGACGTTGAACGAGCCGAAGCTGAGATGAATGCGTTATTAGAGGCTGACGACAACGCCGAGAACACAAAGTACGAACTTGTCGAGGAGGGGGCGGAGTCTTCGGAGGACGAGTCTGGGTCAGAAGACGACGAGGACGAAGAGATGATGAATGCACCCGCAGAGACTCCAGTCGAAGAAGTCGACGCTGCTGCCTTGGAAGAGATGCTGCAAGCTGGATTCATGGAAGACGACGATGTCGAGATACAAGCCGACGGCGAGGACATCGAGGCTCTGTTCGGCAACAGCGACGCCGTCGAAGGGCAAACTCCTGTCACTGCGCACGACGCGGCTATGCATGCACTTGCGCAGAATGGCAGCATTGTTGTCGAGCCCGAAACCGCCCCAACTACACCAGTCGCCGCCACATCAGCAGAGGACGACGATGACGACGACGATGACGACGATGACGATGACTCTGACATTGACGAGGCCGCTGCAGCTGAGCAACAGAGGAGGGAGCTGCTGGAGGCAGAGGTTGCTGAACTGGAGAAGGCCTGCCAGCAGAGTATCGAGTCGCGCGACAAGACAAACAACCCTCTCTTCAAACAGCGTATGAACAAGACGATCGAGAGACAGCAGCAAGATCTTCATATCAAGAAGAAACAGCTCAATGAGTTGAATGGCAACCTGGACGCGGACGACTAGGTCTGACTAGGCAAGGACCATAATCACACAACATTGCATTGCACAGGAGTACCGGCTATGGGCATTGGGACGGCGCAGATCATCTGTAAAAGCACCGAGGAGGGGTTCATCATACTCAGTTACCTGTTCATCCATCACTAGATACCAACTATGCATTTCAACTGCACCCTTGTCGCGAAGATGCTCGTTAGTGACATGATGTTGACGCTCATGATGCCGTGCGACAGGTTGCTTTCTTAGCCACAGAGGTACTCCTCTACTAACAAGCTGCCACTTTCAAGTGTACCTTCTCAGTCATCTGACTAATACCTTCTCAGTCATCTGACTAACACCTTCACCAGGTATCTGCGAGTACACGCCGAAGCGACGCCATGTCACGTGCTAGCAAAACTACGCTAAAATGGTCGGTAATCGCATCTATTGTCTCGCCCCACCACTTCTTTTCCCGCCCTCGTCACCGCTCGACTGCAGCAACCAAGACTTGCGCTCACGTAGTACTAACCTTTGCACAGTATATAACTGATCCTTAGGCACCTACAGTGAAACTATCGCAAACATGGCACCACCTGGACCCCCACCGTATACAATAGACCAGATCAATGCAATGAGCACGAAAGAAGAACGATTACGAGCGCGCGCAGAACTGAACAGTATGTGAAAGAGGAGGCTTACACGGGGAAAATATATTGACGGCATAAACCCAGGCTATATTGCGCGCATGAAGAAAGAGCAGCAGGATCGACTTGCCAGTTTCTCGAATGGTTACACCGCCCACACATCTCCTTACGATGGCGGCGCAGCAACAGCGTACAACAACCCCGCAAACAGCTACGCCCCTCGGGGTCGCGGAGCGTACAACAGCTCATATAGAGGAGGACCACAGCGTGGGGGTTACGCTTATGGAGGGCGGGGAGCTGCTTCCTACCATCCGTATCAGCGCCCACCGCCGCCACACGGCGCGACCAAATTCAAGAACCGAACCGTCGTGTTCAACAAGCCAGATGTGTCTGCTGAAGCTTCCGGTACCGAGAGCGCCTCGGCTCCCGGTTCAGCACGTTTGTCGAATGCTCATTCAAGACAGAACAGCCAACCACCTGCAGAACCGAAATCCCTTTGCGCAACATTCACATCCACAGGTAACCCACTACTTTGAGACACCCAGGTCCGTCCCCTTTTGCGATTGCGTCTAACTTCTGTGTAGGTCTCTGTACCCGTCATGGCTGTCCTCTTCTCCACGATCCGAACAAGCAAGCGCTCTGCAAGCGCTGGCTCTTCAAGAACGATTGCAACAGAGGCGACCACTGTTCTCTGTCCCACGACTCCACACCGCACAACGTCCCGACGTGTCTCCATTTCCAGGAGGGACGATGCACGAACGAGGACTGTCGCTTTGCGCACGTTCGCGTCAACCCAGCAGCTCAGATTTGCGATGCTTTTGGACGCTTAGGATATTGCGAGAAAGGTGCTGAATGCGCTGACCTGCACGCATACGAGTGCCCCGACTTTGCGAACAAAGGAGAGTGCATCAGAGGCGACAAATGCCAGCATCGGCACGTACATCGTGCATCTCGAATGCGAAAGCCAACCGGTCGCTCTTCACCAGAGGACCAATCCCGGGCAACTTCTCCAGAGGCCGAAACTACCACTGCCGGGGTACAAAACTGGAGTTCGGATCCGAACACAGACACTTCTCATGCACCTCATCTGTTCACAGAACAGGTCGACTACGTGCCTTTTGATGTCGAGGATTAGGTACCACGTTTCACGGCATACTCGACTTTAAAAACCTGTAGGCCCCCTCTCCCGAGCAGCACTACACTTTTACCTAACCCTTTCCTCGCGTCAAAGTTTCTGCAGTTTCGATTGCTTAACTTGGTAGGCTCTTTTGACTTGCTCATTGGACCGTTTTGACGTTCGAAGTTTCGATTCAGCGTTGCCACGACATGGTGCGTATTGCGATGATACCCCTCTAGCGCTTCACGACAGCGTGAGTTCCGTGATTCTTGGTAGTTTCCTAGTCTCTTGGTGTCAGTAGATAGCTGGGTCCGGGGTTGGACATTCTCATTCATCCAGAAAGAAAAGAAAAAGCATGTACAAACAGAACAATGGAAAAGAACATATATCTCACAACAAGTTCCGTGATCAACGACGTGACTACCATATCAGTGAAATAAATTCTGCATGCTCTTCCTCGCCTTGGTGGAACCAAAATAGACCGCGGCTGGTGGAGGCTCGGGCGGGCTGAGGCTGAGCTTGGCTGTCCTACAAGCAACTCACCTCCATCTGACATTACGCGGCGCAGCTTAGCCAAGCTCGATGCATCCTGCCACGGTTGCTGAGAAGCTGCGCCGATACAAGACTACTCTAAGAGTACAATAAGAATCCCCAGACATCTGGGACCGCAGTAAAATTGCAGTTGCAACCGCAATAACAGCACCCCTCACCTGACCCATATACCCCTTGAACGCGCCCGCTTGCGACGCGCCCGCTCGCGACGCGCCCAGCCCGATTGCTCAGCAACCATGCAACTCAAAGATCTCCTTAAGAAGAAAGATAAAATAAAAGATGAGGGCGCGTCAGGGACGCCTGAGAAGGGTCCGACACTGAGCCCTGATGTACCGGAATTCCAGTTCTTTCGCACCACGACCAGCACCCACGAGGCTATCGAACCACCCTCATTCCCCGGCGACCCTACGCGCTCTGAAGCACCCCTCTTAAGCCCCAAAGACACAAGAGGGTTTGGCAGGTTCAGACGGCACTCGAATGTCAGCAGCACAGGTTCGCAAGAGAGCAATGGAAGGGCTAGTGAGGATGGGACAGGGAGGCCAAGAAGTGGCACATTGAGCGAGCGGTTGCATTTCGGGCGAAACAAGAGTGCAAGTAGTGTCAACGTGCCGGACAACCTGCCAGACGTGGGAGGTGCAGTGGTAGCACGCAACGAGGAAGATGAAGCGAAATGGGAGAAGAGAGCTACGGTGCTGGTTCAAGGAGGACCACTCGGGCAGAGCGCGCCGCCGACACCCACGATCGAGATAAACGATGTGATGGCGAACATGGGCATGGCGCCTGCTGGGAGATCGGGCGTGCAGAGACAGCCCAGCACTAGCGCGCTGGCGGACGAGGAGAATATCCAGAAGGCGATCAGGTTGCATGAGAATGGTAATCTTGAGGCGAGTACGGCGCTGTTTGGGAGATTGGCGGATCCGAGCGGTGCGAACAATGCTCTCGCTCAGGTCTTGTATGGGCTTGCGCTACGACATGCTTGGGGCATTGATGCGAATCAAGAGCAAGCAGTGCACTATCTGTCACTTGCGGCATCCAACAGCGCTGAAGTTGAGAAACTTGCGCTTGGTGCTGGCATGAAGAAAGGCGGTGCTGCGAAGGGCGAGCTGGTGCTTGCTATGTACGAGTTGGCGAACTGCTTTCGCAATGGCTGGGGTATCAAGAAAGATCCGGCTGCGGCAAAGCAGTACTACGAGACGGCTGCCAATCTAGGGGACGCAGATGCGATGAACGAGGTTGCCTGGTGCTATACCGAAGGGTTTGGCACGAAGAAGGACAAGGTACGTCAGTCCTCAACTTCAGCCTCCAAACCTCACCCCGTAACTTTTCCCTGGCTCTCCTTCGTCGCTATGTTGGGTATCTACGGGGGGTCTGTATTCAGAGGCCTACGCATTCAAGCCACCGATCATGTGTCGCCAGTGTAAGCTTCTGCACAGCGGCAACGCGAACGGTGAGCTTGGAAGACTGCTCACTTTCGCTCCCGTTATCCATCATCGATGTCTCAGAACCCTCCGCATGATAGTTTTCTCACCTTCCGCCTCACTGTTTGGGCAGCAGTTCTCTTGGGATCTTGTGCATCTCACTCACGGCATCTCACTTGTGTTCGGCTACTGCGGGAACGAAGAATATTGGTTGCTAACAGCGCCTCGTGCCTGCAGTTCAAAGCGGCTCAGTTCCTGCGCCTCGCGGAATCGAAAGGAAACAAGACGTTAGGGAATACTTGGTAAGTACCAACATCTCTTCGTTCAGCATGCATCGGTTCGAGTTACCAGATGATTACCCGGCACGGATGTTACCTGCCTGTCATTCCCTTCCAGGACATCCCGCATCACAAACCGCCAGAAGTAACACTCCATCCGCGCCAACCGTCACCATCAACATCAACATACCAAGATCCTCGGATCAAGCAGAAAGTCCACCACCCACCCACGCGGTCCATATCACTAGCCACGACATACCAGAACGTACCCCGTTTCGCCGCTCATGCGCCAAGCCCGCTCCATTGGCTCTCAGTGCCCCATTTCAACATCTTACAGCATCCCCAACGACGCATCGCTCGCTTAGCAGCTGCTAGGTACGGCCCTCACCCTCCCTCCCGCAAATGTCACTTGCAGCACCCCACCAACCGCAGCGCATCGTCGCGTGCCGTGTCCGCTGCCAGACCCCATCGGGAGCGTCGGGTGTATGGCTGCGCCTGGCGGGATGGATTGAGTGCCATATGCGGTTGGGCTGCATACACGTGGCATGCTGTCGCTGGTGGGGGAGGGCTGAGGGTGTGGAACTGCTTTGGTGAGCCGATGACGGAGGAGAGCGAGGGTGTCAGATGGGGCGGGCTGGATAAGGCCTTCAATCATCAACGATGGGTGTTATTGTTCGATCAGACTGGTTGATCGGTGTATGCGACTGCTCCTAGATATGGAGATGGCACGGCCACACCGAGCCGCGACGCCCGCCCGGACTGAGTGAAGCTGTCTAATTGACCTCAACTCAGCCGAGAGCTTCGCATAGCTGTCGCCGCTCACTGGACCGAGCTGCGAACTCAACTGGACTGGACCGCACCGGACCGCGCAGGGCCGACGCGATACCCGTGAACGAGTGAACGTACCTGCTTAAGCACGTGCTGACCGATTCACAGGATCTGGAAGCCAAAGTACGATCCCAAGTAGTGTTTTTGAGATAGCACGACGAGGAGAGACCCCACCAGCAAACAACTGAGTGTTGGTTACCGCTACTTCTGAGGGTTGCACATCAATAACATTCATGAATTCAAGATCTGGCGATCAATTCTTCTCGAGAATATGCTGTGCACCGGACCTGTCAAGCCGCATTAGGCCTCTGTGCACTCGTCGTGATGCCGGAAGTGGTCATCTGGCGCTCGATAGACCGATGTTGAGGCGTGAGTATACGCAAGTAGCACAGCAACGAATTTCGTAACACCAACACATGCACACAGGCGATCAGCGCTTTGGTACCCCTACTACTGTCGGCCGTATGGAAGCGTGCAACCGCGCATCTGGAGAGTGTACATGTTGCCTATCATCTTGATAACTTGCCTGAGCTCCCGCTGCCTCCCGTGACTGCTGATCCTGCCATGGTCACGCCGGATGCTCATGCATTCCAATCGAAAATGTCACAAACGTGCCCAATGAGAGAGCCGTGTCCGCGTAATGTGCACCTGGTTTTTCCGCATTAGCCTCTTCACCTGTTTCACTACGCACTCACATAGCCTACCACAGCCATGAGGAAGAGGGGGGGGGGTCTATATTTGCTAACTATTCTCGCTAGCGCTGGTCCAGAGAGTTAGGAGAGGTGTGTGGCGCAGTGTGGTGACGGTCTTGGTTGTACGAGAATCTTGTTTGTGAGTCAATGAGGATTTGCGGAAATCGCTGGGTTTGCTGGATTTCTGCTGCGAGGTACGGCGGTGTCGGGTGCGGTATCGAAGGTGGTCGCTCGCTGTGTGCGCGACGAGTGGGGGGAAGAGTCACAATGCAAGTGGTGGACGTGGTGTAGGTGGATGGAAGTCGAACAGTATCGTCCGACCTCAAAAGCAGAAAGTGTAGATTGTCCAGAACCTCCTCCAACACTAGCTAATAAATATAAATCGCAAGAAATATCAATCTGTCACTGGTGCGGTGATGCCATCATCTTCAGCCGTAATTCATATACAGTGTCGTAGCGCGTACATCGTCTCCATCTCCAACCTCATGCTCGATTCGTGATCGTGATATCCAATCAGTTTCCCTCGCTCTCATCTCATCATATAGACATAAGAAAAGCCACGGAAAGGACACGCTCGCTCGCTACGCTCTGCTATAAACACTAACCCAACAAAGCCAAAAAAAAAACAAAACCAAAGGTGTTTGTGAAATAGGAAATATGTGTAAAGCAGCAAATAAAAGTCAAATAAATGGTAGCCGTGGTAGCCATCACGGCACGCCCAAAAGCAAAGTGCAAAGGTGCAACCGCCATGTATGCTCAGCGATGTAATCGAAATGGTTTCGACGTTGCCGTCCCAGATGTAGAAAATTGGCCAGGCAGATGGCGAGAAGAAGAAGGCGGCGGAAGCCGACAATGCAAGTTGTCTCAAAGGGAAGCCCAGACGGAAGGCGGGAAGAAGGGAAGCGCTATGCTAGAACGAATTGATGCAAAGAGGTCACGACAGGGTGTCGGACGTAAGGAAAGGTGTTGTTGGTTGTTGGTGGTTGGTGGTGGGGTGGTACTTCATCCCTCGGCCTTGAAGCCGTCGGAGGTGCTAGGCCTTGACATGGCGGTGGACTCCTCGACGATGCGCTTGAACTCGTGGACGACCTCGGGTGAGATCTTGTCCCAGAGCAAGCTGCGAGTGTAGACCTCGGCAGCGGACTCGCCCTTGTTCTGCTCGCGCATAGCGGCAAGGGTGGCGGCGAGGTTGCGGCGGTGCGATGGCTGAGAGGGCGAAAGCGGGTCACTGAGGTCGTCGCTGCCGATGCTGTAGCGAGGGCGGGTGAAGTCGAGGGAAGTCATGCTGCTGTACTGGGCGGGTGTGATGGAGAAGAGCTGCTCGTTCTCCTGCTCCTTGGTGGGAGCAGCGAGCTGAGAGTGCAGTTGATCGAGACGAGAACCAGAGATGCCGGTGTGGTCAGAACCGGACATGGTAGCCTTGGGCCAAGCCATGCCGGATGGAGTGGGCTCCAAACCAGTGACGGTGTTGGCAATAAGACCCTGCTCGGTGAAAGCAGAAGAGACACCAGCATCCTTGAGGATGCTGTCGAGAACGTCTGCAGAAGCAGCGCGAACCTCGTCAGGCATGCGAGGCATAGGCGGTGCGGCGCCGGAGCCAGACTTGCTTGCGACGAAAGCACCACACAGCAGCAGCATGAGCAGAAGACCAGATGCGACAGGCTCCTTCTCTTCCTTGACACGGGTCACGATGGCCATGGGCTGTTCCTGAGGAGTCTGCTCATCGGAGGCGAAGTCGTTGACGAAGATGTAGTTGTCCCACTCGTTGCCGCCCATGTGAAGGTTGTCCATCTCGGAAGCGAAGTCGGTGAAGGTGGTGCTGGGTGCGACGGTCATGTTGCCAGGGCTGTTCTCGAGACGCTCGGTAAGAACGGCGACCTTCTTACGAAGCTCACCGGTCTCAAGGGTGTGGCTGCGGACGAGCTCTTCCTTGTCGAACTGCAACTGGTTGATCATGTGATGCATGTCCATAGACTCGCGATGCCAGTTCTCCTTCTCAACAACGAGCTGGTCGTACTCAACACGCATGGCAGCAAACTCTTCTTGCATGCCGCACATCTTCTCGATCCAACCCTTCTTTTCTTCCTCGAGCTCTTCAGTGTGCTTCTTCTTGCGTTGTCGAGAGTCAAGACTGCGATACGTTAGCTGATGAACAATGGAAGCAGAGACCAAATCATGGATTGGGCCAAGCGAGGAACGCTGAACCGAATTCCAAAGAGAGGTACGTACGCGGCCTGTCTGTTGCGGAGAAGTCGTTTCTGTTGCTTGAGCTCTTTCATCTCGTCCTCGTTGGTGCAGCTAGAGATGAGCTGATCGATGTTGAACAAGTTGCGTTCGGCGGGGATGTCGAAGCGGGCGTTCTTCTTCCTGATACCACCGTCGCGACGAGGAGAGAAACCGCGGGGAGGAGGCGTGTTGGGCCTCATGCGCTTGGG
Organism: Macroventuria anomochaeta; assembly: GCF_010093625.1. NCBI lineage: Eukaryota > Fungi > Ascomycota > Dothideomycetes > Pleosporales > Didymellaceae > Macroventuria > Macroventuria anomochaeta. The sequence continues at coordinate 137,928 of NW_022985403.1, read as the reverse complement.
CCCGGGCCGTGAGTCCATCTCATTCTGGTTGAAGGCCATCCAGTCCGCGTGGGTGTGCGGCGACATGGGCTGCTCAGCAGCAGCGTTGGAAAAGACAGTGCTGGGTCTGACATTTGCGTGCACGGGGAGTCCATGGAACATCTGCTGCTGGGGCTCAGGAACGAAGGCTGACTGGACACCAAAGTCACCAGGACCAAAGGGATTTGAAGGCTTGGGTGCTGTCGGGGTGCGGATGCCAGAGTTGTCCATAGGCCACGACTGCTGGCCGTAGGTTGCAGCTTGGTTAGGAGGAAGACGAGCGAAGGGGTTGTTGCTCTGCTCGGTGAAGAAGGGGTTGTTGACGTTTGAGTTAACAACCGAACTTGTGGCAGTGCGGTCGACAAACTGGTTCTGTGAGAAATCCTCCCAGATGGAGCCATCGGGCGAGAAGATGCCCTGGGTGGAGGTGGTTGGCGACATCAAGGTGGGTGTGTCGAGGATGCCGGCGTCCAGTGTCTGTTGGTCGTCGAAAGAGAAGGCGTTGGGTTTCCGGTCGTTGCTGGATAGCGTCGACGAGGGTCTGTGAAAATCCATGTGATTTTGGTTGTTAGTGTTGGAAAAGTCCATGGCGTGGGCGGTGCTGGAGTCTTGTAGCAAAGTACCGGTGTGGCCCGGACTGGCGGTGTGGATTGCTCTTTTGGGTAATCTCAATGGCAGGGCCCTGGCAGAAGCGCGTTTTCCCAGTGCTTTCGATTGCACGGGCACGGACGAGCACTGACAAGCAACGGCGGCCTTGCGCGTTCCCCAAAAAAAAAAAGCGAGCGATGTGAAGCTGCGCGTCGGCAGGGTGAGGGCTGCCAGGAAAGATGGTGGTATGAGTGAGGGTGCTAGAGTACGGGTGGGGAAGGCAGGCTAGTTATCGCAGACGGCGGGGTGTGCGCCCGAAGCAGAAACCTTGGACGAGCTAGGCCCTCTTCTCTGGGTGCTAAGCAGTGCTGGGGGGGAGCAGGAGAGTGACTTCCGTGGGATGCACGCGAAACACGGGCTGGCGCTCCCATTCGGCGCCCCAAGCAGCGTCGGGTAGGCTTGCATCACCGCACGAATCTACCCAGAAACGAGTGGCTGCCGTCGACTGCGGTGCAGGTGGCAGCCAGCCAGCGCCAGCACTGTGCCATTCACGGCGCGCACCTTCTCGCTCCCGTTTGCCCTGCTGCCCCTGCGCGTGCCATTTTGCGTGGTGAACAGACGGCCGGGCAGTCAATACTCTGCCCGCCTGTTTGTCGCGCGCGCTGGATTCACGGAGAGGTCGAGCTCGCGTCACAGCTCATGGCCGCCATGAGCGCTGATTGCACGTCAGGCCAGGGCTGTCACTGTCCGCGCAATACTTTGGTACGACAGGCCCCGTACCACTGTAATCGATACGCTTGGTCGACTTGCGGGCCGGCCCTTCAACAAGATTCCCCCGTCACCACCACCGTGATTCGCCAGAGCGCTGCTTGGAAGCCAACCTTGGCCGGCCGTAAGCTCAGTAGCAGTGAAAAATCTGCCAGATGCAGACAAGACTGAGTCAAGGCGATGCGCGTTTCCAAACTGCGCGATTGCTGCTCTCCCGTCGTGGGCGCGGGCGATATGTAGACGTGACTTGCAGTGGTGGGCTCTGTGTAATCATGAGTCCAGAGCATGAGATGCAATACGGGCTGCCTTTCTCCGAGGGACCCTTCCTTTACCCATCAAATCAACCACAGCCAAATCGTCACATCAGCCGATGCACTTCCAACTTCCCACTTTCCGTCCAACTGCTTGTTCTCGCCATGCTGCGCGAAGGGCTCACCTTGCTCGCACTCGTCCAGCCCTGGTCAACGGTGTCATCATCCCTTTGGCCAGGCGCGCACTAGTCATCTCACCGCCCGGCATCTGCAGCGACTGTCCCTGTCTATTCTGGGAAAGCAGACATCCATTCCTGTGTTTCTGTGTTCGCGCTCGTTATCGTGCTGAGGCGCACCAGCGCCCGTTGGTTTGCCTTGCCGACCTTGGATAATCCGTCACGCTGGGCCTTGTCTGCTTGGAGCCTTTCGAGGAAAACACTGCATGCCGTTCTGTGCTGCCTTAGTACATCCGATCTATTTACCGAGCGTCTACCGATCGGCTGGCTTACGCACTTATCGAATAGACGCACGTCATTGGCTAGTATCTCGCATTTCTCTCGATTTCTTAAGTCTATTCTCAGTGCAAGGTAGAGGGACTGCGCTGCTTGTCACGGCTGTCGGGCCTCACTTGCTCCAAACGTGCCTGATTCGATCACATCGCCAGAAATCCTGCTCACGGCCGTAAGGTGATGAACGCCTCGCTCGCCAGAGGCGTTTGGTATCCCCCCAGCTGTACAACCTATATTCCCATCTATCTAAGACATACGATCTCCCCACTCACATCTGCTTGTGTTACCCCCCAAAGACGCCAGATCGCGTCGCACAGCGCGGCAGCCGAGCGACCGTAAGAAGCAATGCAAACGCCACGAGCGCACAAAGTGCTTTGCAGTCGCAGCCCTCAGCCACCGTCAGATCACGCTAGCCGAGCCGAGTCGGGCAATTGCTGAGGCCCTGCTTGCACCCTGGCGAAGCAGTGATTTGTAGGGGTGATAATTCTCTGGATCTCTAGATCGCCGTTGGGAAGTCCCGTTGATCTTGATCGGTGGACTGACTGATAGACAGGGCAAGTACTTTTTTCCCCACGGCGCGTACGCGTACCCTATAGTACACAACGATGGTGGTATATCAGTTCCAGCCCTACACAGTACCCACTGCAGGAAGCACTTTCAGTCCACTGAAGATCCTCAATTGTTTCTTCACGCTCGCATCTCAAAACACTCTCCGACCTTGACCGGACGTCCCATCCCCTCACTCGTCTTCTCACCGATCTCAAAATAACCCCAATTCATGCTGCTGCCCATTCCAAGTGCCTGAAGACCGCCCTGGAAGTTGGGCTGCAATTTCACTTTTTCAAACCTTTGAGCATTGGGGGCGGCGTGTTTCCGCAGCGCTCATTCGCGAATTCCTACTAGTAATAATGCAGGTTGTAGAAGTGAGGCTGCAGCGGTGTAAGAACCCACATGCCGCTCCCGCCGGTGGAGGCGCGCAGCTCCACCACTCACATCCACAGCTTCTGGAAATCCAGAATCTCCTGCTCGGGTTTAGTAGCCAGGGTGCTGCGCAACCAGTAAGTGTTGATGTCTTGGCAGAGTAAACAGTGCACGGCTTTGTTGTGGTGATGTGAGTCACGTTTTCCCCGGCCTGAATCATAGGGCTGAGGTACCCTGTCCGTGATGATGTGGACAAGGACAGGCTTGCAGGCAGAATTACCTGCCCAACGTCAAAGTCTGGGACCGGAGATTTTGCGAAATGAGCAACGGCTAAAGCTCGAGCAAAGGCCAGAGCACGCTGGGCATACGTCGGCCGATGACGGCAAGATCACAGCCCTACGAGGTCCGAGTTCGAGGTTCAAGTCTTGACTTGTGCGTGACTCGCGGAGGAAGTCGCGATACAACGCGATTTGATATCGCGAAGTGGATCAACATACCCACTGAGCGGAAGCGCTGCGCTTTCCCATTGCTCGTCGCGCGAAGAGGACGCGATGCGACGCTTCAACCTCTGCTTTTGTTTGTTGCGGTGTAGAAGTTTCAGATTCGCAAATTCGTCCGATGCTCGATTGCGCGTACCTCCCTTCTTTGGAGCTGTTACCGATTATCTAGTCGTCCCAAATCGACAGTCGCGAAAGTGCGGTGAACAAACCGGAATCGCAATCATGACATTGTTGAATGTTTGAGACCTGCAGGTCAATGGATCTGGTTGCGGAGTAGTCTCCCTTGCTGGATGTATGAACTTCTACTTGCGATCGCGCGGTGCAGTATAGCACTCCTGGCTGTCTATCGCTGGATGCGGTTTTCGATGGCGCTTTTCTGTCCTCTCCATGTCTCATATCCCCTCGTTGTCATCCCTCGACCATAGCTTGACGGTTCGATCCTTTCCTCCACTGACGATCCACGCTGCATCGCTCGTCACGTCCGTACTGAAGACTGGTCCTGAGTGACCCTGCAGTGTCTTGCAGTGCGCCCAATCGTCTGCCGAGAAGATTTGAATATTCTTGTCAAACCCAGAAGATACAACGAATGTTGATGCCTTTTTGGGGATAAGCTCGCCCTCTGCATTGTGCTGCAGCGGTAGACCACTTGCTGGTCCGTCGGTCCCTTGATACCATCGCAAGTCGGTGACACCCCCTGTATTCGCGGCGATTGAGTTTGTTTCTCGCATGGCTCGTACGTCCCAGCACTTCATGAAACCATCTCCTGAGCCCGAGAGGAGACGATGGCCGTCTACACTCCAATCTAAGCCGTAGATGGGCTTGATGTGACTTTCCAGCATGTAAATCACGCGACCTGTGCGAACGTCCCACACTCGGCCGATACTGTCCAGCCCGGCACTGGCGACCAACGAGCCGTCCTGATTGAAGCTGACTGTGTACACCTCCTTCGAGTGGCCTTCTTGTGTCAAGAGCTCCTGTCCAGTTTCCACATTCCATAGGCGCCATGTGGTGTCGTCGGAAGCTGAGGCGAGGTAGCGTCCAGAGGGGTGGAAGGCCAGGCGACAGACGCGTTCGGTGTGGCCCTCCAGTGTCCGCAATGGCTTGTCGTCGTCCAGTGACCAGAGCTGCACCTTCCCTCCTGCTCCACCAGATGCAAGGTTGACGCTGCCAGACGACACAGTGCTGCCTGAGAGAGTTGCGCCAGGCACCCAATCTATGCCAGTGGTTCGCTCTGTGTGTCCTCCTCGGTATGCCTTCTTGTGCTCCAGGCTTGGAATTTCCAACAGCGCGACCTTGCCACCCCACGTGCCGTATGCAACATACTGTCCGTTTGGTGAAACGCGCACGATACTGACTGGCCGGTCGGCGGTCTGCGATCCGTATAGTTCGAAGCCCTTCAGCCTATCCTTGATCTTGTTGCGGTGCTCGACGTGTGCCTTGAGGGGTATTGTGGCTTCGTGGCGCTGGTATGCGATGCGCTGCTTGGCTCGTGGGAGGGAGTATTTTGCCATGTCTCGTCGCGCATCCAACAGTGACTGCGCGCCTTGGGTGTAGAACTCCTCCTGTTCGTCTCCAGGCGCCTCTGCGTCTTCCATGACAACGTCCTCGGCATCTTCACCCCCTGCCTCAGCTGCGTCCGCCAGCAATGCGCGCAAGCGGTCGCGCCGGTCAGCTGGTCCTTCGCCAAAAAGGGTGATGGGCTCCTTCAGCGAGCGGAGCCGTAGTCTGACGTCGCGGTCGGCGGTCGGTACGATCAGCTTGGCCGCGCGCTTCTTCCGCTCGAACTCGGCGAGCAGGTCCGAGGCCATCTCGTTGCCTCCTCCACCGGGCATGGCATGGTTGCGATCCAGTGCTGCGCATGTTAGCCCCGATGAACCCGCAACATGGGCGCAACGACTGCGAAAACGTACGAACGCTGGCATAGTCAATGCCCTCCATGGCGTGGTCGGCGCCATTCTCCTCCTCGACATAGGCCTGCCGCGCCGGGTGCATGCTCATCCTGGCTGACGGTGCCCCTCTGGTGCTGCGGGGGCGCAAGTGGGTTGTTGCATGTGAGCTGCGCGCGAAAAGAAGTTCCCCAGGCGGTAGGGCTGCTAGCGCCGGCTATGTCATCTGCCCGATGCTGCACCTGTAACGCGCTGCAGTAGTCGCGACAGGACCAGCGGAGTGGACAGATCTCGTGTAAAGACTCTTGTTTGCTGGAAGCACCGCTCCGCCAGTGGAGAGTGCTGTTACTGTATGCTTGCTCGAGCGTGGTGTGTTATGAACTTGATGATAGTAAGTGCAGCAGCGCGACCAGCTGGACCGGCGCGTTCCCTAGCCCAGAAGTTTGTTCATACCGTCGCCCTTGGTCGCATGGACATTGCGCCGCCACTATGCGCATTTCCTGTACCAACACCCTACCTACACCCTCCTCGACACCTACTGACGCCTGATTGCAAGGCTTGGGCCGCGGCCATGTCGTATGCCATCACCAGTGCCGCGAACGTTGCTCGACTCCCCTCACGTCGCGCAGCATCTGGGCTCTTTCTCTTTGCCCTCTCAGCAACCACGTTAGTTGCGCCTGTCCACTCGACACGCACAGCAAACCTCCACACACAACGGGCGCAGTCCCTCTATGCGCTACCCACATGTCCGCTGCATAGGGACACCACACCGAACCCAGCAGGTCTGCGGTCTTTCAGCTCCACCTCCCACCACTCGAGCAGCGCGCCCCAGTTCTCCTACCACGTCGCAGCATCCTACTCCGCCAAGCAGGACCGCTTCAATGCACAGCAGAACTTGTTCACAAACCCACTGCACGACCCCACGAAGCGCCACGAGGACTGGAGGGATTGCAAAGAGGGCATCGATAAGCGAAAGCGATTACGAAGTGGACAGGATGCCCTCTTCTTCAGCCAGGTGGGGGACACGAAGACCACGGCATTTGGTGTGGCCGACGGTGTGGGAGGGTGGGTAGAGTCGGGATTGGACCCGGCAGACTTCTCCCACGGCCTGTGCGAATACATGACCTGCGCTGCGCGCTCATTTCCACACGGCTTCAACACAACATCACTGCATCCCAAGGAGCTGCTGCAAGTGGCATGTGACGAGGTGAGCGAGGACGACAGCATTGAGGGCGGCGGCAGTACGGCATGTTTGGCGATCGCCGAGCCCGATGGCAACGTCGAGGTCGCCAATCTGGGCGATTCTGGTTTCATGCATGTGGGACTGAATGCAGTACGACACTTCACGCAACCCCAAACCCACGCCTTCAATACCCCCTACCAGCTCTCCAAGACACCCCACCGCATGCTCGTGCAGATGGCTGTGTTCGGCGGCCCATCAACGCTCTCCGATCTGCCCAAAGAATCGAGTGTCACGCACCACAAGGTTCGCCATGGGGACGTCCTCGTCTTTGCGACAGACGGTGTATGGGACAACCTCAGCCCGCAAGATGTGCTCGGCATAGTCAGCAAGCAGATGGTGGCTGCCGGTGCGTGGGTGGAGAAGGACGGCGCGATTGAAGTCGGACACGATCTGGCGAAGTTGGTGCAAGCTGGTACAGGTCGCAGAGCTGATAGCAAGTCTTTGCAGGCCATAGTAGCCACTGCGATCGCAAAGGAAGCGAAGGACACAGGGCTCAATACCCGCCGCGACGGGCCCTTTGCCAAAGAAGTGCAGAAGTACTATCCTGGCGAGAACTGGCATGGCGGCAAGCCGGATGACATTGCGGCAGTGATTGCCATCGTGCTCGAGGAGTCGTCGACTGTATCATCAAAGCTATGATTCGGATTGCGTAGCAGGCGCTGAAGCCGGGTTACCAGGACATGGCGGCGTATTCGCATAGACCATTGTTGGTGGTTGTTTTGACTGTTGTATATCACGTTGGTCGGTAGGATGCTGTAATCGTCCCACAAACGACTAGACGAAAGAGAAAATGCAACTTGAAACCCAACCAAGTCAATTCTAACTGAACATTAAAGAAGCATGACATAATTGCGCAGAAGTCTAGACTATGCGTGTTTACGCGGTCATTGCCCGGGCAACGACGACACACGAACTCCACATCCGTCGCGCACGCTCACAACCTCACAACTCAACCCACCGCCAGCATCCCTACAGCGAACAGCCGCCTTCCCTCTGGGCCTTATGCATGCGCAACTAACACTACAGCAAACATTCGCTAGCCAGACAGCCTCTCCGCCCACTATATAGCGACGCGCCCGACTCACCGCTCCGCAATGGCTACCGCGTCCCCCACGCCGATGGGCTCCTACGGTCGCATGCGCGTGCAGTCTTCGACCCGGGTGCGCAGAGACTCGCCCATGTCGGTACTGGGCGAGTCCCAAGGCTTCTCGGCCAATGCGCCCATGATGCAGAACATCGACATTGGCGACAGCTCAGACGACGAGATCCCGCAACCTATGAAGCTTAGCGCCCTTACAACGGCACTGCTTGCGCAAAACGATGTCATGTCCCCAGAGAAGAGAAAACCAAAGTTGAAGATCTCGCGCAACGGGTCAGCCTCCAACACCCCTCAGAGGGCACAACACGACTCCGTCACACCTGCGCCGAGTCTGCGCATCAAAAGAGTGCCGCTGCGCGGCGCGCCAATGCGCAGACTACGAAGGACTCCCCAAGGCGAAGAAGACCACCCACCGTCACAGGACCAAGAAAACCTTCCTGCCTCTGTTGTCAAAGCAAAAGTGGAGCACCCGAATCTGCCCGACTCCGTTCTCAAGATGAGCGATTCTGTTATGAAGGTCCGAGATGAGCGGGATATACGGCCTGCGCAGCACCATCAATCACCACTTCAGAGACATCAATCGCCCGTGCCACAACAACAGCAACAACAGCAACAACAGCAACAACAGCAACAACAGCAACAACAGCAAGAAAAGCCAATGCCGTTGCAATCTAGAGACGCCAACACACCCCGGAGACCAGCGCCACCACCGCCGCCAAAGATGTCGGTCCTGGAGACTGCCACTGCAGCTGCCGGTGCTGCAACCGCAACGAAGCAGAGGGAACGCAAGAAGAGGAGCACATTATCTGTGAACGGGAAACACTACTCCCAGATGGATCGAATAGGACGAGGAGGTAGCTCAGCCGTGTACCGTGTCATGGCAGAGAACTTCAAACTCCTTGCTTTGAAGAGAGTGAAGCTTGAGGATGCCGACGAGGCAGCAGTACGAGGTTACAAGGGCGAGATTGATCTCCTCCAGAAGCTCAAGAATGTCGAACGAGTAGTCCGCCTCTACGATTGGGAGGTTGATGAGCAGCGACAGATCCTCAGTGTGGTAGGTCTTTTCTGCCCTACTTGAACATATTGCCAGCTAACTTCCACAACAGCTCATGGAAATCGGCGAATCTGATCTCGCCCGCATCATCCGGATGAAACTCGATCCCACCGACTCCTCCGTTCCCGGCCAACTCGACTTCTCCTTTACACGCTTCTACTGGAAGGAAATGCTCGAATGCGTCGGCGCCGTCCACGCGCACGACATCGTCCACTCTGATCTCAAACCTGCAAACTTCCTCCTCGTCTCTGGCCGCCTCAAGCTGATCGACTTCGGCATCGCAAACGCCATCGAGACCGACCACACTGTCAACGTGCACCGTGACTCCCACATCGGCACGCCCAACTACATGTCCCCCGAGAGTCTGGAGGACAGCGCGGGAGGCGCGCAGGGACAGTTGTCGAACGGCAACGGATCGAAGGATATGGCGTTAGGCAAGCCATCCGACGTCTGGTCCCTGGGATGCATTCTGTACCAAATGGTCTACGGCCGCCCTCCATTCGCACACATCGCCAACCAAATGGCGCGTGTCCTCGCCATCGTCAACAGGCAGTACGAAATCCAGTTCCCCGACCTCGGGGTGGGCGATGTCCGAGTTCCTCCCGGCCTCAAAGCGACACTTAAGCGATGTTTGAACCGCGACCCGAAGCGCAGGCCCACCGTTGCGCAGCTGCTGGACGAGCGCGACGTTTTCCTTTATCCTGATAGCGGAGACGATTTGAGGATTCCGCAGGAGCTGTTGGGCCAAATCATCCAGAGGGTCGCGGACCGATTCAGGGATCCGAATAAAGCTACGCCTACGGATGATGAGATTAGGCAATACCCCGCCAGTTTCTACGAAAAGATACGGCAGCTGTTGGAGAGCGAGTAAGACTCGGACTGGCTGTTTTGGTTGTTTTGGCGGTTGGATACTTTACACTTCACCTTTACATTATACGCATCGTTTCGCTTTGGCGGCATTTTGGGGGTTGGGTTTTGACTAAAAGCGACGTATCATGACTAGCGCTTGGGTTTGGGTTTTTTACGATCTTGGGGTTTGGGTTTGGGGGTTTTGGATACTTCTTCTGGTTATCATCTTGCATTCGAGCGTTATTGCTTGGATAGCATGGTCTGCGGCGCATTAGCATCGCTTCGAATACCCGTCTCCTTTGTACATGCCACCTTGGTCTCTGCTTGTTCATACGCAGTCTGAATTGCATTCAAGTCTCTGCATACAATCCTCACCCCTTCATCATTGCCTTTGCACGTGTGCATGCAGATACAAAAGGGAAGGAAGTGTCTAGGTCGCATTGTGCCTTCCCCTTCATCAATTGAAGTTCCTTCCTCAACTCTGATGCGCGCTTCTCGGTTTCGCAACTACACCAGCATATGAAACTGTCCGTTTCGTCACCCTCCTCCGGCTCTTCTTCTCACCATCCCTTGTTACCGGTAGAGAAAGAAAGTCCTGAGTCTGAAGTGCATATTCCTAGTTTCGTCGCGTAGCTGTCGACAGGTGGAGTTGAAAGGCGCTACAAGAGGGCAGCAACTAATAACTTGACCATCCTGACTTTCAAGGATGTTCGTGTTTGCTCAATGAAGGCAAGGCCGCCGTTGGAGGTTGGAGGCAGCTTGTAGCGAGACTTCATCATCGCCAATAGCTAGGGCGTGCATCCTGTTGCGGAGCTCGGCAGGTAGGTGCAGAAGAGAAGCTCTTTTTTCTCTTTCTTTTTAAGTCGCGGAGAGTGTTATGTATGGTGATCAGCATCAACAGGTCAGAAAGAAGTGAGATCTTACATAAAGTCACGATCCATGTTGACACGCTTCGAGAGACTGGGGGTCGCCAGAACAGTGGGCATGCGTTGGCAGTGGAAGAAAGCAGAGAGCGTCGCGCGTGGAGAGATTAAGAAAGAACGATGTCACATCAGACAAGGCATTCTGGGAAGGGCACTTTTACCTACCTTCCTCACAGCACAAAGTCATTATTCACTCTTTGTTGCTCAATATGTGCTACAATAACCCTTGATGATGATGAATTAGCTGCACCGTTATCGTTCATCTGGTAGTTACAGGCACATTCTTTTTTGAACATTACACGATGCTCGACTCAAGTATTCCTTTCCTCTCCCTTCTGGAAACTTCCGATCTAGAGTGATAGGACAGCAATATGATGTTGAAGCTTTCTTTGGCCGGAGACTAAAACACGATCTCAACGAGCTCCTTCTGCCAGCAATAGTGCTTAATGTGCGCTTGAATCTCCTCCTTGATTGCAGTACCATCCTCGGGGCTATCCATGTATTCGAGATCAAGGGGGCGGCAATTAGTCTCAACTCCTACAAGCCCCCAAGTGTGCGCAAAAGATCGCGCACAACGCAGGATGCTCACGTCACTTCCCACTTCCCATTCGATCTCATAACTTCAATGTCATCATGATGTCGGAGATGCTCACACTGCTGATGAACTCGGAGCGGTTGCTGGAGCGCCTGATGAATCGAGCCAGGGCGTGGGGAGGACCGCAAATGGTGTTTAGCGTGAGGTGCATGCCGATAGTCTCGTGGCGGATTTGTCTGCAAGTTTGCTAAAGCGCAAGCATTTGCTTGTGGAGGATCCAAGGGTCGAAAGAAGAAGAACCTCTTGGCCGACGTATCGCTCCAATCCTGCAATTGATCAATATGTCGATGCCACCAGCTGCAAGCTCGTAGATCTTGTTGTGCAGCTCCGCCGGAAGACGTAATAGAGGCGGCTTTTGTTGACTGTGATGTGTGCTGTCTCGTTAGTGACGGCACAGAAAGGAACACTTCGGTACCTATGTGAGACCCTGTTCCATGCTTACAATATGCAGCACGACGCCGCTATTTAGTCAGAATTTGTAGAGGAGTAGTGTTGATGTAGAGAGTGAGAACGGGTGGTGAGGAAAAGAGGAGCGGATTTCGGAAAGGTTGGCTAGTACGCGTAGGTCAGATCACAGAGTTTTGTGTTCACTTCCAGCTCAAATCAACAACACAAATCGATGAAGTGCGAATTCGGATTTGGCATCTCCAGGGCTTCAATCGTTCCAATGCTCTCAAGACTCGAAGTCTGTGACTCATTCTATCCTACATCCAGGTTCATCCATGTGTCTTCATCTGAATTTGTGGCGGCGTGGGCCGCTGTAGTACACTGATAGCTACGGTTAACGATAACGTAGGACTATCGGATCGATAGAATACTGCGTTGAGTTGCTATCTAGCTAGGAGAAGACGATATATACTGGCCCTGGAACGTGCTAGTCCAGAACAGTCTAAGCAATGGTAATCGGGTCTCGTACGGACCAGCTGATACCGCAACAGAATCTCACCCTCTGAAAAACACATCAGGCCTTGCGGATGGTTGACTGTCTCCCAGGTAGGGTATCAGCTGGGGACCCTGATCTCCCTAGGCTGCCCCTGCCTACCTTGCTCGAAGACGCGCTTCAATTCAGTCACTATGATCTTCTTATCTGCCTCAGGGTAACTGCAAGCCCGGCCAATGCACAGTGATCATCTTGAGTCCATTCAGTCCACGCAATCTCGCTGGAACCCGATACAGCCTATTTTCACCGCCCAGAAACGCTGGTTGTGGGGGTAATCGCCGATATCGTGGTAGCCGTTAATCGTCACAACACCGATTCAGTGTGCCTTGTCTCCGCTGCGTCTGACGAACCTCATGACATCTAGAAGCGTGCCGTAGAAGTTGAAAAAGACAAGAATCATGCCTGTGTTTTCTTGATAAATTTGACGAGATGCAGACGATGAATTATTATCCTCAAACTTTGAGCTAACCATGTTTCCTTCCCGTGAGCGTCGAGCGGTGTGCATTGTAAGGTAGGGAAGAGGAAGAGAAAGAGGAAGACGGGCGGCGTCAATTGTACCGCATGACACTAATGCGGCTTAGCGCGCAGGTGAAGGAAAGGACGCTCACGATACATGGCAAGTGCACCTTCTCACCTTCGACCAAATCGTTCGCACAACGCTTGAGCTTGCAGACACCATCTACCTAATTATCATTTCCCTCTCCCGCCAAACACGCCCCATCCCCCAAGCACCTCCCGCTCACCCCAGAACACCCACTCTTGAGCTCCAATCTTGCTTAACCCTTCTCTCCTCTTCCACTCTCCCAGCTCACCCCATCTCATCAGCAGATTTCCATCTACCATACCGCGCCCCACACCACCGGCATCCCATCCACCCTCTTCAGCATCACTGATACGGAAAGCCTTGGGATTCAGACCACACGCCGACTCCAGTGCATTAGCCAAGAAAGCACTGAGGCCCGAGAGACGGCGGTAGCTTGATTCTGATAGTGGTGTGATGAGTGCAAGTGTTCCTGACTGTGTCGTGTGCAGGATTTGATGGATTGGCTGCGAGGTTGAGGGGGTGTCCATGTCCACGTCGTCGTCGTAGTCGTTGGCTGTGCCGAACTCGGAGGTCGCTGGCATTTTGAGAGAGGATTGAAGGAGCGTGAGGGTTGTGGGGAAGTGTGCTGTGTGAAAGGTGGATTTGTGAAGGAGGCGTGCTCCACCTGCAGATTTGGGGTCTGTTATTGCGATTAGTATGTTGTGTGCTAATAGGAGCAAGGTATGGGAACGTACTCTCAGGATCATACTGCAGGACCTGCAGATTCATATCTGCGTCTGCGACAATGATGTGGAGCTGCTCGTCAAAAGGCAGGAAGTCAGTCGCGATGCACTCGAGATGGTGTCTGCTGCGGCCGAAGAGCATCATCTTATATGGCTCTTCCTATTCAAATGTCAGCACTGTCACTCTCAACCTTCTCAGGGCCAACCTACAGTGTAGCCTGTGAACCAGACGCCCTTGAACGCGTCGCCCATCAGCAGCATACCCGTATTTGGCAGGTTCTTCAGCGTGGTGACGTAGCATTGCATGTCCATGAAAGCGACCGGCAGCAATGTACCGTCCTCTTTCAGGCCTCTGACCATACATTTCTGACCTTGTGCCATGATGAGGAAACCTTGTGTGCCGAGCTCCGAGACGGCAGACACTGCACCCTTGACCTCGTCTTTCACGATGAGCTTCAGACGCTTGTTTGTTTCTGGGCGCTCAGGATCAGGAACGACGTTGATCACCTCGAATATTCGTATGTTTCCCTTCGTTGCGAGGTCTTCGCCGTGGACGATTGACGTTCCGACTGCGATGAGGTCTTTGCGTTGGTGGGTGGTTTCTGATACTTCAAGGTTGAGGGTCTTGATGCACAGCACAACTTCTTGTGGATCGAGGAGGTGGCTGTCGATCTCTGTCCATGTCTTCTCATCAATCACCTTCAACACGCCACGCTCAACATGTGGTTTGAAGGCAGTGTCTTCTTTGGGCAGCGCTTCATGGTATGTATCGTCTGGGTTAAGAGCGAATTCTTCGTATTGCCCTGTGCCCACGATGTAGAGCCCCTTCGGATGGTAAGTGAAGGTGTGAACCTCAGAGCCGAACGGCAGTTGCCGTGTAGCCCAGCCAAGATGTCCAAAATGTGTTTGTGTGGGTAGTTGAGAGATGCGGAGTGTGTCAGTGGCGTCCAGGTATGCGAAACCACGCTGGCACGACGACGTGTGGAAGCGCGTCAGACCCTTGACGGCTCTGCCGCTCATGCTGACGACACGAGGCGCACTTGAAGATTCTCTGAAGATAAATGCTGGTGACGCTCCGCGCTGGAAGACAGTGCTGTAGCCGCAGATGTTGTCTAGTGCGAGGAGGGTGCTCTCGATCTTGACTTCCTCTGAGGCTTCGTCTACCTCTTCAGAGAATCGGGGAACGTGTTGTTGAGACAGCTTGACCCACCTGAGGTTCTTTGTCCACAATTCGGTCGAAGATCGTGCGGGTGAGTGGAAAGCTTTGTAGATGACAAGATCATCGTTGGAGGTTCGGATCTACCGAGTTTAGTAAGCTTTCATCAACCCTCGCCGGTGAAACTTACGATAAGATGTGGTGATCTTGTAGTCGAGTCACCGAGGTCAGCGGCGAGGAGCTCGGTGATGGTAGCCTTGCCTGCACTGCGTCGAGGCACATAGTCCACCGTCAATACTGGTGGTAGGAATCCCAGGCCCTCTGCGACGTAGCTCGGTTTCTCCAGCGCCGACATGGCGAACACATGCAGCCCGCCTTCTGGTGTCAACAGGAAGGCAAAGACCTCGGTAAATGTGGATGATCTGAAGAGTGATGCTGACAGCCACTTAGTCGAAGACAGTCCGCTAGCCTCAACGTCTTCCAGTTCGCCATCACCGCTCGCCTTGAAGATCTTGACGCTGGAGTCCTCACGCAAGATTAGCAAATATGGGTCAGCGAAGCTCGCGTTGATGATGCGAAGTTCATCACCACTCTCTTCGTCTTCCATGGGAAGGATCTGGTCCATATTGAGCTCTGATATCTTGTCAATGCTTATTCACTGGTTCCGGGGTGATGACTTACCAGAGTCATAAGTTCGAACTTCGGTGCGCATGACCTGTACCACCTTGGTTCCACGTGCAAGCACGCTAACACTCAACGTTGACCCCTCCTCGCGCTCGAAGTCGCCCTTGTCGGTAGCTGTGAGCTCGTTGCCGTTCACTTCGTACACTGTGGTGACCTCGTCGCCATCCTCACCAGCTCGGCAGACCACCAAGTACTGGTCGTAGTCGACATCAGAAGACATATTGGCTTCAGTATCTTCGCCGAATGCAGCGGAGACACCCTGGGGCACCGCCTTCTTAGCATGCACAGCCCACAAGCCCTTTGCTGACTCTAGCTCTGTCTGCGCCAGCTTGACAGGGTGCAATTCTCGGTTCAGAGTAGTGATGGCGCCAGCAGCACCCCGACCAGTTGAGGCGACGATCTCGCCCTTGTTGAGCGAGTCGGTGTCCTTACCAGGATGCAGAACGACTTCGTTGATGGGCGCTATGCTTGGTAGAATGTCGTGTATCCTGAACGTGTACGATCCAGGTGCTGAGGGCTCTGCAGCAGCAGACGTAATCTTCTTCACAGTTGGCGCAGTGTCGTAGAGGTCATCGTCCAGATCGTCAACTTCGTCCTCGATGTCAGACATATCGTCCTCCTGTTCGAGACCTGCGTCTGACTGCTTTCGTCTCAACTGATTTGCGGCGCCTATCCAGCCCAGTAATGCGGACTCACCATCCTCGCTACCGACGAACAGACGTCCACGTCCCAAGCTGGTTGTGCAGGAAGCGCTCGTTTTGAGGATGTGACCGCCATGCTCTGCGTCAACAGGCTGCACAGTCATGCCAGACACTGTGCGTCCGTCAAGCGTAAAAGTCAAGATGAGCAATCGTCCATTGTTCAGCACGATGAGTACGTCACCAGTCTCCTGGGACAACAGCTCGACCGTGCAGCCCTCGAGACGAAGCGCCAGTTCAGACTGATCGCTCAGTGGGAACGATGAACAGACCTTGGCAAACTCGTTTACAGCCACACCATTCGTCTTGCCAGACTGGTCGACATGTATGACTTCGTTCGCTCCGACCAGCAAAGCACCGCCAATTGGATGTGGCAGGGGTACTACACGATTGACATCGTAGGGCAGCCCCGTGACAGACAGCAGTGTGGTGGACGCCTTGTGTTCGAGGTCGAGGGTGAAGACGGTGTAGGTGAGGATGTCCTTGCGGTAGGCGAGCAGTGACGGGGCGGTGGCCTGCGAGGCGGCAATCACACCGAACGTGGGCTCGCGGTACTCGTGCAGAAAGGCGAGATGGACAGGGTGGGCGAGGGTGGGGTCGAGGTTCGTCAGGGGCAGCACGAAGGAGCTCGAGTAGGGCGTTGCATGCTCTCCGTCGCCGTTCGACGTGTCCTTGTTCTTGGGCTCGTCGTCCGAGTCGTAGTCGTCCTCGGCCAGGTCGCGCTGGCGGAAGGGCAGGATGGCGAGGTTGTGGGTGCCGAATTTGAGGGCGGCGCATCTGTTGCTGGGGTCGGCAGTGAGGAAGTTGTGCGTATCTTTCAACTCAGCACTCCACGGGGCAAGGCCAGGCAAGTCGAGGTTCTCATAGTAGTGTATTGATATTGTATGGAGGTTGTAGTTCTCCGGGTCCCACTCCACCAAGCTCAGCTTCGCGTCCCTGAATGCCACCAGCAGCGCCTCCGCCTTCGACTTTGTGTTGAGCACCTTGATGCGCGCGAGCGAGATGACGGTGCCGGCGAGGGGGAACTCGCCCAGCAGCACCAGCTTCGACGTGTTTTCGGTGCGCTGCACCTGCACATCGGCCGCCTCCGTGTCGAGGTTCGCGGCGGCGCTCTCGGCGCCGTCCCCGCCGCTTCTCACCTCGGTGACGGTGGAGCGCAGCTCGAAGACCTGCAGCAGCGAGTTCTTCGCGACAACGAGGTTGGTCGCGCGCGAGGACACAAAGGGCAGGCTGACGGCATGGCTGACGGCCGTCGGCGGCGCGAGCTCAGTGTAGCATTGCATTGGAGGTGTGAGTAGCTGCTGCACTCTTCATACTACACACAGACGTGTTGACAGTGAGTATATCGAGTCGCGCTGTTGTCGTGTCGTGTCAAGGAGCTGCAGCCAAGCATTGTTTCACTAGCGCCGTTGTTTGGAGCTCTGATGTGCGCCGTCGTCGATCCCGCGGCTGCAGGGCTAAGAACGTCATCCTGCTTCTCCCACAGAGAACAAGGCCGCAGCACAAACGCACCCCTCACACATCACATCCTTCAGTCGCGCATCTGAAGTGAAGAGGGCGTGCATCACCTCACATTCCATTGGACTGCAATTGGCCGCATTCCAGCACCATGGCGCTCATCCAAACCAGCCTCATCTGGGTCGCCTACGCCGTTGCGATTGGCATCCTACTAGCCATAGCCTCCGTCTTCGTCTTCGTCTACCAGACGCCCCGTGACCGCGCCGTCTCGGTTACCATCGTGTGCATCTTCACCACTCTCGCACTGCTTGCCACTGTCCTCCTCATTCCCGTCGATGTCGCCCTCGTCTCGTCCACCAGTCGGTCCAGCTTAGGCCGCAAGAAGGATTGGGCGACGCCCGAGAAGGTCCACGACATTACCCACACCCTGCAGATCGTCTACTACCTGCTCTACTCGCTCGACGCTGTCCTCTGCCTGCTTGTTGTTCCCTTCACCTACTTCTACAACGAGGAGTACGACGAGGATGCTGCTGAGCACGGCGAGCAGACTGCGGGACAGAGGATCCTGGGCGCGCTGAAGTACACAATTGCGTTCTTGCTCTTCGTGGTCATCATCTTCCTCGTTGGCTTCTTCGTCCCCTTCGCGAAGCAGGCAAAGGGCGACAAGGGTCTGGACCTCGACTTCTTCAAGCACCTGTTGGCCGAGAACCGTAAGCTGCACCATCCTCACCGCATATCGTGGTACTAACACTGTCAGATGGCGAGCGTGCACTCTCATTCGCTCTCGGACTCCTCATGACCATTGGAACCATCCTGTTCGTTCTCTACACTGGTGCTGGCATGGCACTTCTCCCTGTTGCTATGATCAAGTCTGCGCCGTCCATCTCCGCACCGACTCTCGCTGCGAACACCGCGTCGCAGCTCGAGGTCAACCGTGAGCGCCAGAGGCAGCTCGAAGGCCGTGCTGAGGGTCGCCAGAATGGTCTCGATGCCAGGGACAGACGTGAACTGGAGGCTCTCAACCGCGAGGAGCGCACCCTCATCCGCCGCGAGCGTCTTGCTGCTGAGTCCAGCGGCGAGGACAGACACTGGATCGTCAAGACCTGGATCAAGATCGAGGCTATCTTCCGTCCTCTCAAGCTGCTTGGCGGACTGATCCTTATGGTATTCGCTCTTGTCATCTTCGCCAGCATGCTCATCACCGGCATCGACAAGGCCAAGAACTCCATCTGCGGCGCCCACTGCGGCTACATCCTGGCCCAGATCAACATCTTCCAGCCCCTGAACTGGATTCTCGTCAAGTCCTCTAAGGTCTTTCCCATCGACTACGTCCTGTTCCTGATCCTCACCCTTTTCCTCTTCTCCGCCTCTGTCGTCGGTATCGCTACAGCGGGTATCCGCTTCCTCTGGCTCACCATCTTCAAGATCCGCAAGGGCCACACCTCCCCACAAGCTCTCCTCATGGCCACCGTCCTGCTCACCCTCATCGTGCTGGCCATCAACTACTCCGTCGCAATGGTCGTTGCACCCCAGTACGCCACCTTTGGCCCTCAGACCTACTGCGACCTGCCCGTGAACCACGTTGGCGACCAGCCCGACTGCTCCGAGCACAAAGAGGCTATCAAGGCATGCTCCGAGCTCGCAGATAACCCCGTCGCTCACAGCGTCTGCACACCCTCCGTGCTCAGCACCTTCATCAACCGCGTCACCATCAACTTCCCCTTCTTTGGCGTCGTCTTGTTCTGGGCCCAGTTCGCCTTCTTGGGCGTCTACCTTGTTGTGTTCCTCACAACGCTTTTCAAGGTGCCGAAGCTGGATCAGGAGCAGATCGACCGCGACCTGGAAGAGGACGAAGAGGAGGGTCTGCTTGCCAGCACTGGACGTAGGTTTGGTGCTACATGGCAGGACATCACCGGCCGGTCAAAGAACAACAACTACGGCACCGCTGAGTCGAGGAACGGCGGGCGCAGTGCTGAGGGGGAAGGCCTGTTGTAAGCAATTTTATCTTGATCCCAAAGATTGGATACATTTCTTCATGGAAGACAAACTGTTTTTTTTTGTTATTAGTACATCGGTGATTTCCTCTGGGTTTTCGGGTTAGGATGGATACATGTTCATGATACCTCATGTTTTGGCGTTGCGGTTTTTCCATCTTTAGCTTAGTCAAATCGACGTGTACACTGCTCATGGTGGGTTGGTTCCTCCTGGTTGCGACTTCCCATGCTCCCGAGTGCCTAGTTCACGACTCTCTGAACTTCAGCATCGTCTGTTCATGCTCTTCCTCCTCACTCACATCACGACATTACCACCTTGTATCAGACCGCTCTTCCGTTCTCATGCGATTTTCAGCGGGCATCAGGTAGTGTTCAGAAATGATACAGAGTACACACGTCTGAGACTGCTTCTGGTTTCACTCCACATTCAATATGACCCTCGCAACATAATCAACCATATGCCGGAAATCTACCTATAAATTGAGCATCGAGGAGTGTCCTGCTCTTCAAAGAATGGTCACGAACATATTCTGTTCCAACGCTTCTGGCTAGACTTGATCGCTTACGAGGACGTCTTGTCCAGATACGCTGTCTTCGAACCCTATTCACAACCTCAAGACCTTGAACATCAGCTCCCGCTTTCGAGTTGTTATGGAGACGCATATGTATGAATGAATCAAGTCCTTTCGCGTTGGTACATATGATTGAGGGATTTTGTTTCTGCTAACTTCGTTTGTTGACATTCACATATGGCGGGACCAATTGCTGAGCAAGTGAGGCGGTCTGCCTTGTAGTAAATGAACTCGTGGATAGATTACAGGGATGAGAGGATCATAGTGGCCTATGTGCGTGGACGGGCTATCATGGGCGTGCCATTGGCGTTGATGTGGGAAGGAACGAAGGTTCAGCACAGTGGATTTCAGACTTGACGTGTCGGACGTGTGGAGACTACAGCGAGTTGCATTTGGGTTCAGTATTCAAAATGAGTTTTGTTTCACGGCCACGTCTTCACTTGGGGTTTGATATGTTTGTGTTCAAAATAACATTCGCATTTGACGTTATTCATAGCTATTCAGCTGTTCGACTTTTGCTTCGAACTGTCTAGTAAGCGCTCCTCTTGCCGCCCTTGCTCTTTCCGCCAAAACCAGGTCCCTTGCCACCCCCACGACCCTTGTCGATCTTAACAATGAACACACCGCGCTCAATGGTGTTGACAAGAATGTAACCAGACGGGAACAGGAAGTGCGACCAAGTACCAACAAAAGCAACGGTACCCTCACCCGCATCATCCTCAGGGTAGATGTCAAAGAAAGCCTCAACAGTGACGCCCTTGCCTGTGGGATCCTTCTTGATCGAGCGGACATCGTGAACCCAAAGACCGTTGCCGTAGTTAGACTGGTAAGCAAGGCCGTCGACAATGTACAGATTGTGGTCAATACCCTTCTTGTCTGTCGCAAAGAAGTTACCGGTGTACTTGGGGTCCTTGAGGTCTGTCAGATCGGCAATGTGGGTAACGGGGCGGCCAGACGCGGCAGGGCCGGCCTTGTTCTGCTCATCGAGCTCGTCGTTGAACAGGATGTACTGGTGCCAGTTGCGCTCGGTCCACCAGCCCTGGTGCACGTAGGAGGCACCGGGGTAGGAGAGCTTGGAGAGGACTTCGGATGCGGGCTTGCCGTCCTTGGAGGTGGAGTCGTAAATGGTAACTGTGTCCTCGTTGTAACCAATGCAGATATTACGGCCACGATAGCGGCGGTCGGGGCCGTTGTAGGTTACGCACTGGGCGTCGTGGACATAGCCGTCCTGGCTGGCACAGCCGGGAGTGGAGGGCTTGGTGGGGTCCTTGAGGTCAATGTACTGCAGACCGGCCGCGCAGGTCTGGTTGCGGGGCTGAGCGCCGACGGCAATGGCGTATTCGTTGTCCCAGTCAATGACGATGTTGTGGGTGCGACCGATGGGGAGAGTGTCGCTGAAAAGACCAGTGAGGTCCTTCTGGGTGTCAAACACCTTGGGGTTCTTGGGGTCAAGAGTCAACAGCTTGTTGAGGTCGAAGACTTGAACGTTGTGGCCAACGGCTTCAGAACCGATGATAACGTAATCATTCAGAACTCGGATCTCGCGCCATCGGGAACCGATGGGGTCTTGAGCAGGCAGGCGTCCAAGG
This sequence comes from Macroventuria anomochaeta, assembly GCF_010093625.1. NCBI lineage: Eukaryota > Fungi > Ascomycota > Dothideomycetes > Pleosporales > Didymellaceae > Macroventuria > Macroventuria anomochaeta. The sequence continues at coordinate 116,367 of NW_022985403.1, read as the reverse complement.
TACTCGATCTTGCCTTTCTTGGTGACCTCAATGAAGGCAGCACCGCTGAACTGTCCAATAATACCGAACTCACGTCCGTTCTTGGCAGTCCATCCCCAGGAAGAAGATCCACGACCCTCGGGGCCACCAATGTCGGCGTGGTTGGCGAAGTCGTAGAGGTCGATGTTGTTGCAACGGAAAGTCTGGTTGGCATTGCCCTGCTCGACAATGGCAAGCCCCTTCTTGCACTCAACCTTCTCCTTCTTGCCGAACTTGACAGCTGCGTAGTTCTTCCACGATGGCCAGAGCTTGGTGTCGTTGGCAGCAACGCGTAACTCCTCGTCATGTGCCCATTGGTCCTGCACAGCGTTAGCATGTGTTGATTGGTGGACCTAGAGATGGTATTTACAGTCTTGAGCTTCATCAAGTGGTTGTGTACAGCACCCGATGCATACTCTTGGGCAGAGTACGCCGCAGCGTTAACCGCAACGGGCAATACGAGGGAAGCCAGAGAGAACTTCATCTTGGCGGCAGATGCAGTGAAGTTAGATTGAGCAAGAATGAGCAGATTGTCTCACGACGCCGCATGTCAGTATTTATACAGCATCGCCTCGCTGCTTGGGTCCAACTTCTTCGCACTGCATCTTTGTCCAGCAGTTCAACTACTGCGTATTGGAAGTCGACCATCGGTGCTGGGCACACACGCGTGCTTGGCGTACTACACCAGTCGGAGAAGGTAAGATCATCACCAAACGGTACCCTTCAGGCAGGTGGAATTTCTAGCTTCCGGATGCTGTGCACTCACCACAGCAACACCCTTGTGATGATGACTTACGCCATTTGACGCTATCACTGGGCGTCTTGGCCAGCATCGTTTTACAGGATGGTGCTCTTCGGAGGACCTTAATACTAGCCGTGAGGGTGCGGGCCAAGACAACGGATCCTAGGAATAGGCGCGGAGCAAGCAGTCGCTGCAGAACCAAGACTTCATTGATAGCTCGTCATGCGCGCCGAACCAAGGTACCAGGTGCGCAGAACTGGACGACTGGAGATGATGCAGTTGGTGATCTCGCTGGAGAAGGGGTTGCGGAGATGAAATCAAGACGAGATCGTGATTGTCGAAATCTGGTTCGGCTGCCGTGGAAAGAGCGCCGCTGTTGCCAAGATCTGTTTTGCGGGGGCGGATCGCTATCGACGACAGACTCTTGTCCTGCACCACAACACCGACCCAACCGTTGCCAACCGAGGTGACCTTGTGCGCCTGCCTAAAAGACGATCGCGTCAAGGCAACCAACATCAAGGTGCACAGCCCGAGAGGCAGATAGCAGACGGCGCCCATGCTTGTGGTTTATTGGCACGTTCGCATATGCCGTGTTGTGATGCTGCAGTGCAACAAAACCTCGAGCATATTTGGGGCCAATATCGTAAAATGTCTGTTCCATCGAAGTGGCACGGCAATAGCTGTGCATGCAAGCAAGAGCAATGGCCGGTGCAATGGATTATCAGGCAAGAACGAATGACGAATACGACGCAAGAATCTCGAAAGCACTATTGGAGATGATGAAGGTGCCTTACAATGCTTACACCGATGAACGATGATCACCACAATTGTGCGAACTCAAATTATACTGCGACCCACACGGCCTCTTCCGCCAATTTCAAACAAATGTTACAATCGAACTCGACTCTTGAGAGTTCTAAGGAGATTGTGCCTCTTTACATTCGAGTTCACGATCTTATCTGAGTCTTGCAATTACCCAACCATTTCCGTTTGGTCTTGGGACTGCGCCCCAGTGGTTGTTACCCCACGAACCCGTTGCAACAGCTTCCCCCTGAAAGTCTGTCCTCCCCGGCCCTTGTCTCTACTACTGTGCGTTTGCTGCTCTTATACTCCGTACTTTCCACAGCTTCATTCAAGTGAGAGATGTCTTCTTGTTCTCTTCCTGGTACATCTTTGTGAGTTCAGCAGTTGACTTTGCAGTGTACAACTCCGCCAGAGACTTGATTGTTGTTGACAATTGACTCAACTTGTTATCTTGGCGTTGTTGTATGTCTATCAACTGCTGATGCTGGATGCCTTGGGTGATGCTAGAGTTGACAGAGCACTCCAAACTGATAGAGTAATGCTGTAATTTGATCAGATGGCTGCTCAATTGTTGATTCACCTTCTTGGATGCCTGCAAGTCACTTCCCAAGAGGTACATTTGGCACTGCGTAGTGATGTTTTTTGGCAGCGTGGGTCGCTCTAGTACACTGATAGTCACTGTAAACGATAACGTAGGAATATCGGGTCGATAGAACACTGCGCTGAATTGCTATCTAGCTTGGAGAAGACGACTATATACTGGCCCTGGAACGTGCTAGTCCAGAACAGTCTAAGCAAGGGTATTCGGATCTCGTACGGACCGACTGATACCGCAACAATGTTTGACACGCCTAGGCAGACTCTCACCGTTGGGGAGATCCACTCAAAAGATACTATGAAGGTTGTGGCAAGTAGAGAGTGCACATCTCCACTTCTGGGTCAGCGGAGCAAGTACGTTATCAGCTACAACACGCAGTCTGTCGTGATCAACACAATGCTGCCAGTTGACGCGTAGTTGCACTCACTTGCTGACGCTGTGAACCTTGATTGGCTTGCACACCTGGTTGTTGTGACGCCTGAGGGGTGCTGATGTTAAGCCAAACCTTGAGATCTACCTTCTGCTGCAAGGCTCTGGCTGTGTTTCGCTCCTTCTTGCACTGAAGAAGGTGGAGACAGTGTCTGAATGATGCCTCATCATCTCATTTGGGAGTCTCCGGTAACCACAACTGCTTCTGTTGACCTCAAAGGTACACAAAAGCACCGATAGATGTGTATGTGACTGGTCATGGGAGCTGCTCACTGGGCAGCCGGTTGCCCCATTCGAACAGATACTCCGATTTGAAGTCTTGGGACGTCTGTGTGCAAGTGGTAAGCAAGCCATTGATTGGTTGCGAGCCACAGTATGCCTTGTAACAAGCCTCATACTTCACTCTTGGAATATTTTACACTACTACGTCATCCTCAATGCTGCTAGTAGACGTCTCCTCTTGTGACTGAGATGATTGTGGAGGAGTCGGCTGAGGTTGATGATCAAAAGAACAGCCAGACGGTTCTCTGCTGTTGAGACAAAAGTTGCCATCCTCTGGCTCTCCTTTCCCCACTGAGGTTGCTGGAACCTGTACGTTTACATCATGGTTGTTGTCTCCGTTGGTTGATTCCCTCCTCTTCCACCTCGTCGTCCTCAACTGCAGCAGCTGCTGCTTGAAAATACGCTGCCGATTGGCTGGGGTCACCGCCCCAAGCCACACCAGGTGGCGTTGGCGGGACATTAGTAAGGGGTGAGTTGCTTCTGTTGGAGATTTTGATGGCTGTGGAAGACTTTTATCGTTGTACTATGCGCCGATGACCTCAGGCAAGCACCTCCTCAAGCTCTTCTCCACATTTGGTGAAAGTGCGCTTACGTTTTACCAGCTTGAAAAGCCATCTACAGTGAAGTCAGTATCAAGGAAGTGGGGTTGATGAGCATACTCACCCTGGCAGCAGACTGGGGATGGTGACAGGCAGGATGGGGGGTAAATTTAGGTTGGAAGCGTCTATATAAAAGCATGGTTACCCTGCCTAGCTCCCCCTGGCTGTCAACTGTGTGGTTACGGTATGCTCCAGCACTACTATTGGGTCACCCATGGGATATCCCCACTCGAAAAATATGGTCAACTAGCTTTAGGATCCCTGCTATGCCTCAGTACTACTACAGCACCTACACCATCATCAGCTTGTAAGTTGGCCCGGAAGGGCTCCTAAATCGTCGCCAGCCGCATACATTCACTCTTGCTTCTGTCACGAAGATGCTACGAGTAGGCCCTTTAGGACTCGCTAGGAGTCTAAATCAATTACTACATACGGTATCTAAGTAGGTACAAGACGTTGTGTACCGAACAGAACTCTACCAGCAATAGTCTATATACTTACGTGTGGGTTCGTTCGGTTACCGGTTAATAATCGGAACTGAGTTGGATAGGTATCGGGGTTGCAAGTCCTAGAGCGGGGCTTGCAGAATTCTGGTACTCCCGCTTCGGAGGTTGCAGGCCCGCTCCGGAGGTGACCGGAGGTTGTACGTCCGCTTCGGAGGCGTGTAAGGACGCTGGGGATTTGGTGCGTACGGTCAGGGACAGTACGGAGCGGATCCGGATATTGTCAGGGGATCTGGAGAGGATACCGTGACAGCTTCCATGTCACTCCTATCAGCCAATGAGAGCTCCTGAAAGAACAATTACATCTTTGTGTGTTGGCTATCCAAACAAGGGGGGTGGCCCAAGAACTTCTACAACTCACCGGTATCTGAAGATCCCCGCCGCGTCATCTACAGGCCCCTTTGTATGTAGGGTCTTTTTCGATCCCGCTTTGAATCGCTCGTCAATCGTACTTCGCCGACTCGAACCACGCTCGCTAATGGACAGTGACTTGGTCCTCACTATTGGGCTATTTTATATGTAAGCCTAGGACCACATTACATGAATGCTCGAGTAATGCATCCGATTGTTTGAGCTCATGTCACACACTTGTACATACACACAACAATACACTCATACATGAGATCCAATACCAGTATCGGTGAGTTGCAAAAGATACTTACCCCCCGGTTTTTCTGAGTACAATCAGTCCCTACACAACATTGTTGTCCTTAAGGCTGACATCAGTATTAAGGCGATTGCAATAGCTTGCTGGATCTATAGTTGGAGGCATGGTGTGCTTGGATTCCATTGTTGTGATAGGAGAAAGCAGGCAATGTGTAGTAGTGACAGCAAGATGGTAGAGGTGGTAGCAATGATGCTATGTATGATGACCGGCTTAGCGAGATTAGAGGCTGTGAGTGGTGAAGGTATGGGTCAGGGTCTAGCACCCACATATATACCCCTCCGGTGCCCCCGGTCATCTCGTACTCCCGAAAGCCCCACCTGGTGTATGCCTAGTGTATGTAGTAACCAGAAAAACAGGGGGGTCAGTATCTTTTGCAAGTGATAATACCACCCCTTGCTTACAGTATATGTTCCCTCCACAATCTCTACATCTGGTGAAATGCCGATCATTACTCTCAAGATAGCCAATGAAAGGATGCTGGGATACCCATCACTTCGAATATCAAGCGTCATACGCTTGAAACCAGTCATCTTTTGCAACGGAACGATGTCTCCGTAGGCATTTCGTGGGTGTGCCCAACCATACTCCACATCATCCAGATACGCGACTCGCTCTTTCCGTTCATTGATCGGTGTCCACAGGCTCAAGCTTGCATGTTCAACAGCAGCGATTTGGGCCGTGGTGAAGTGGGTGAACCCATCGGTGAATACGTGGCCGGCAGCGAACTTATTGAGTGGAGTGTATGGAAATAGTTCGTTCTCGTTGTGTAGCTGGCGACATGTCGATCCGAGGGCCAATATCGGTGCTTGCCAAAATGTATGAACCCCCCTTAATCTGGCTCGCTACTGAAGTCCTCTACATCATAAAGAAGCGAAGGCTTCCGAGTGGCTGTTGACTTTCCGGTTGACGGTTGTGACAGCTTGGTAGACGTCATTCAGGGCATCAACGTTGGTAATAGCCACTCACAAGCTTGTCCGCACGACTATACCATGGTGCAGATGTACTGATTGCATCACTGTTCCAAGTTCAGGGGAGTTCGTACATTTTGACAATTATTATATGTTGAAGGTCTCCCAGTCCGACGTGTATGTCGTGCCATCTAGTGTTGTCGTGCGGCTAAAAGCTCTTCTAGTTCCGTTGAAGAACTTGTTATAGTATTCACGTAAGGCATACTCGTAGATTTTTTTGCGGAGCTCGGCGGGTAAGCGAAGGAGAGGAGATCGCTCTCAATTGCGCAGGAAGCTATGCGCTGTTAATCTCTTGCGATAGTGAACGATACATATGGGGTCTACACACATATATGTTTCATGTCCTCACTCCAGGCCTGTCAGCTCTCAAAACGGGGCGATCAGGTCCTCAACAGTTGTGTCAGCTATGTCTGTTTCGAACCGTTTCCCAGCCGCAGACAAGACTCGACCAACGGAGGGAGGCATCATCGCTGCAAAAAGAATAGCACCGCGTTGGATGGGTGACAAATTGTCAACGAATGTATGAAACGTAGCTTGGTCCTTTGGGCTTCTGTTCGTCATGGAGAAAGTGTTCAGATGGAGAGGAAGTAGCACGATCTCGCGATGTAGCTGTCGACACACGAGCCAGATAGGCGTAATCGAAATCCCTAATGCTTGTCAGAGTTTGGGTAGCGAGGCAAGGAAACAGGAGCAATCAAAGCCATGTCAAAGTATGTGAGTGTCAGGACCTGCGCGTTACGTCAGCGACAAAATGAGTTGATGCAGCCAACCAACACTGAATTACAGAATTCTCGAATGTTTGCGTGCTGTACCGCTCTTTCAGAACGTTCTCACATCTTACTAGCCTGCCTCAGCACATCCTTCGTCAAAACCTCCCCCTTCTTCCTCACCTCGCTCAACCTGCCCATCTTCAACAGTCTCCCAATCATCTCCTCATCTCCAAAATGGCTATTATGCTCGAACTCCGGCTCCTCACCATACGCAACCCTCGCCGCATCAACCAAAATCCTTGCCGTCATACCAAACACCCTGAACGTCGTCAAATCATCCAACTCACTCGGTTCTGGCCTGGGATCATCGCCCTCAGGCAGTCCACTTCCGTGCTCTGAAGATGTAGTCGGGGCCTGTGAGTTTGCGGCGTTTCTCTGCATTTCCTGGGAGGAAGGAGGGGGCTTGGGGATGTAGAAGTTGTGCATGCGCCATCGACTCTCGTGCCAGTCTGTCCAACTGCCTCTGTACCATTTTTCGGGCTTGCCGTTTTTCTGGACGGGCGCTGGTCCCAGGCCGGACCAGTCTTTGCGTAGGAAGGCGTGGAAGGGTGCGGTGAAGACGGCGGCGACTTCTTTGGGGTCAAGACGGGGTATTAGGCGGTCTTCGACTTCGCTGTCGGTAGCGCCGGAAGATGTTGTCCTGCTGTCTGAAGAGCTCGAGCTCGGCGACAGGTATGCTACGCAGGGACGTACGCCGAGTTCCGTCTTCGCCAGGTTTGCTGGTAGCTCGCAGAGGTGCTCGACTTTGAAGCCCTTCAGCTTCTCGTCATCCATTGGTAGCCCAATCTCCTCGTATGCTTCTCTACGCGCGGTATCCCATGGTGTTTCTGTGAGAGAATCTGCCTTTCCTCCGGGTAGTGCAGCTTGGCCAGCATAGTTCCTCAGCGAGGCACTTCGCATGGTGAGCACGACCTTGAGGTCGCCATGGCGGTCGGGAAACAGGACGATCAGAACGGCAGCGCGCCTTGTCAAAGGACAGTTATAGTACTGTGTAGGTGGTGGAGTGTATGCTCGCAACCGGGCGAGTACTTGCTGGGAGGGTGTTAGTACGAAATTATGTCAGGACAGTCTCTACATGGATGCATTGACATACGGTCGAAGTAGGAGAGAGTACCATGGTCGCAAAGGCTCTGCTTTGCGCGAGCCATGCTGTCGGCCTCATGAGATAGATGCTCGGCGGTTGAGGCTCTCGAGGGCGCAGCTGCACGAGGGGTTCCGAGGTAATCGATAAGCGTGTAGTGACGTCGACAGCCTCGGACTCGATTTCCGAGACTCATTTTGGCTACCTCCATAGTGCCAGAAGTCTGAATATCTCCAGGCTGCACTCTTGGACCCTCTTGTGCAGTCCATCGCTGAAGATACAATTAAAAAGTGGTCTTGTCGGTACAGGTTAGATGCTTTGTCTTAAGAGATCACGATCCTATGTGTGTTTTAATCTCTACCAAGAGTAACAATAAGATACACTGGGATAGTCTCAGACTTTTGGCACTACTGGAGTATCATTTCCTGTGACCTGATGGTGATGTTGAGTTGATGGTTTCGACTTCAAAAGCGCTTTACACGGTGTTGGGAGTAAGGTCAGAACAGAACGTTTCAGTGACTATCATGCAATTGAACTGCATCTCTATATGAAAGAAAACTCATGATCGTTATCGTAGACATGCGTGACCATGGGAAGCGTATTCCATCGCGCGGGCATGCCTTGATCAAACGTAGCACATCCTCGGAGAACAAGAAAGCCCATGAGAAGTTGCTAAGAAACAGTAGATTGCAGAGAAAAACATCCCAGCCAACTGACGTCTCTATCATCTGCAAGAAACATTCTTTTGGGGAATTCATTTCGCACATGGAAAAGACAAACGCCAAGATGCCGCGATGGGTAGACGACCGCTCGTCCCGCTAATCGCTTTTGTGCCGAATCAACAAAGCACGCCTGATCTCGCAGGCGCGCCCGAATTAGATCACCACCGCGTCTATGCCAACTACGCCACTAGAATGTATGGCGGGTACGGAGAAACGGTGATTGGAACGCAAGGAACAGCTGCTTAGATGAGGTCTGTGAAGTACGTTAGCGTATGGTTCTTCAACATTCGAACTGCAAAACTTACCAGCCACGTTCATGGGCATCTCCTCAATCTGTGTGCTGTAGAACTGCTCAATCTCACGCATCATGCGGACATCGTCAGCGGTGACGAAGTTGATGGCAACACCCTTTCGTCCGAAACGACCACCACGACCGATGCGGTGGATGTAGTTCTCGCGGTTGGCGGGAAGGTCGTAGTTGATGACGAGGGAAACCTGTTGGACATCGATACCACGGGCGAGGAGGTCAGTGGCGATGAGGACACGGGAAGATCCGGAACGGAACTCCTTCATGATAACATCACGCTGGGCCTGGTCCATATCACCGTGCATGGCGGAGACGGTGAAGTCACGGGCAGTGAGCTTGTCGGTGAGCCAGTCAACCTTTCTGCGGGTGTTGCAGAAGATGACGGCCTGGGTAATGGTGACTGTCTCGTACAAGTCGGAGAGGGTGTCGAGCTTCCAGTCCTCCTTCTCAACGGCAATGTAGAACTGCTTGATACCTTCGAGGGTAAGCTCGTCCTTCTTGACGAGAATACGGACAGGGTCGCGCATGAACTTGGTGGTAACCTCGAGGACGTCCTGGGGCATGGTAGCGGACAGGAGAACGACCTGGGTGGACTGGGGCAGAAGCTGGAAGATGTCGTAGATCTGCTCGGTGAAACCGCGGGACAGCATCTCGTCGGCCTCGTCGAGGACGAACATCTTCATATGGTCGGTCTTGAGGACACGACGCTGAATCATATCCTGGACACGGCCGGGAGTACCGACAACGACCTGGGGGCCGTCCTGGAGGGCCTTCATGTCGTCACGGACGGAGGTACCACCAATGCAGGCGTGGCACTGGATGTCCATGAAGTCACCGATGGCGATGACGACCTTCTGGATCTGCTGGGCCAACTCGCGGGTGGGGGCGAGGATGAGAGCCTGGCAAGCCTTGACGGAGGAGTCGATCTTCTGGAGGGTGGAGATCGAGAAGGTAGCGGTTTTACCCGTACCGGACTGAGCCTGCGCAATGACATCGTGGCCTGCGTGTGTTAGTCGCTGGTGTCGTGTTTTTCGCTGTACCGGGCAAACTCACCCTTGATGACGGGCATAATGGCGCGCTGCTGGATAGCAGAAGGGCGCTCGAAACCGTAGGCGTAGACACCGCGGAGGAGCTCAGCCTTCAGGTTCATGTTGTCGAAGGAGTCGGTGGTCTCATCGTAGTTGGACTCGATCTGGCCTGCGGAGTGTGTCAGTCTGCGCTCACACAGTCGTTGTGTTCTTCTGCGCTGCTGCTGCGGGAGTCGTCCGCTTGTCGCGGTGGTCGCTGCAGCGCAGCGCAAATATTTTAGAGGCACTCACCCTCAGGCACGTCCTCAAGACCCTTGTCAGCCATGTTGGATGGTTTGTTGTGGGAGACTACTGGCACTGCCTGTAGTCGGGGAGAGAACTGGTTGTATTGGAGTAGCAGAGGGACCGTAAGGTAGCCGCTGCTGTTGTATGTGGTTGTTGTAGAAGTTGTCTGGTGGGTGAGGGCAGAGATGGGCGGCGGGGCAAAAAAGACTTTGTAGAAAACCCAAAAGTGCGCTACCGCCCGCGCTAGTGATTTTGCTCTGGGGCGACCTCCAACACTCCAAAGTTTCGCCTTTTACGTCCGTGGTTTGGCCTGTGACTCTTTTGCCGCCTGCGTTTGCCTTGATTTGTCTGCGTGCAACAGATAGGCCACCCGAATCGGATTCCGGAAAGCATTGTTTCGGCCTTCCTTTGACCATGGCGCCCGGCATCCTACAGGACCCTGGCTTTGCCTCTGCCGAATCACAGCCTGCCAAAAAGAGAAAGCTCACCGTCCCAGTGCATGTTCAGCAGGACGACGAAGAAGTGGCAACTGCGGTGCCCTCGCATCCGTTGGGTATCAAGCCAGCCGGAAATGCGTACACAGCGACTGAGAACATCAAGTCAAGATGTGGATCCTTCGCCAGGCTGCCTGATGAGCTGCTGAACCACATTCTTGAGTCATTCGATGCTGACGCTCTCGTACGGCTGGGAAGCACTTGTCGAGCATTGTACGCTTTCACCCGTTTGGACGAGTTATGGAGGGCCTTGTTTGTAGGGTGAGTAGCATAATTGCTTTGACTCCTGTTTTCCCTCTGGTCAGCCTCATTTCCTTGAGTCAATTCCAGTCATACCTCGACGAAAGAGTTGGAATCCGCAATCAGGCTGTTCATCAACGGTGCTACGCTTTGCTGTGACTCATGTGAACAGCACTGCAAGCGAATACGAGAATCACCCTGCGAGACGTGAATGCTGAGGAGCACTTTTTGGAGCAATCCCAAGTGTCTTATCAAATGGCCCGAGGTCTTGTTGCGACGACTGTGCATTTGCATCATCTGATCCCTCAAACTGCTTTCTGTCGTTTCTGCTTTCTTCCAGTTCAGCCACATTCAGTTCGTCAGATTGCTACATCAATACAATGCGTTTCCTTCAGCTTGCAGCAACTACAGTCTTTACTCTTTGACATTGTGTTCATACATCCGCTGGTCAAGTACTAACACACCTCCAGATCCTCACCCGAGAACTTCACATGGCGAGGAACATGGCGGGCAACGTATCTCAACACCCCCCCAGAAAACGGCACCTCCTTGCAATGCAACAATCTCTTCTCCGACGTTCTTTACCGACCCTTCCAATGCGCACACACCTCCCTCAAACCCTACACAACCAACATCCCACCCAGCAACGCCATCGCGCGTCTCCCCGACTTAACTCCCGAAGAATTCTCCGCAAAATGGACAGACAAACCTTTCATCCTGACCTCGCCCGTCAAAGCCTGGCCCGTGTACGGGAAATGGGACTCCCGATACCTACTAGAAAAGTTTCCGGACACGAAGTTTACTGCTGAGGCAGTGGACTGGCCCATGTCAACCTACATATCCTACATCAACTTCAACACCGACGAATCTCCCCTCTACCTCTTCGACCGGGCCTTCGCGCCCAAAACAGGCATCGACACAAGCCTCCCACCGCATCACCCGGACGCTGCGTACTGGACACCAGAATGCTTTGGACCGGATTTGTTCAGTGTTTTGGGCGACCAGCGCCCGGATTGTCGGTGGATGATCCTTGGCCCCAACAGATCGGGAAGCACGTTTCACAAAGATCCTAATGCGACGAGTGCGTGGAACGCGGTGCTCACGGGGAGTAAGTACTGGTTGATGTTTCCCAGTGGTGCGAATTGCGCGCCGCCGCCGGGGATTATTCTGAGCGAGGATCAGAGCGAGATCACTGCGCCGTTGAGTATTGCGGAGTATCTTTTGACGTTCCATGAGCTTGCGCGTGAGACCCCGGGGGCGAAGGAGGGTATCTGTTATGCGGGTGAGGTTCTGCATGTGCCGAGTGGGTGGTTCCACCTCGTGCTCAACCTTTCCGAGTCGCTGGCTTTGACACAAAACTTCGTGCCTGAAGCGCGACTCGCCGACGTTCTGGGATTCCTGAGGGATCAGAGGGTTCAAGTCAGTGGGTTCAAGGATGATGTTTCGGATCATGCGTATGAGCTGTTTGTGGAAAAGCTGGGTGAACAGCACCCCGACATCTTGGAGGAAGGGCTGATGAAGCTGGAGAAGAAGGGGAAACAAGGAAGGGGGAAGTGGGAGGAGTTGACGAAGGGAGGAGACGAGGAGGAGGGTGGGGGAGGGTTTAGTTTTGGGTTTGCGGGGGACGATAGTGATGCTGATATCCCCTGAAGAGGACGATGCTGGTAATAGTACTTGTGTAGAAGCAACGAGGGATAATAGTGCACCGATGTCCTGTTTGAACATGAATCGTGATATTAATGATCTACAAATCAGCCAATTCCCGCCCACCGCCTCTACGCTCGCTCACTGGTAGTGTCTCTGGAAAGACTCCAGCAAGCCCGTAAACTCCAATTCCGCAGTGATAAGCTCCTCGCGCAAGACATCAATTCTCGCGACTTCGTGCACACCTCCATCTCCCAGATCAATGCTTGCAGCATCACTCTACGACGCAGCAACCTCCCGCTCATCCTCCTCCTTCCTCATATCCCCCAAGAACTTCTCCCACGTCTCAATCGTCCCTTGAAAGAAATCCACATGCGCGTCAGCCAAATCACCCAGCGTGTCCTTGAACTCGACCGCCTTGATTCTTTCAAAGTCCGCTACTTCCTTCACAGTATGCTCATCGAACGCCTCAGTAGCCTTCTTGCTATTCTCAACCTCGCCCGTCAGCCGCTCGATCTCAACCTCCAATTTGCGCACGCGCTGGCGCCGCGCCTGGTCGTGGTCAATACCGCGAAAATCCTCGACTTTGCTGCGTAAGAAGCCTGACGCGCCCATACCTGCACCGTGCTGGGAGGCAAGCGAGTCGCGGTCGGCGGCAGATTTGGCGAGGTATTCGGAGAGGGCTTCGAAGTCGAGCTGTTTGCCTTCGCGCGTGCGGAGGAGATTACGCAGAGCGAGGATGTAGGCGTCCATGTCGCGCAGGGAGGTGAGGTAGTTCTGGTCTGTATGCTCTTTGATGGATTTGAAGCCTTGTGATGTGGTTGTTACGGAGGCGGCGAAAGAAGTCAGCGTGCTCTCGACGGCCGGTTCGAGGGTTGTTAGCTTCTGGCATTGTGTTGCGAGGTCCGCGTAGTCTTGTTCGAGGTCGGCCTGCCGCCTGGCTACGCGGACAGTGACCTTCTCGACGTTGTTCAGGTCTTCTGTGAGCTTGCTCGCTCGTTCGCTGACTTCGATGAAGCGCTTGTCTGGCTTGTGCACCTTGGTGAATGTGTTGACGAAGCTCTCTGCGATCGCGTCTACGAGGCCGCCGCCAGGTTCCGACCCACTCGCAGCTCTTGAGGATCTCCCCTTCATGTGCTGATTCCAGTCTGGGCTCTCAAGGAAGGTGATGAGAAGCATGGCTCGTCGCAGCACTGGGTGCAAGGCTAATCGCTTCAAGAAGCGGTGCAGAGAGTGGGCGCGCCGTTGGGTGAAGTCCGGACCGAAGCGGTCTCCACGAACATACTCCATCTTGTGCTTGTCGGGCAGCGGGGCGACCGCGCATTGTGGGTATTCTTTCGAGAGCTGTTTCCAGAGGAAGACGAAGTCGGTGAAGCGGCGGCGGACGGAGAATTCGGGCTTCTGGAAGGACTGGTAGTCGGACTAGACGATGTGTGAGTATGGTGGTGGCCGTGTAGAGCAGCAGCAGTGGGTGCATAGCTGCAATGTACCTTTGTAGTCACTAGATATGAGACATAGGCGTTCTGGGTGCCTGCCAGCTCCTTCTGCGGGCTGCCGACGATTGTCTCTAGGCGGCCTTCGCTGAAGTCCTCCGCCATTGCGCGTGCGTCGAGGGCAGATGGGGTATCTTGGACAGTGTGAGAATCTTGTGCAAGGTCTGACCAATCGTCTGATTGCTCAGAGGCGCTGTCAGCCCAAATCACCTCGAAGTTCGCTGGATCCAGGGTAGAACTTAGTGTTGGTGGAGTTGAGGCTGGTGCCACCGGTGACGTCTGGATCGCTGGGCTGGAGCTGTCGCTAGCGGGGCGCTTCAGCGCGTGCCATCGACTCGTACAAGGGTTCGTGTCTCGCAACGTCTTGTTGATCGACCTTCATACTGAACATTCAGCGAGGGGATTATCAAACTGATGGAAAATGCTCGTGCAAGCGCTTTATGAGCGTCTACGGGGAACTTTGACCTCTGCGCGCCAGTAGCGGCCAATATGTACAGTGAATGAGAGTCGTGCCTGCCCAATCATACAACAGCCAAACATGCAAAAGACCGCCGATACCGTTGCCATACCGTTTCCAGACATTCGTTGTCCACCAAAAGCAAACAGAAATGGTATATAACACATTCACAAGCCTCCTACAACTTCAGGAACAGGTACGCCAAATCGCTTGCCGAACTCCTTGAAAATCTGAGGGGTGATCTCGTCACTGCTGTTGCCATTCACAGTCCACAGAATGCCTGCCTTGTCGTAGTGCTCGAGCAGCGGCTCGTTGTTCTCCTTGAAGCTCTGGAGTCGCTGCTTCCACACTTCAGGGTCGTCATCAGCTCGCCGTGTGAGCGGGTCGCCTGTGATGTCGTCCATGCCTTCGACCTTTGGCGCATTGAAGGTAGTGTTGTAGACACGCCCTGAAGGTGCGTGCACCCAGCGATTGCAAATGCGATCGATGATGATCTCACTGGGCGTATTGATGCTAACAACCATGTTGATGGGCACAATCTCGTTCAGCTGGACTGCCTGGTTCGCCGTGCGAGGGAAGCCGTCCAGGATGAACGAAGCCTCAGGGTGGTCCGAGTATGTGTACTTTGCTGTCTTGATCGCAGAAGGAATCGACACCGAGTCAACTGTGTGGTCCTCCGCGGCTATTGAGCTCGAGTAAACAGCGTACGGCCGCAGTGTGCTATCCCTAATCCACCCACGGGTCGAGAGCTCATTGACAATGAGTCGCAGAATCATGCTGTCCGGGACCAATGCGCCGGCCTTCATCTTAGATTCGGCCTGGATGCCTGGGTTGTGTTAGCGAGTGCATTGCAGCCAGTCGAATGCACATACCCAGCGGGGTTCGCTCCCTGACATTCTTCCTGAGCAAGTCGCCTGAACTGATTGAAGAGAGTTCTGGGAACTGCTTCATCAGACGCTCGGTCTGGGTGCCTTTTCCCACGCCTGGTGCGCCAACCAGGATAATGCGCGCCGCTCTTGACAGACTTTGGAGAGCCATTGTATGCGATTCGGGCTAGGGGGATTTCAAGGATATGGGAGTTAAATGTGCTGTTGAGGATATAGGTATGACGCGCGAAAGGGAAGCCGAGGGCTTCGTCCGGGTAGGGTTTCTCTCAGCAAGAGATCATTTTGAACGTTGTATAAAAGTATTCAGAAAGGTATGTGGTCGCGGAACAGGAACGAAGACACCAAAGGAGTGAAATGTATTGCAGATGCAAGCGCGAGTGTAGTGGACTTGGAGGGGCGGCTGTTGGCGGCGGACACAAGTTCTCGGATTATTGCCCGAATTGTCCTTGATGCGGAGACGGTATCGGAGCCAAGGATCCGTGGGCTGCCTCCCGCGTGCCCTCATCCTTGGGACTGGGTGGCAGTTGAGCGCCAGCCAGTTCTGCTGACGCGTTGCCGCGGTTCGGGCCCAACAGCAGGCCTGCATCCGTTGACGTCTGCCTGAAACAACACCCGAGTTCTTCCTGCCAGCATGTCACGGGTTTCACGTCCAAAGTCGGCAGTCAGCACAGCCCTACGGAGGCCAAGCTTTCGGGGCGCGAACGGCCGCAGCGATCTGTTTCTTGGGAATTATTCTAGCTCTTTCGTCAGGGCGATTTCATCTCACATTCCGCATCGGCACATCGCCCCTAGCTGGTTGCTGCTATCCTCTGCTTGTACTCTAGCTTTCTTCTTTCTTCTGCTGTACTACTATACAACATCTGAACCACCCACGTCACTCTCTACGTCCCTGATACTGCTTACGGTGCAATGTATGTTGCTCGATCTGCCACCCGGGCAGCGCCCGCTGTCTTCAGGGCAGGCATGAGGACCGCTGGACGACCTTATCACCGCCCCATGCCCAAGAATGTGTCTGCCATCGCCATTTTGCTCCCACACCGAAGCTTCCAGACTGAAACATCGCAAACAAGCACACAAGGAGGCAACTACCCTCCGCCAGGCTTCAACCCCAACCAAGCGAGCAAACCAACCCCCAAGAAGGAGCAGGAAGCCATCCAACAGAAGATCGCTACACCTCTCGAGAAAGACACCATCGTTCCCAAGACCGGGCCTACCGCCAACCCCAAGACCGTCGCTCAGGATGCGCAAACTATGACCGAACTCGCTTCCGAGAAGGCAAATGCGGAGACCGATGCTGAGAAGAAGGCGGTTGCAAAGAAGGAGGAGAGCAAGAAGAAGCTCACAATCTGGGAGAAAGTGAAGCACGAAGCGACGCACTACTGGGACGGCACCAAGCTGCTTGGTTTTGAGATCAAGATCAGCACAAAGCTCGCCCTGAAGATGGCTGCAGGCTATGAGCTCACAAGGCGTGAACGACGACAGGTACGAATCTTGGAATAGTATGCCAACTTGGGATACTGACAGAGCTGCAGCTGCAACGTACCGTGCAGGATCTGGGGCGGCTGATCCCTTTCTTGCCCTTCGTTATCGTTCCCTTCGCCGAGCTGTTGCTCCCCGTTGCCCTGAAGCTGTTCCCCAATATGCTTCCCAGCACATACGAGGGCCAGTCCTCGAAAGATGCTAAGGCCAAGCGTCTGCGGTCGACAAGAAAGGAAGTCAGCGAGTTTCTGCGCTCAACGCTGAAGGAGACTGGACTGCCCATCTCTGCAGAGAACGCGCAGAGGGCAGAGTTTGCCGAGTTCTTCCGCAAGGTATGTACACTTACATGAGTTGGCATTGGGTTTTGGTATTGACGAAGCACAGGTCCGAACTACTGGCGAGAAGCCTACCCCAGAGGAAATTGTCAAGGTCTGTAAGATCTTCAAGGACGACCTGACCCTCGACAACTTGTCCCGACCACAGCTTGTTTCTATCTGCCGCTACATGAACATCACCTCCTTTGGTACCGACAACTTTCTGCGCTACCAGGTCCGTGTCCGCATGAGGCAGATCAAGCGTGACGACAGGGCAATCGCATACGAAGGTGTTGACTCGCTTTCTGTTCCGGAACTCCAGACTGCCTGCGCAAGCCGTGGTCTCCGCACATACGGTGTTTCTCCTGGCCGTCTCCGGGACGACCTCCAGACCTGGCTCGACCTTCGTCTCAAGCACGGTGTTCCCTCTACCATTCTTGTCCTTTCGAACGCTTTCGTCTATGTCCAGGGTAAGGAGGCAGATGCCACATCGCAAATCGACGCACTCGAGGCTGTTCTGTCCAGTATTCCCGAGGAGCTGTATCACGAGATCGAGCTCGAGGTCAGCACCACCGAGGGCGCGGCCACCAACAAGCAGCGTCTGGAAGTCCTCAAGGAGCAACAAGAGCTTATCGAAGAGGAGAATGAGCAGACACAATCCCATGAAGACAAGGTCAACGCTTCGCCCAAGGACCACGAGGACATCGATGAGGACGACAAGCCAAAGAAGGTCGAGGCAAAGGCTGCAGCAGAGGAGAGCAATGAGGCTGAAGCCAGCAGTGGCGATTCAAACGCCACCGAGGGGAGTGCCGAGCGCGCAGAGCAGGACGAGCGCGCAAGGAAGGACGAGATGCCAGCAGGCAAGGAGGAGAAGGCTGCTGAGACACCGAAGAAGGAGTAGAGAAACCATGACTTCCTTTCTCTACTATGTGTGATTAGAACAAACTCCATTCAAAAAGTCTTTCAGGACTTGGATATGGATATAGAAAATACCCATTAATCCGCCTTAAGCGGAACGCATAGACTGTACATATACACACTACAACAAACACAAATCCTCAAACATGATAGCATATTGCTAAGGGTATCATAGCGCCGTAGCAATCAATGCACAACACCATCAATAACCAGCTCCCCAACCTCCATATCCAGACTCATCACCCCCTCCCGATCCCGCATCCACACATCCCCTTCCCCCACTCTCCCCTCCCCATCATGAATAACCACAGCCTCTCTCCGCCGCCTCCTCGCATCCCTCTCGTCCTCCCCAGCATCCTCCCTCTCCCGCAGCCCTCCACCGGCTGACAACACCTCAACATCGTTCCACTGTACACGCGGCTCAATCCCTCCGTAGCCGTACGAAAGCCCGCGCTCACGGAAAACACCGTAGTCGCGCAGCAGCCGGAACGCGAGTTGCGCCCGGCGCTGCACGTCTTTCTTCCTGCTGCCTAGATCCCTCAATAACAGCTGCCTTGCACTGTCGTTCGCATAGAATCTTTCACACAGCAACTTTGTTGCCGAAGCCCGTATTTCGACGTTGTGGGATTGCGCGAGAAGGAGTAGTGAGTCGGTTTTGATCGCGTCTTCCTGCGAGGTCGGGGTCCGGATGCCGAGCGGTTTTGGGACGGGGCGGTGGACTTCAGTTAGCTGTTTGACTGTGCGCAGACCGGAGGCGACGTGGTGGATGGCGAAGAATGTGAATACGCCTATGACTGTCAGTCTTTAGGAGATGGTGAGGTGGGCAGGAAAGAGGTACCGAGGCCGAGCCAGAGGTAGTGGTCGGGTAAGTTTGGGGCCATGGTTAGGTTTTGTTGAGGATTGTAGGAGTAAGATCATGGTACGGAACGTATGGGCGCGACGAACGACATGTTGCCGTTGCGTGTCTGCGGCTTTCACGGGCGATGATGCAGCCGCACCGCGTGGGAGGCAGGGGTCCATCAAGCTAGTGCGGGATTGGAAGGCGGTGGGGCCCCACACCGAACTCTTGGCCAAAATTTCTAGACGGCGGATCAGTTGCATCCCCCAGCGAGCCTCATACTTCTCGGAGTGCTCTTGTCACTCGCTATACAGTCCAAATGCCCCCCTCACAACTCAAGCGCCTCAAAGCCTCGCTCCGAGACCAAGGCATAACGGGCCCTCAAAAATCCAAAAAAGAGAAGAAGTCACAGAATAAGAATGCCTCGCACCACACGCAAAAAGCCTCCGCGCTCGCCTCGATCCGCGAATCCTTCAACCCATTCGAATTCAAGCACCTCTCGCGCCCCCAGAAATTCGAATACGCAACTACAAATGCGAAACCCAAAGTGCTCGGACGCCCCGGCGTCACCAAGAGCGCGGGCGAGGAAACAAGACGGAAGACACTGCTGCCGGAGATGAATCGCAAGAACAAGACGGGCGGGATCCTGGATCGCCGAATTGGCGAGAACGACCCGACGATGAGTCTTGAGGATCGCATGATGGCGCGGTTTGAGCGCGAGCAGCAGCGCAAGAGGGGCGGGAATGTATTTGATCTGGAGGATGGGGACGAGGAGGTGGAGCTTACGCACGGAGGGCAGACACTGAGGTTTGATGATGAGATCGGGGAGGAGGATTATGATGCTGCGAGTGTCAGTGGAAGTGATCATGAGGGCGAGGATGGGTTCTTGAAGAAGAAGAGGAGGAGAGATGATGGTGAGGAGGGCGATGCTGAGGTTGAGAATGAGGAACAGCCTGAGAGGAAGAAGAGCAAGGCTGAGGTTATGAAGGAGGTTATTGCGAAGAGCAAGTTGCATAAGTACGAGAGGCAGCAGGCGAAGGAGGATGACGAGGAGTTGAGGGAGGAGCTTGACAAGGACTTGAACGATGTTCTGGCTGCGCTGAGGGGTCATATCAACAAGAAGCCTGAACCTGAGAAGGTGAGGGAGGTGGCGCAGAACGACTTCGGTATGAACGCCGATCGAGCAGCGCTGCTTGCAACCATGTCGCAGGAGGGCAAGGATAAGGAATATGACCGCCGGGTGCGCGAGCTATTCAACGACGAGCGATCGAAGCCCACCGAGCGAACAAAGACGGCTGAGGAGAAGGCCAAAGAGGAGGCTGATCGCTTGAAGGAGCTCGAGGAGAAGCGCCAGAAGCGCATGAGGGGAGAGCCCATCAGCGACGACGAGGAGCCCTCCAAGAAGCAGCAAGACGAGGACGATGACGAGAATATGTCCGACATCAATGACGATGCTGCTGAATTTGGGCTTGCTGCACCACCAGCACCAGGGCAAAGCAGACCTGTTGGCGTCGATGACGAGGATGACTTCATACTAGAGGACGACCTTGTTGCTACAGACTCAGAAGCTGATATCTCGGACGAAGAGTCGGAGAGTGGGGCTGAGGTGGACGACACAATGGCCATGGACGACGACGATGCAGACTTTCTGAAGGACGTCGTAGAGCAGCCCAAAGCCCAGCCCAAGGCTGTGAAAGGCGTGCTCACGATTGGTGCCGACACATCTTCTTCGAGACTGGCGTACACATACCCATGTCCACGTTCGCATGAGGAACTGCTGGAAGTCTTCAAAACGGTCGACCTCAAGGATACCTCCACAGTCGTCCAAAGGATACGAGCGCTGTACCACGCTGGTCTGAAGGAGGATAACAAGCACAAGCTCGCTGACTTCGCGTGCGCACTTCTCGATCACGTCTCGTACCTGTCAAACCAGACACCTGCAGCACCGTTGGCAGTCATCGAGTCCGTCATCCGTCACATCCACTCCATTTCCCGGTCATACCCAGTGCAGATTGCTACGCAGTTCCGCAAGCACCTCAAGGCATTCCAGCTTTCCAACCAGCCGACTCCAGGAGACTTAGCGCTTCTCACAGCCATTGGATCGATCTATCCAACATCTGACCACTTCCACCAAGTCGTCACACCCGCCGTGACACTGATGGCGCGCTGGATGGGCTTAACAACACCCTCATCAGCCAACGATATCGCCACTGGTGCCTTCGTCGGTGCCTTGTGCCTACAATACCAGACGCTCTCAAAACGCTACATCCCCGAGTTCATCCGCTATACATCGCTGTGCCTACGCTCTCCACACGCCACAAAACCCCTGCTAAGCGCACACACCCGCAACATCCTCACCGCCGCAGACCTCTGGAGCGGCTCACCGGCCTTCATCGAGATCTTCACACCTTTACTGGCACCGCTAAAGAGCGCACACCAAACATCCACAACACAAAACCTCCTGGCGCGTGTGAATAATGCGAAATTGACTCGCCGCCCACAAGCACTGCACCACCACCGCCCCCTCCCCATCCCCAGCCGCATACCAAAATTCGAAGAATCCTTCGACCCGACGAAGCACTACGACGCGGACCGTGAGCGCTCCGACGCCACGAAGCTGCAGAAAGAGTACAAGCGGGAGAGGAAAGGAGCGATGCGGGAGTTGCGCAAGGACGCGAATTTCATTGCCAGGGAGAAGCTCAGGGAGAAGAAGGAGAAAGATGCGGCATATGAGGCCAAGTATAAGAGGCTGGTGGCGGAGATTCAGGGCGAGGAGGGGTATGAGAAGAATGTTTATGAGAGGGAGAAGAGGAAGCGGAAGGGCAACTAGAATCCGACGAATGGGGGGTTTTCCCTGGTGGAGGCAGACATGTCTATCTTCTACTATTTGCTTCAATGCTATTCAACAACCTGTTTTGTATCGTGTAAAAGGGTATCGTGAGGTCGTGCCATCGTAAATCGTACTTGTTTTTGTCCTGCTGCTCTGCAGGCCTCATTGCCAGCTACAGTCTACTTTGCATGGCTGACGATCTCTGCGTACATGTCCTCCGGGATCTGGCCAGAAAAGCTGACAGCAACATCGATGATCCTTCTCGCCTGAAGCCCGGGCAGATTTCTCAGAATCTGATTCGGACTGCGTCAACATTAGCAATCATGTCCGAAAGTACACCAGAAATCTAAGCTCACCTGGGGCTGTTTATAATCTCGCCTCGAATCAAGACGAGCTGTGCAACAATACACAGAATATTCAAATGCGGCCCATACGCAAACAAAAAGTCCCACAGCTGCAGCACCTCGGGCAGCGGCGGCGTGCACGCACACATCGTAAGCACAGACGCAAACGCATAGATCTTGGCTTCCATGCGGTGTGCCATTAGGTGGCTGTACAGCTTCGGGTCGACAACCTCCAGCACCCGATCCACCAGCGCAAGGCCCTTGTGAACACCTTCCATAGACCCGCGTACATAGCCGGGGCATTCGCGGGTAATCAGTGTCTCGAACCCGGTGAAGGCTTCCACCTCGCCTTTCGCAGCGTACAGGAAGGGCCCGCAGAGGACGTTCATGCCCTGCACGTACCCAATCTGCTCCGCATCGTTGGTCGTACTGGGATTCGTCGTTGTGCCAGGCACCGTGCTAAAGCTATGCCTCGACATGATACTCGTGTCAGGGCTCCCTCCAAACTCTGACAGTGTTGGAGGCGACTGCCATCCGTTTACGCGCGCTTCGTGGGCATCGTTGAGCCGCCATGCGACCGCATTGAGCACCCGGGTTATGCTGTTTTGCGTTACGCGCCGCCGGAAGAGAGGATCTCCCTGGAAGGTGCGGAAGGTGTCGTTTTGGATTTTTGCGTGTGCGGGCGAGGCACCTTGTCGGACGAGGTCGAGGTATACGTCAGTGCGGAGGGGAGGCGCGTTGAGCAGGATCAGCCAGATGTAGATTCGCAGTTCCGACTGTGCGTGCAAGTTGTCAGCAACTTGCAAGGACTTGTACAGACATGAGCTGTATTGAGCATTGTTGTTTGAATTGCAGATGTGGTGGTTGCTAGGGTGCTTGTTGTGGGGAAGCTCACCATGCCCTCGCTATTGGCAGGTATGCCCTTTGTAAGGATCGTGTAGCGCAATTCTGCCAGGTTCTCTTCAGTTAGGTCTGAAGAGGCGCCTTTCAGCAGCAGCATGTCAAGATTCGTCATTGTTGTGGTGTCGTGGAGTGTAGTGACATGGGAGGTGACAGTAGAGGTCTCGCAATGTTGATGTCGCGTCGAAAGTTGCGGAGTGGACCCTCGGCGGTTTCACGGTGCATGGTTTCCCATCTCCGCACCATCTACGACCACCCTTCCAGATATCGAACAGCACTTTCTACTCTGACGATTTCAATTTCAGATATAATGCTTCTACGTTAAGCATGACCTGCTGTGGCCGGCCAGGTCATGTCGAATTTGCACTGTGTCAGTGTCCGGCTACCTGAGCCACAAGCTGCTCACCTAGAGCGAAGGCGCGTTGTGGTAAGCACCTCTTAGCGCCTGTGAAAAGTCTAGGCCATGTCGATGAGGATTCTTTATGAGCGACTATACTCCAGGTGTCGACACACGCTCGCAGCATACGTGCTGAATCTGCCACGTGCCAAAGCCTGTCAGATTTGGGCTTGAAGCAGCGAGCTGCGCAATTGCCTATTCGAGGAATCCATGGGTGAAAAATGTTCTCAGCTATCGCACGTAAGCGCCTCATCATCGCCAGCATGTCTCTCATTTAACTCTCAGCTTAGCCCGCTAGACGGCCATCAGCCTCTTTCATCTTGGCGTACATGGTTAGGTCAACAGAATCCGCTAACAGGCCCGCTGATAGCGCCGTGAGTAGGAGTGAAGATGGAGGCCAGCTCATATAATCTACGAATCTGGGACTTCCCATCCACACTATTCACTTCAAAAATGGCACCAACAAATCTGTCCTCGCCAGCAGAAGTCTCTGAACAAATCAGCGAGACTACCGCGCCAAAGTCTCCTCTCGTCTCCCTCCCAGCAGAACTTCGAAACATAATCTGGGCACTCGTATTGGGCGAAAAAACGTTCGACATCAAGTGCGAAGTGCGCATCCCCTGGGGCACCACAACCACAAACCTCACCATCCAAAAGCACTATCTCTCGCTCCTTCGAACATGCCGCCAAATACACTCAGAGACCCGACTCCTCCCATTCAAACTCAACATCTTCCAGTTCAAAAGCGAAGACGCCTTCAAGCCATGGCTGAACAAGTTCGATCAGGCGCAACGGGCTGCTATCACGGAGGTAAGGCTTATGACGTGGAAGGCGAAACATATGGTTGAGAGTAGCGGGTTTGTGCCGAGGAGGTTGGGGGATGTTTTTCCTGTCGAGATGTGTGCGGGGTTGAGGAAAGTGCGTGTGGAGGTGAGGTATACGGGGGTGGTGAGGGAGTGTGGTAAGTGGGAGTGTGGTGGGAACGAGCTGGAGGATAGGGATTGGGCGGAGCAGGAAGGGAGGTTGAGGTTGAGGTGGACGAGGCGCGATCCCAGGTTGGTTGTTAGTTTTGAAAGGGTTGCGGTATGAAGAAGACGTCGGTCGCTTTATCAACTGAGAGAAAGGCTTGTCTCTCCTCAGGTCAATTTGTCTCACTGGTTGAAAGTTTTGAACGGATGAGAGAGCGGGCTAAGGCTTTGGTATATACCTCGGTCGCCTGGTCGTCACTCCCCCATCAACCGTCTTCTTCAACCACCAACTCTACAAGCATCATCGGACTCGGTCTCAATGGCGCCCAGAACAGCAACACTACGACCAGCAACTGAGGACAGAGTCTCCGACTCTCGTAGTGGAAAAACCAAGCATAAGGCCGGTCCCATCCGACGACTCGAGAACGGTTTGCTCGATGTGACTCGCAAGTCTGGCAAACATATCAGAGCGTAAGTTCCTCTACGCCTCATAGCGGGACAGAGAAGGGTTGCTGAAAGTGTGCAGGATTAAGATTAACTCCGAGACGCCACTGCTTCGCTTGCTGCTAGAGCTCAGGAACCGCATCTGGGAGTACGCGCTTGGGGGCCATGTCTTCAACTTCATGAGTCACCAAATCCGAAAGCCAAAAGAGGTGCTCTACATTGCACGCACTCAGAACCTACAGAAATATCCTATGACCCTGCTCCAAGTTTGCTGCCAATATACGCCGAGACAGCGCTCCTGCCGTGCGAGCTTAACGCATTCCGGTTCGAAGCAGAATATGCTTTTGGGTGGGTTGCGGGGCTGCGCAAAGTACAACAAGCACTCATTGCGGAGGTTCGTATCGTTACAGAAGGTGCTGCTCGTATGATGAGATTCAACCAAAGGTCGCTAAGCATATCCCATTTGTCAGACGCTCTCCGTATGAATTTGTTCCCAGGGCTCGATAAAGTCGTTATCGAGATTCACATGTCTGCTTGGATGCGTCTTAGATTGCGACGTCTTGGGCGAACTGCGGAATGCTTAATTAGAACTCAAATACCCGAGATCAGGTCGCACATCAGAAAAGCAAAACCAGATGCGGATGTCGTGTTCAAACACCTATTCCAGTAGTCATATTCCTCATCCATGGATTGGGACGTCCAGATGAGCAAGAATTCCCATTTTTCATCAAAATAATCTCAAGTCAACGGTATGTATGTTGCTGGACTGTGAATCTGGCGCACCATCATGCTAAGATTTTCAGATATGCTTTTGCCGCTGAATATGATCTGGCTTTGTCACTTTGTTGGGGGACATGAGCGGTTGGGGATACAGGTTTTGATGGAGGGTTTGCCTCCTTCTGTCTGTTACTCTCTTTTCTTTCTGATTCATTGCAGCTTACGAGGTCTGAAATAGCTACAACCTAGCCTTTTCATCACTATGGAAAACCAGCAATTAGTCTCGCAAAAGTGGGGCCTGACTAATGTTCATCCCCATCACCTTCATCTTCACTTTGAGCTTACAAGCCGAACTATCCCACCAACCACGTTCCCGCACCGAATCTACCCTCGAAAAGTCGGTCACCAGCATGGCGCCTTGCAAACCAAACCCAGCGGCAACAGGCGCAGAGTCACCAGTCTACTCAGCAAAGGTCACCAAAACGAGGTCAGAGAGGGTTGTAGACACGACCACAAACACATCCACGCCTACGACTCAGTCATCCAGCACCTATCGTGTCAAGCGATACAAGAATGGCACATTCAATCTCGAGAAACGCCTGCTCATCTTGTGACAATGTAAGACATTACCTAGTGTTCTTGACACAGCTAATTGATATTTTCGGCAGAGTCCAGCACAGTGCTGCTGAGTCGCTTCTCCTTCGCCTTCCCGGAGAGATTAGAAACCGCATATGGAAATTTTCAATAGGCGACCAGCTTGTGAAGCTGCCGAAATACGAACTTGGGAAGGCTCAAGCGATCAGCATGTTACAGAAAGATGCGATCAACTCGAGCTCTCCGACCGCTTACTCCGACTACCTTGCGTGACTGAAGGCCCCAAGGCTGCCTGCTGCTTACCAACTGCCAGAAGTTTGTCGCCAGATCTATTCGGAAACAGCTCTCACCTCCTATGATCAAAACACTTTTCTCCATGAATCCTGTCATATTGTCTGCAAGAGCGCATTAACACGCCTGATGGTGGCGCAGAGAAAGGCTATTCGCAGAGTTGAGATTGATTTCTTTGCACTTTCTGAGTATTTACGAGACGGTCATCCCAGCTCCAACGGATGTATCATCGGCAAGCTACCGAATCTCAAGACTTTGTTCATATCAGCCGAGACTGTGAGGTGTGGACACAAGCCGTTTGGCTGCGCAACGATCCATTTGGCACCAGGCAAAAGTTCCAGAGCGAGGAGGTATGGAAGAATTAAATCGTTCGAGACTTGCAGCATATAGCAGGTAAGGATGTCGAGATCAGGTTTGGAGGGAATTGAAACGGCAGAAACGAATACACGCACAACGATACATGGGAGATCCTGATGGTAGCCATAATCAGCATATTCTATCTCCTGCTTTCGGTAGTCACATAAATGTTCACCGGACCACCGTTGCCATTCTGTAAGCCCAGTTTAGAATATGGGCGTTGTGGGGATGATCCTATCGATGTGTTACAACGCTGCTGCGCTCTCAGACCCACTCACTTTCACCTTCACTTCAGCCTTATTAACCTTGCCGCTTGCCTAGGCTCATGCACCTACCGCCTTACATTCATCTTCGCAGTCCTATTTCATTCTGTCACTTGTCTCAGTATAGCAACAACCGCTACCCTCATGGCGCCCCGCAAACCGAAGCCTACACCCACTCGAGAGTGCGGTCCAACCCAGCGAAAGTCAACAAAGGAAGGTCAAAGAAAGCGGAGGAGGTTCCTGCAAGGCGCTCAGCACGCTCTTTCAAGCAACCTGCGTCCTATAATGTCAAGCGGTGCAGGAATGGTCTACTGGATCTGGAGAAAACGTCACCTCATCTTGTGGCAATGTCAGTAATAGAGCACCGTACATGTTGGCTTGCAGGTCAACTATTGTCCAATGTCAAGCACAATGCGACTGACTCGCCGCTTCTACGGCTCCCTCCCGAGATCAGAAACACGATATGGCGCTTCGCACTTGGTGGTCAACTCGTACTGCTCCGGTTCCGTCGCGGGAAGGGCAATGCAGTCTGCTACACACAAGACAGGCAAGTCGATGTTTGAAGCGGTCCCTGGGGACTTAATCAAGAGTGTCGATATGAGAAGGTCCTATCTGCGTTTTACTCGCCCAAAGTCTGTCGCCAGATCTATTCTGAGACTGCTCTAGTAACCTACAGCCGCTCAATGTTCACTTTCGGTTCGGAACACCTGGACTCTCGCAACGGCATAACGCGCCAGAAAGCTGTACAGAGAAAAGCCATCATATCAGTCGAGTCGTATCTAGATGCTGTGTGGGCATGTGTCGACGACAGTTCACTCGAGAATGGTTTGACATATTGAACATACAAGCCGTTCAAGAAGTCGTTCTTCCCGCGTCTCAGGACAATCGTTATCAGCAGACTTGCTTTAGTGTATGTGCAGATTCAAGGTGAACCTTAGGGCCGGGGTAAATTTGTCTCAGGA
Organism: Macroventuria anomochaeta; assembly: GCF_010093625.1. Lineage (NCBI taxonomy): Eukaryota > Fungi > Ascomycota > Dothideomycetes > Pleosporales > Didymellaceae > Macroventuria > Macroventuria anomochaeta. Next base: position 88,733 of record NW_022985403.1, on the reverse strand, counting down.
TGGTTGGAAGCAGTGCCTTACACAGTCTAAGGCAGATAGGGGGTTTCGTTGTCGAGGTGAAGTTCACGGACCTAGATCCGAGTTGGTGAAAATGACCTTGCATTTCACGCATTTCCAATGCTCAACACTTTCCATACGCTTATCTTTCACTAGCTCGAAAAAGGCTCATAAGGTCATACATGATCATCTCAAGAAGATTCGGAAGGATAGTTATTATCAATTTTTTCTTTGCATTTGCAGCTTTCGTCTCATTTCTTGCAACTTTCCACGTGATCTCACCTTCACCTTGCCTCGATCTGACTAGTAGCGTCGCTCACATCTGGGCCCGTGCTCCTGCCACTCCAAATACCTGACCCCACCTTCCCGCACCTGTTTATTTACCCAACACAAAGACAAGAACCATGGTACCCCGCAAGCCCAAGCCCGGATTCACTCCAGAGGTGCGATCTAACCCAGATAGAGTTACGAGAGCGAGCTCACCAGCACGTCCAGTATGTGCAGCTAGACTGCATCTTCCTACAAATCGATATAGATGCAACAAAACACAGCACCCAGGCAGAGTGTCGGAACTGTCTCTCGCAGCAGCTGAAGGGTCTGAAGGACGGTGGTATTGAGTTGGTGTTTGAGCACTGAAGAATCGCATGGGCAATGAGCATGTAGACGTAGGGATGAAGGACTCGAGAAATGGCCGAGGAGACATGGACACCTTACACGCAAGTCTGGCTAGAAACTCGAACACGGAAACTCAAGTCCAAAAGGGGATTTTGGGTGATATTGTTTCAGTCAGTCTAAAGCACAGAGAAGAATGGCCGGCGCTGGTACATATGTCTTTGAGCTTCGAGGAATGTAATTCGTTTTAAAGAGACGCTGAAGTGCTACAAAAGGCCGCCCGTCGCTGCTATGCAAAAGCAATTTGACCCAATTGTATGACGCTCAAACATGCCTTCGCCAAGTGAAGGAAGATGGGCAGGTTCCTTGACCCTGCAAATGTTTACAATGCATTCTCTGTCTTAACAAGTTCGTCAAACGCCTCTCGCCACTTGTTCGTCTCCTCTTTTGATGGCCTGGGAAGTGGCTTGCGAGCATACCCTCCATATCCAAAGTGAGCAACAAGACCAGCCTTGGTGCCAATAATACCACCCTGGATAGCCGCCCAATCGCCACGAGCAACAATAGCCTGCAGCTTCTGGGCTTCCGCCAACTTCCCAGCCTTGAACAGCTCAACCAGCTTAACGCAAGTCCTTGGTGCGATGTTAGCCATACCACCGATAATACCAGATCCACCCCCAACGAGAGTCTGCAGAGTGAAGTCGACCGAGCCACCCATGCACATAAACCCAGACCCAGAGCTAGAAACTGTAGCGGCGTTTGTGGCAGCAGCAATGCGATTGAGCTTGCCAGTGTTGCCGCAAGTCAGCTTGCAACCAACGATGTTGGGATGTTGAGCCAGTTCAATGATGACATCAGAGTTGAGATCCAGACCAGAGACAGCACCGGGGTAGTTGTAGATGAGGATAGGAATTGGGGAAGCAGTGGCAACATCCTTGAAGAACTCCTTGACAGTGTCCTTGGAGAAAAGTCCTTGGTAGTATGCTGGGGGAAGAACCAATGCGTAGTCTCCGCCGGCGGAGGCTGCTTCTTCGCAAAGTTCGATGCATTCTCGCGTTGATTGAACACCGCAGCCGACTATCACGGGCATGTTCTCGAATCCAGCGGCGTCGAGGGCTTTACGAGTTGTGCTGGTGATGAGGTTGCGCTCCTTGTGGGACAGGTGAACAGCCTCGCCGTTAGAACCTTGCGTTGTAATGCCGGCAACACCAGCTTTTGCGAGACGGACTGCATGGCTAGCAACAGTCTCAACATCTACATCGTCTGTTGCTGGGTGAAAGAATGCTACGGTAGGAACATAAATCCCAGGCACAAGGGGTCGGCTCCCGGAGTTGTTGCTCATGGTGTAGGCAGATTGAACAGGATGATAAGACTCGCTGGAGTAGGAGTAGCTGTCTGGAGTGGAGGGTGCGTCGAGGAGTGGTGACATGGTAACAAAAAGTGCTGTGGGGACCAGACTTTCGTTGACTTATATATGAACAGATGGTTGCAGATCAAAGTGGAGAACAAAGAACAACTTGGAAAGCAGAGCGACGAACGGAACGAATACGTCAATGGTAATGATTTGGTCACCTACTGAGTATAGTTCAGATACTTAAATAATGCAATCGGTGGGAGGAGCAATGTTCCAGTTGACAAGCCAGGGCAAGTGTGGGGGTCCAGCTGACGGCTTAGTCTGGGATCTCGGGATGAACAGGCAAAGGGAGGCGCCTAGAAGTCCATCCGTAAGAGCCGTCAGGCTTTCGTAGGAAGGTGAAAAGGGGCGGTGCCTGCCGCAGCCGGTGTCAGGCACGGCTGTTTGCGCCAATCAAGAAGGTGCATGATATTGATGGCAGCGAAGTTTGCTTTTTCCGCTGCCGCTGCACGGCCGACAGGCCATGAGATGTCGGATCTTGGCCGGTGGTCGACAGCAAGGGTGCACGCCCTGTGACGATCTTTGGATGCATTTTGTGCGCCCATAGGTCAATCGTTGCCACTGCTCGCGCGATCCGAAATGTTGGGCGGGCTCGAAAGAGCGTTGGTGGATACCGTTCGGGGGATCTTAGTGTGGGGGTGGGGAATGGTAGCAGCCAGACTTCGCCTCTTCGCATCATCTGATTCTGCATCTATCGTTCGTCGTGGTCCCATTCATCTTGCAGCGACGAGCAAAGCGCTGCGAGGGAGCGAATGCAGGGTGAAGGGAAAGATTGTCGAAGTATGGCAGCAGTTGCTAGGGTTGAAGGTCACAGGACCAGACAGCATCTCGCAGCCTGAGAGAAACCAGCAATGAACCGAATCAGATCCCCCCACAGAATATACATCGATATGAGTGTCTCATCATGACAGGCTCTGGCAGCTCGACGAAGCTTTCACGGGGAACCCCCACGTTGTTACCTTAAGTGGCGTCTTCTGGTCATAGCTCGACTCCAGCCCTTGAGCCTTTCTCGACCTCATGTCACTTTGACGTGGACCACGACTTTCTTACTCCGCTTGCGCACATGGCTATGCCGCTCTTAGTTCGAGTATCGTCAGGTGCGGACACGAGGATAGTCCGCATAATGTCTGGACAGTGCTTTCTGCCAACTGGCAATCGAATGCGAAGGTAGACAGCTCAGCGCGCCATGCACGAAGTACTATGGACTTCCGCTTGGTACAGCAAGATACTCGGCAACAACGGCATGATGTGCGATCCGAGGCTTTGGTATCACATTGCGTTTGCTACCAAGACTTGGGTCAGACAAACCAGGCCATGCTTAAACAGCCTCGTGTAAGGTACCTAATCCTTGGTGGGTCTTGCTTTCGTTCCCCCACGCCAGTAGCAGGATCAAGAAGGGAAACCACAATGTGTTTTCCGCTGTGGGTATTCAAGATCCCGATACCTGAACGAAAACTCTAATGCTGTGCAGTTCAAATGCCGATGTTGTGTAAGTCATGCTTGGACCTCACCCTCCAGGCTAATCACACAAGTGCGTTCTAGCTGCCGAGGTCTAAAGCAAGTATCAAGGACACGAATTGAACATCACGTCAGTCTGTAGAACCAAACACATCTCGACGATCTGTTGCATGATAAGACTTACATATTCATCAGTCGTCCATGTTCGCAGCCTCATGGTGGAACTCAATGCCGAACCTGGACCGACCAAGCATGCCAATCCTGCAACGCTATTACCCCACAAATTGGCGTTCCGAGGAATGCTTCCCCGCTTTCATCCTTAATTCGCGCAAACTGCACCACCACCTGCCGCTGCCTCTGACATGCATGAGCCTGCGGTCAGAAGCTGCACGTCGAGCGAAACCGGTAAACGCCACAACTCCTTCGAGATCGGGGGATGCCCGACCCCTTCATCCATATCACATGTACAAGTTGGAGCAAGGTTTGAACTGAAAGAGATGGAATCGAGACAGCTTTGGCCTACCAGACATGGACCAAGCTTACAACATCATTACAAACCCAGCTTGAGTCATAATTACCTGGGACGGGACCGATCGACAGCACACTTAACATGAGAGCTCCTTACGACTCTGGCATCCAGCTACGAGGTTTCAGCATGCTTCACTGAAGCTCACCTTGAGTTGCAATTGCTGCTGCGACGATTCGTGGAACCTACGCTTCGAAAGCTCCTTTCGGTCACAAGGTCGCTGAGGTCGCACGACCTATCACCTATTCAACCTACAGCTGCTGACCATACATTTGCACAGGGACATGCAGGCTCAAAGCATCGCAGACACGTCTGCTCGGTCAACAAGGCATGAATTTGCACTCTGGCGTGGGGGTCAGGAAGATGCCGGTTACATACAGCAGCCGCAACTGCTCGGCAGTTTGCTGATACCGACTTTGCCACAATCCTCTGCATGTCGTTTCAAACGTGGAAATATGGAGTTTCAACGGTACGAACCGAAACTTTTACGTGGGATGGTCTGGACAAGATCATACGGATGCTTTCCAAACATGGAGTAAGCGTGGGATGCCAAGACTTGATGGGGTATTCCAGTTCAACCTCACTTCAAATCTCACTCTCAAGGCATAGCTTGCCCCTCATCAGCTCCATGGCATGTAACGGTTACATCGTATACTCGTGAGCGTGGATCATCAGCAGTTCGTCCCGTACTCGCCGCTGAACGATTCTTGCCGACGACGACAGAGAGGAGATCTCCCTCTGCAATGTATTCGGATGATCGAACGCACCACGTGACTCATTATGACTTGCCACAGCTACGGTCCTGGGTCCGCCACGACCTTCTCGTACAACAGCGTGTATACTAGCTTGTCCATGCAGCTGCCACGGACAACGCACCTATGGCTAACAACTCAAAAAGAAAGCCTTACGGTTACACTTTCGCACTTCTCCTCGAATGCAAGCCTACCGAAATCCACCCTTCCTGTGTCCTACACATGCAGTCTGCACGAATTTGTACAACTTCTTGAACGTCGTTAGTTTTCGCTACTTTCAGCCTCAGCCATGGAACTCTGACAAAACGTTTCGCTAGGCAATCCGGTGCTAAGCATCACAGCACAACACGATAAGTCAAGAGGAAGTGAACAAGAGTGGCGTTGTCGGCTGTAACTCTACGACCCCTAGCCTGGACACCTCATTACTAAAATCAACTCAGCGTCAGTAATTGTTTCAAAATCGAACGTCCAGGAAGCTCTACTTTCCAAGAAGAGACCAAGAAGTATACGAGGGCATGTTGAGTGAAGTTCAACCTACGGGCAGCCGCGCAGCGGCCCGACCCTGTCAACCTCACATTTCCACCAATCCGCTGAAGCCGGGAGGGATGCCGAAAGTAGGTGCCGTGCTCTCAACACTTTACGAACACCCTCGGTAGTCTTTACAAATCGTGGGGTAAAAGGCGTAATCCTCATCTGACCACTTTCCGACCTTGGGCACGCCTTCCTGTTCTTGTCGACAAACCTAGTTTTCGCGATGAACTTCTCTGACGATCTCCGCAACAGACTCTGTAAGTCGATCTAGAACAGGACTGTATCTTGCCCGCTCAAAAAAACCAAAACACCGTGGAGTACACAAAGACATTTTTTACACACATACAGGCGTAGTCGATTTTTCAGCTGAGGGAGGAGGAAGCGCGAGTTAATCACTGTTACTTTACACAGTTGTACGCTCGACAATGAAATGTCACAAGACGAACATCGTCACGAAGCGCCACAACAACCGTGAAATGACTGCAACTGGCACTGTGCAGCACGCGGGTGATACCATATGATGTGGTGACATAGATTTCAGCTGTCGACAACGGTCCAGCGCTTAGGGTTGCAGGGGGATTCTTCATTCAACCAAGTCTCTCTAAACTACCCTGATTTCTGTAGATTCTGTACAATGCCCATGACCTAATCAGCCGCTGCCACAATATGGCAACTGGTTTCTTTTTGAAGGTGGAACATGAGCGACACGACTGCCCGCAGCATATGAGAGGACCTTCATGTTGCGCTTCCGCAGTGAGGGTCTAATGCCTGAGGAATCTTGTGTTACTTGTGGCTAACGAGTGTTCCGGAGTATAGTTCCGCCTGAACATGCGCCATTCCGCTGTCCTCGAACAGAAGATTCCCGACCGATAGTTCACTGGTTGGAGCGATGGATTCATAGGAACGAGCTGGGACATTGACGTGTCCAGCTCGTTCATCCCCATCACACGTTCCAATGTGCACAGCATCTCTCACCAATACTGATTATCATCAGCACAATTTTACCAGCGTACAACAACACACCTCAACCCCTCAAAGACTTGAGTGCTTGGATGCCGTTCTGAGTACCACATTTGTATGAACACACCGAATATGTTCGGCCTTTGCGCTGCCAGTAGATGTAAAGAACTCAACAAGCCGTCGTCAGAATCCTCGAAAAGCGTTGAACTTAAAGGGGAGCAGCTCGATTTCATATTGGATATGGCGGCAGATACTGGACAAAACGATGAGTTCTCTGTTCAGTCGCCTTTGACTCCGAACGCCACGTTTCTCCTCAGAGTTCGGGGGGTCGTAGACATAGATTCGAATACTGGGCCCGTCATGATATGAGGTCACAGTGAGCGTCCGGTTACCGACCGTGTACTGGTAGACACTATTGCTTATTTCGTGTGGAAGAGGGAGGAATGGCGAGCTTCGCTGGTTCCATAGCGTGCTGAGCCTGTTGTTAGTATGTAGCTGCAGAGTGGTAGATCTGAGGAAACACTTACACTGATTCATTGGAGGGAACTCCCATCTCCATTTAATTCAGATTTTTCGTAAGGTGAATAAACTGCAGGTGATGTAGCCACAATACAAATATGTCCAGAAACTAAGAGTGTTATAAGAAAGCTGAAAGAATGTGCCGCCGTTTTAAAATCCTGTTGCGTAGGGAAAAAAAGAGGAGATAACTCTTCCTAATTTTGCAGGATACCGTGGCATACAGTCAGCCTATGCGACGAGTTTGGGTGCAGACAAAACTTACGATACAACTTGCGTGGACAACCTTGGGATGGCCCAGGTTATGTGTAGGTCACTGATGGAAGGCGTTAATAAGAGTGTGTGAGAGGGAACAAGTGTGCAGTGTCGATATGATACCGAGAACTCGTTGGTGAAGCCTCCGTGTAGTTCAGAAAATTGTGTATTACAAGTGCCATAAGCAGTAGTCTACCAAAGCATAGGCCTACACGTCTGCCATTCTCTCCACAATCTGGTTTGCAAGGTCAGTCGTCAGTCGAAGTGCATCGCTGACTTTCGAGCCTAGAGTATATATATGTGGACGCCAAGAACTGTCTCCATATCGCAGAGGGAACCTTGGAAGTTTGTAAGCCTTGGTAATCTTAGAAACCATGAATGAAAGTTTGCACGAGTCTCATAGGCGGACGAATAGACAGGGCACCACAATATTCCGCCTATGCAACAACGCCTTGTTAAAGATGTGTTAAAGATGTGCTGAAGACGTCCTGGCTACGTTTGCAGAGCCGAGATTGGTGATAGTCGCGCGCGACCTCTTCTGCATCGTCCGCACCATTCGCGCCCCACAACACCAGACGCGACTGCCCTTCAAGGGCTTGCCCTATCACGAGGTCTCGTGATATCGCAACCGGCACTATCCTTGCTCATCACACCTTTTGAGGAAAGTGTCACGTGTCGCAACCTTGCTACAGGCAATCGGACCGGATCGACAGCGACGACCCCGTATTCTCGCTGTGACTCTCTTACCACTCTCTCCAAAGAGAACCAATACCAAGAGTCTGACGTTGAAACCATATCTACCAGTCAATATGCCTCAAGCCTCCAATAATACCTTGTCTATCTCCAGCTCCGGCTTCTGGTAACGGTGGCTACACCACGACAAGTTCTGGTGTCAACAGTTCGGTGGATTAGTCTACTCATTCAAGTGCCCGTCCCTCATTGATGCTTTGCACAGAGTAATCACTATTGCTCCCGCGATTATGGCGCCGGTGCTTCGAGTCCCAACTCTTACCCCTAGTCCAACACCGATGGGTCCTACTACTACAGCAATCCCAGTGTAAGTGATGCTGCATGACCTTGGACGGACCTTCGCTGAGTGTTGTGTACAGGGACCGACTTACTACAACTTGGGTGATGGATATTCAGAATACACTTCCAGCAAATAGATGTCGCCAGTGCATCGTTCAAAGACTCTGTTGCACTACTGGATGAACGATGCAAGTACGAGGCTGGTCGAAGCATACCGTTTGTGTATCCTCACGAGATTTGGTTGATGGTGTTCTATTGTTCATTACTTCGTGTAAATTCCCTGATTGGTTCCGTCGTAATTCATCTTTTGGCCGAGAAGTTAGCCTGGCCATTGCGGAGACCATACTTCCTTGCGCATACAATACGCCCGTCATTTCTGTAAATGAAGTTACTATCTCCAGCGCTTTAGCTCCTTGCCAAATCTCTCAGACCGTGCTCGTCAGTCTTGACGTTGATATGGCACCCACTCTGTCCACCGCTTATATCCTGTTCTGGGCTCGTCCAAAGTTTTTGCTCTTTCTGCTCTCGTTGCTGAGAACGCTGTCGCCATCGCTGTCGCTCAGCAGGCCATTCCATGCCTCGTCGTCCACGCTATTTAGATCATCTTCTCTTGCAGCAGGTTTGTTATCGACCTTCACTGTTGAGAAAAGCACCCATAATCCCAGATCGTAGATAATCCTGCAAGTGCCAGTGCCAAGGAAGGCAACCCAGAACACGTCATTGCCAGACAGAAGACCAGTGATTGAGGGCCCGACACTCATTGCTAGAGTTCTGACCATACTCGTAATGCCCATGGCGCCTGTGCGCTCTTCAGGTTTCACAACAGCTGCAATAAATGCCGTTCGTGGGGCTTGGTCCATGCTGTTGAGCGCAGCTCTGAAAAGAAGAATGCCAATAGTTGGGCCGACAGTCTTCGGCATTGGGATGAAGGCGCTTGCAATCGAAGAAGGGAGATGAGTAAACACCATTGTATTGATGAGTCCAATCTTCTTCGCGAGTGGACCGGCAAAGATGGCACTGACAGCGCATAGGAACTGTGAAGCGGAGGTGATGTCGCCCAGTGTTGCCTTCGAAACGTGGAACTTTTGTTCGACGTAGTAGTTTATGAGTGAGTATGGTGTCATGCCATCTGCGAGAGAGTCGATAGCCAGGAGGATCCAGAGCTTGTACATGATGGAGCGAGTCGTCTTTGAGATCTGGCTGAAGTAGCTCTGCTTCTTCTTGGGCGGAACTCTGATGTCTGTGCGTCTCGCTGCATGGCCCTCTTCGTGATCGAAACCGTCGGTAGTGCTTGGTGTCATAGCTTCCAGCAGGACTTCCTCTTCCTCCCCATCGTTGCCTCCTCGTCCGCGCTCTTGCATCTCTGCGCGTCTCTCGCCAGCTGCCTCACACCGCTCACTCAGACCCAGACAAAGAATGCTTCCAATCATTCCGAAGGCTGCGTAGGCCCAGAATAGCGCGTGGTAGACCTTAACGACGTCATGCCTCTTTTCTAAAGCATGTACAACTCTTCCTGCAAGTTCGGCACCTACGGCCCCTGCCATTGTGGTAAATGTGACATACCATGCCAAAACATCGCTTCTAGTCTTCTCGTTTGTTAGTCCACTCAAGATGCTCTCTTCGACTGCTCGAAAGGGACCGCAGTCTGCACCAGTGACACTAATGATTCCAAAGACAGCTGCGATCAACAGGATCCAGAAATTCTCCGATAACGCAAAAACTACACCGGAAAAGGCCATCATGATGCTGCCACCAAACAGTATCCTTCGCCGGCCCAGTTTGTCCGCGACGAGAGTCAACAGTAATGACAGAAGCACATCGCCAAGCAACGTCAGTGTCATGAACACTCCAATCCGGGAATCCGGAAACTTGAGCGAGGCAAAGAACAAGGCGAGGATCAGCGACGGTATTCCAGACGTGAACATGCGCAGAGAGCGCAGTGTGATGATAATGTATGCATCTCGTCCAGTTGCTCGTAGCGAGGTAATACCGAGGAAGCCTGCAACGCTCGATAAAATTGGTATGACCATGACGCGATTGCCACTCCTTGGGAGGGACCTGCTGACGACCGACGATGGAGAAGCGCTTCTGCTTGTTACAGACAGAAACGTACTCGGGGTCGAAGATGGAAGATGAGGAAAGAGGTAAAAGAAGAGAAGAGGTGGGTGAATTTAATCTAATAGGCTGAACATCACCTGCCGTCTAACCTGCATGAGCCACGTTAAATCCGCGTGCGAACCCTCGGGATTAACGCCCAGCCGCAGAACGCTTCCTGAGTCACCCATCCTGCGGTCAGCACACACTGTGGCGTTTTTTTGCTGTGGTTGGAAGAACCACCAAGCGGAAAGATGCCGATGTCTGGTCGCGTGCTTTTCGCGCTGCCAACCCCGCAATGTCACGGTTCACGGACCTGACGTCAGACTTGAGGCTACACACAAACAGCACACTACTATGGTATCTGGCGTAAGTAGTGTAGGTGGGTCTGCAGAGCAGGGATATTCGGCAGTATTTTTCAGTTGAATTGAGCTCAGCTTTGTCATACTTTACATACAAATCTCAGTACTTTGTGTGACTGCCTTTAGCGTCAATTACTGCCTGGCAGCAATCCTTCATAGTACCTATGGTCTCTCTAAGGTCCTCAGAGGTATTTGAGTCCCAGGCCTTCTGTACGATACCCCTGAGTTGATCATAGGTAGGCTGCCTTCCAGCAGGCAGGTCAGGATAGTAGGCCTCTATATAATCCTTCATCATGTTCCAAATTACCTCAATCGGGTTGAGATCTGGTGAGAACGGGGGCCAGTAGATAGGTGCTATACCTTGCTCTTGGAGCTCATTAAGGGTGTATCGTGCTGCGTAACCTGGCGCCCCATCCTGCATAAATTGAAGGTGGGGATTAAGGGTTAACCAGCCATGAACAAGTGGTACTATCCTCTCACAGTACCTCTTCTTGTTAATAGTCTTTCACTCCTTTTCCCAGGAGAGGTGAGGCCATTTTATTTCACGGGAAAAACAGCCCTAGAACATCCACCCACGCCTTCTTGGCACCTTATCTATCACACGGGTAGGATCAAGCTCCTCTCCAGACTTCTCTGTTACCCATCTTCTACAATGCCTCCCTCCAGTTATCCAGGTCTTGTCACTCCACAAGATAATTCACCACTATCAAGGCTCCCAGTTGACATGCTGCTCAGCCGACTCAAGGCAAATCTTCATGGTATCATCGATAAGAGGTGGCTTAGCAAGGGCAACTCGGTATTGAAATATGATCTCAATTGATTGTGTTTTTCCGTGTTTGTCTTAGAAACCTGGGTCGGAGACCACCCACACAAGCTATTTACCCTAGTTCCAATCAGAACAATAAACAACCCAAATGCTCCTACCCTATATCACCGGAGAGCCACTTCCATCCAACACTCGGTGTGTATACCCTCTGCTTTGTAATGCCTACGTATTACATGCTGTGACACTCCCCATGCCTCAAAAGGGCCATGTGCAAGTCGAAAGTAGCTCATCTAACGCGTAGATTGTGAGGATCAAACATATGTGGGCATTTGTGAGCGTTTGTGGGCGACCGCTGCGCCTCTTAGGTGTGACCTGATCGCTAGCAATTGCATAGTCAACCTGTCTCTCTGTAATGCCTAACAGGTTAGCAATAAACCCGTATGTATGGTCAGCAAGATGCAGAGTCTGTACCTGGAGATGCTCATCTTGGGATAAATATCGGTGGTGAGGTAGCCTTGATGGGTGCGTTGATGATTGAGGAGACATTGTGATGATGACGTGTAAATGGAGTAGTGGACAGTTCAGCATTGTATATTATTAACAAGACTACGTGAGATTTGATGTAATTCTGTCACTAGGGAGTGTCCGCGTCGTCTGCCGAGCACCCCTGCTGTGCTGGACCCACTTACACTACCGCTCTTACACATACAGATCAACGCAAAGAACATCAATCATGCGCTTTCAGAGTCAATTAGGTGTTTGAGTGTCATTTAGCCTGGACATCACACTGTGTTGTGTTGCTGACGCACGACAAGTATTATCCCCTGATACAGCATTGAGATCAGATCGTCACCTTACATAGTGGCGAGCGAGTCAATAGTCTCTTCAATGGTGACGATCGCCTTCCCAGCAAGGCTTATATTGTGTCCATCTCCAGTTCGATGAGTCCAACTATACTGTCGACATTGGTCAGAACTCAACTGCGATAGCATCGCAAAGCGATCATTTAGACGATCTGATCGAATCAGGAGCCGAGCGCCATGGACTGCTTTCGATTAGGCTCACTGTCGATGTGACTTGTGATTAACCATCATTCTCGAGAGAGTCATGCCTTTTGTCTGTAGTAATTTCTTGACAGACGAAGTTCCGAGCGTAACAAGTTCCTCGAGTCCAGATGGGCTGTAGAAATAAAGAATTGAAGATCATCGCGACATCGGCAAAGGGTTTCTGTTGCCCTGGCTCTTGCGAGCTGTCGCCAACGGAAACAGGAGGTGCCGTGTTCGCCAGTCCTGCTAGGATGGTCTCTCTGTGATACTCTTTCTACGAGCCACATACATCCCTTCTACACACTCAAGAGAGTTAGCAGTAAGAAGTCTGCAGTACCGCACTACAACGCATCAGAACGGACATTGTTGGGCAGGAGTTTGTTGCCTACAGGCTATCGACTTGTACCTGGAAGCCATCTGTGCGTTTAGAGCATCATTACGCTACCCCATGTGACGTGGATATCGTATTGCTGCTTGAACTATGGTCGGGTATATCGATTGTACGAGAGCAAGCCAGCTAAGTGATCACAGATCTGGCTCGATCAATTCCCGCACGAATCAGCCTTCGATGCGCCCTTCGATTTCAAATGGCAGTGTGACTATTGAGCGACCTAAAGGCCTTGTCCCAGCAAGTCACACGCAAGACTGTCCCAAGAGTCTGGTAACTATCAAAAGTTTTGTCGGAGCAGTCTTACCCATGCCCAATCCTTGCATCCAACAGCGCTGCCATCTAGAAAAATAGTCTTCCGTATCTTCACTGCACCACACCAGGTCTTCGGAACATGCATGAAGCGCGGAGTGGATGCTGATCTGGCCGAGGTGGCTTTTCAGGCTTGAGTGATCCGACGATCAAATGCAGTGCAGGTGACGAGGAAAGGGTCTTCGTATCCATAGATGCAGATGGGCCATGCATGCTGCAAGAAGACCCTGGTCAGACCCTGTCAATCATTTCGGTCCATCGGTCCCTAAGGTTGGACGTATGCATCGTGTTACGCAAAGTGTTTGTCCTAAGCTACCAGTGTGTACTCATGGTAGTGTACATCCAACTGATCCACGTACACCTCATGGCTTCGAGCGGTGGAAAATCTCCAATTGTGATCGTGCGATGTCAGCCTCAACAACCAAGCCCAACATTATTGAATCTCCGTGTTACGGAGCGCACATGTAGTTGATGCATCCCACAGACCTATTGCGGAAAGGTAGTGTTTCTTTCAGCAGGCAGCTGCCGCACCAATCAGAAAACGTCTTACCAAAAACACAAATACGATGCACATGGGTGTACCGAAGCTTAATCCAACCCGCGACCTTCCCGCTCCGCTCTCAGCTTCGTACCCTCTTATTGTCGTCGAGATCCTCTTCTAAAAGCGGTCCAGAAGAAGATGCTGCAGATGGAGCCCCGTTGGAGCCCCACGTCGCTCCACTAGATTCCGGAACGTTCCTGGAGTGACGCAGATGCCCCATAATGGGCTTCAACACAAGGATAGCCTTTTTAAGATATCCGCGATCAACAATGACTACGTAGTAATTATGCAGAGTGGTGTATTGCCAGAAAATCTGAAGGATGCGATTACAACGAATGATTATCGACAGCCAAAACCCTTCAGGTGCCACCGCCGAGAGATGAACATGGCATCTGCACCAGGGCAATTCGACATCCTCGCCTGTGAGCACGCCATTGAGACCCGCCGAGCCTTCTAACATCATTGGCCGCCAATCGCGTGCGGTTAGCGACCATCAGATCTTTTAATGCGCTATCCCTGTCGCCCTAACCGAGTTTCTCTACGAACTCGAGGCTTTCTGTCATCGACTTAATTCCGACCGCGGCAGATAGCATCAGTACCACACTCATGTTTGGGGCACTGGGTGGCCGACAATGTCCACAATATTATGTCACCTGTCAAGTTCTGACCTTGGTGTGTCTCGCTTTAAGGTGGTGCGGGGAGATGTTTCTTGCATTCGTCCCTCGCCGCCTCACCACCAGACATATTACGCGTCTGCGTGCACCTCAGGCTAGAAACCGCCATACGTCAACTTCGTCGTTCTCGATCTACGTATGCGACAAGCTCCTGTCACGCAATAAGCCGCCACGTTAAGCAATTTTGAGGCGTTCTCCAAGCCTTTTGCTTTTCCACTTCCAGACCGTACCGCATCGGAGGTACCTCGAATTTGCATCTCGCAATTCGATCCCACGGGCCTAGTCGCTGGGCAATCTCCCGCTATTCGCTGTACGTGGGCTTCCCGCACGGAACCTCTGCACGCCCAACCGCCTGGTCGCCTTCGATACATAAGTTCTAAGCCCTGGCAAGCTTTCTTTGGTAGCTTGACAAGTCTTGTCCAGTTTTATTTTCTTGTCCCCATTCTGGAAGGGCAAGTAAGCACGTGGTAGCCTACCAGTGTTGAATCATCTTGTCCCATAGCCATCTGGCTTCATCGCCTCGTCCCCTGACGGACAGACTTCATACAACATGGCGAACAAGATTGGCAACGGCCTTGCCAAGGTCCTCGGTATTGACCTCCATTACCGCAATGAGACTGGCTCGGACCGAGTAACTCGAGGGGAGAGTGTTTTCACTGTTGGCTCCGCTCACACGTACGTTGAGGAAGAACCTACTGCTGGCGAATGGATTCGCGAAGTTATCCCCTCCGGACGGGAGTTCGGCGAGTACTGCTACAGTCTCTTCCCCTTCGTCCACTGGATCGGCCGATACAACCTGCAATGGTTCATTGGCGATCTCATTGCTGGTAAGTTCTCTTCAGGATGCCCTACGGCAAGTCGCTAACATGATTCAGGTGTCACTGTTGGTGCAGTCGTCGTTCCCCAGGGTATGGCTTACGCCAAGCTCGCTCAGCTTCCCGTCGAGTTCGGGTTGTACTCTTCCTTCATGGGAGTACTCATCTACTGGTTTTTCGCTACTTCCAAGGACATCACCATCGGTCCTGTTGCAGTTCTGTCGACCGTCACCGGCAACGTTGTCTTAAAAGCTGAAGCTACAGGAGTCGATGCTTCCCGCGATGTCATTGCGTCCTCGTTGGCCATTATTGCTGGCGCAATCGTGCTCTTCTTCGGTTTGGCACGTTTGGGCTGGATTGTTGAGGTTATTTCCCTTCCCGCCATTTCGGCCTTCATGACTGGTTCGGCCATCAGCATTGCTGCTGGACAGGTACCAACCATGATGGGAATCACCACTGTCAAGACACGCGAGGAGACGTACAAAGTGATCATTAGCACTCTCAAGCATTTGGGAGACACGAACCTCAACGCCTCCTTCGGTCTTACCTCGCTCTTCCTCTTGTACTTCATTCGCTGGTTGTGTGGCTTCCTCGCAAAGAAGTTTCCCAACAGGGCCAAGCTGTTCTTCTTTATCAACACCTTGCGAACAGTCTTCATCATCCTTCTCTACGTTTTGATCAGCTACCTCGTCAACCGTCATCACAGAAAGAAGCCGCTCATATCGACACTTGGTAGTGTTCCTCGAGGCTTCCAGCACGCTCGCGTTCCTCATATCACCATTCCCATCATCAAATCTTTCGTATCGGAACTCCCATCGACCGTTATCGTCCTCCTCATCGAACACATCTCCATCTCTAAGTCGTTCGGTCGTGTCAACAACTACACCATCAACCCTTCGCAAGAGCTAGTCGCGATTGGTGTTAGCAACTGCCTCGGTCCATTCCTTGGTGCTTACCCTGCTACTGGATCGTTCTCGCGTACTGCCATCAAGTCAAAGGCCGGTGTGCGCACCCCCTTCGCCGGTGTCATCACAGCTATTGTTGTGCTGCTTGCTATTTACGCTCTCCCGGCTATGTTCTGGTACATTCCCAACGCCACACTTGCCGCCGTCATTATCCACGCTGTGGGTGACTTGATCCTGCCGCCCAACACTGTCTACCAGTTCTGGAGGATCTCCCCTATTGAGGTTCCCATCTTCTTTGCTGGTGTCTTCGTGACAATCTTCTCCAGCATTGAGAATGGTATCTACACCACTGTCTGCGTTTCCTTCGCCCTATGGGCTTTCCGCGCCTTCAAGGCGAGGGGCCGCTTCCTTGGCCGGGCAAAGATTCATTCTGTCATCGGAGACCACCTACTCGACCCAACAAATGAGGACAAGCAAGAGCGCAAGAAGAGCCCAACGGAAGGCGAAGACTCTGTTCGCAGCATTTTCCTCCCTATCGATCACCACGATGGCTCCAACCCGCAGATTCAGCTCGAGGATCCTTACCCAGGTATCTTCCTCTACAGATTCAGTGAAGGCTTCAACTACCCCAATGCCAACCACTACCTTGACGACCTTATCGAGACCATCTTCAAGAAGACACGCCGCACAAACCCAGCGTCGTACGCAAGACTCGGCGACCGTCCATGGAACGACCCCGGCCCACGACGCGGCAAAGAGACCAACGTAGCCGATGATCGCCCAACGCTCAAGGCTATCATCCTTGACTTCTCATCCGTCAACAACGTCGACCTTACATCAATCCAAAACCTGATCGACGTCCGCAACCAGCTTGACAAGTACGCCGCACCAGACACAGTAGACTGGCACTTCTGCAATATCAACAACAGATGGACCAAGCGCGCCCTCGCCGCCGCAGGCTTCGGATACTACACACCTGAGCCCGACGCGAGCGGCGTCCACCGCTGGAAACCTGTATTCTCTGTCGCGGAAATCGGTGGCTCACAATCTGCTGCCGCCGCAGCTGAAGCGAAGGAGAACCGTCATGCGCAACGCGCACTGTCGCAAGTACGCACCAATGATATTGAGGCTGCACATGAGAGCGCTGAGTCGAGCGACACTGGGTCATTGAACAAGCAGCTTGAATTTAGCAAGGCGTATGGCGGTGCCGAGGGTAATATCACAGGCGCGACCGCTGGCAGGATCGCAGTAGTGCAGGGCTTGAACAGGCCGCTGTTCCACGTCGATGTTACTGCGGCGCTTAACAGTGCATTGGCAAATGCGCAGAGGAAGAGCCATTAGTATTGTGTTGTAATATTGGGGGCGTTTAGGTGTTGAGGGTTCTTCCAGGATGGAATGATTTGCAGATACGCATGGCTTGCGAGTACATTATTCCCATAGATGTTGTTGTTTATCAACTTTTTGCAGGGTCGATTTGACCCAATGTTTCCCAGAATATTGGCTTCTTCTACCTTCAGTGATGATTTATCGGCGGCAGGCACTCTTTTCATTACAATCAAAGTCTTTTCCCAATGCCACTGTAACCGTGATCTCCAAATCAGGTCTATCAGTGAGAACAACCGATACAACTCACGCTTGATATACCTTGTCTTCAACCCAATGCCGTAGCGTGAAGAGCATTAGCGTTCCAGCTTCGAGATTCGTGAGGCCACGTAGATTGACGAGCAAAAGATGCAAACTGAGGTTGGGATCTGCCGTGTTCGCGAAGATGGAAGTAGGGGCTTCCAGGGAGATGGTTCGCAGGGTGGCGCTCAACTCGTTACGACTCTTCATGAGGCTGTATACATTATTCGCTTTGCCTCGCAGCGTGTGAATCGGCATTTCCATGTTGATAGTCTCCGAGTAGATTTGTCGGCAGATGAAAGGAAGGATTAGAAGTCTGATCACCTTTGCCTGTACTGTGCAGAATAGAAAGCGCTTGCTAGCCTTGAGAACTGAAATTCTCTCGTGGATGACCGAGTCCTCATAGATCTGATTGCGCAGTTCAGCAGGTAGGTGAAGTAGAGGTGATTGTATTTGGATGCGGATGGTGCTGGATTGAAATTTCAGAATGAAGCAGTTGAGAAGATCTTACAACTTACATTTGGCTGGTATGATAAGCAATCATCTTGTCCGAGGAGCTTGGGTGTCTGCTTCGGCGTGGAATCGTGATTAATATTGGTGGTGTTTTTCTTAAGATATGGTGGAATATCTTATTTGTGACGCTCAGTGGAGGTAGGCTTTGAGTGTGCGAGGAGGCAGTCCCGGAACAGCAGTGAAACGATAGCACTTGCTGGTGATTGATTATAGCAACATTCGATCGACGTTTGCCTTGTCGCTACGACAAATGTATCCCGTCAGATGATACAATAGCTACTATAGGTTGCTTCTCTCCGTAGTTTCTGTGAAGCTTCGTTGTGCTGTATCGGCAACTCATCAAAGATACAAGAAGAACCAAGAATTGGGGCTCAAGCATGGCCGCTGCTATTACTCAGTAGACCAGATATGTGAGCCTCATCAACATTCTGAGATGCTCCTAACCTCGAACTCGACAAGCTATCTTTTTGTGCGCCCCGAATCAAAGATAAGCTCGAGTGCCGCTTTGAGTGCTTCTTTTCCCATCGCCGGAACACCATCATAAAAAGCGACAGTCAGCTTCTTCAGGCCTTGCAACATGCTCAAGGTCAACAGACTCTCCCAGAGACCATCTGGGATGACCCATGGTGCCGACGTGGTGTATCCGATCTACTGTCCCACCTTATAGATCTCCACCATCTTGATATGTTGCAAGTCCGGACTTAGAAGATTGCGGGCACGTTGCCAGGCCTTGGTAGGCTGGAGGCCCATTATGTTCTGCGAAAGGTGCAGCCAGCCGGTCTCCGAATGCAGCTGGCGGCTGGTGTAGTGGAGCGCCGCGTAATCAGGATATTCGATGCACTGAGGGGAGATCTGCGTGTTGGTTCTTCTTGGTGAGATTCAAAGTCTGTAACCGGTGAGCGCGTATTTGTAGATTTTATCGGTGCTTGAAAAAATGTGCAGACCGTTCTGACCTTGGTACAGTTATGCTTACAGTAGGTACGTACCGTGGTTCATGAGGGCGGACAGCCTTGTGAGTGGCCATTCGCCACGTTGTTGCCCTGCAGCGCATGTACCAGACTGTCAATTATGTCAACCAAGATAGAAACAGCCACTTAGAAGCCTTCATCCTTATATAACGTAAGTCGGTCGCAGCACTAGGGTCAAACTCGCAAATGAATTTGCTTGGGGTGATGACAACGCGCGACGAAGTGCGAAGGGGTGACTTTTTTGGCTTTTGAGGGGTGCGAACCTGACTATAGAAGTGTAGTAGAGAATGCTATGGTGATGTGCACCAACGCAAATTGCGCAGTTGACGTCGCACTCACCTTCACCTTAACAACTAAAGTTCGAAGAGCGCGCCTGGCATGTAAAGGCACACGTCGCCCCAACTCTTCGACAACGCGCTCGTCATACTTTGCACTTCGTCAAGCTGCTCATGACCTGGATCCACGTCAGCCAAAATGGATCACGACTTGATGTGCGTTCGCTCCTTCCTCACGTACGCGTGACCTAACGCTCCTGCAGTACTTGCAACAATCAGGCTCACTCACCCCTCTTACGTCTCCCTGCCGAAGTCCGCAACAGGATCTAAGAGGATAGCCTGGGTGGCCGTGAGATCGACGGCGGATATTGGTCAACAGCTGATGCGAGGCGAAAGTTGTCTATGCAGCTCAAGATGATCGCAGCTTTACACTACACCTGTCGCCAGATCCAGTCCGAGACACGGTTCATGCACTTCGCGCTCAACACCTTCAGCAGTCATCTCTACGACTTCCTTCCGCTGACAGAGCTGATACGCTGTTCTGCACACGAGCACATGAAAGAGGTGCGGCTGCATATGACGGGGTACCAATTCGATTTATGGATGAAGCCGATCATGGGTACTACTGTTTTTCAGGACATTGGAGATACGCTACGTGTGCTAAAAAGTTTGAAGAAGCTCGAGCGAATCACGATTCTATTATTTGATGATGTTACGGACGAGGATAGAGAGCAGCAGGCTTTGATCAAGGCCAAGCATGAATTCGAGCAGGACCGCATAACTTCGCAGGATGTCAAGATCGTAGTCGAGAGGGCCTTGGACGATGATGTGAACTAAGAGAAAGGTTTCAAGTATAGACTACAATAGAACTGGGAGAGGGACTTGCCTGTAGAACCATGACTGAACATGGCAAGAAGCAGCTCCTAGGTTCTAAGGGATTTTCTTCAGCTCACCGCCGGCATGACTTTCACACTCACTTTCACCTCAGGCTCTGGAGCAATCAGCCCTAGCGCCAACAGCGGCTTCTTTCTCGCTCACTGATCCATCACCCTCTCCCACTCTCTACTCCGCACACGATCCAGAAGTCCGTCAAATAGGATGGACGAAGTTCAGAACCCCGTGTAGGCGCTCGAGTAAAACGACAAACATGCATCTGACTCTTATAGTACTCATCATAACCAACAAAGCTCACCTCTACTGCGCCTGCCCGCCGAACTGCGCAATCAGATCTACGAACGGTGGTCGCAACGTCACGGTGTGGGGGAATCTGCACGTCGTGTGTGCACACAGCCTGTAAAAATCGAAGAGATAATGCAACAAGTAAAGCAAAAACATTGCGTCCCCCTGCTTCTAGTCTCATGATTTCGACGTTTGGGAACGTGCATCAGGTCGTTGTTATCGCAAGCAAGATGTCAGCGGCGCGTCGCGTCTGCTTCCCCACATTTACCCGCCTTGCAGCTCCGATCATCATGGTGACCTCATCTTCCAACCCCGTTTCTCAAGCAAAACCGCAACTTCGCAGCGATGCTCCGTCCACACAACTCCAAGTTTCAAAAGTCTTTTTCAGCACCTTTGGATTGATACCCCAGCTTTTTCAACCTTCTATTCAGGCTTAGCAATTCGAACAATGGCGTCCGTAGCAAGGAAAGACCTTCTCAAGAAGGTGTACAACATGGTCCCGCCCATGCTTGAGAGCTTCCACAAGGGTAAGTTTCACGTTGGAATCACCCATCGAATTAATGCTAACCTAATTCTCCAGGCCAGCTCGGTCGTGTGGGTGTCATCGGTGGCAGCGAGGACTACACGGGCGCACCGTACTTCTCCGCCATGGCATCTGCAAAGCTCGGCTGCGATATGGTACTTCCCTTCTCCTAACTCCCACTTCTTGACCAACAATAAGCTAACATATGTCCCAGTCCCACGTCATCTGCGAGCCTGGCGCAGCCGCCGTCATCAAGACTTACTCGCCCAACCTGATGGTGCACCCTATCATGCGACAGGAGAAGAACGTCGCGCAGTCCGAGAGCGCCGACAGCGTCTCCACCGAAGTCGTCAGCATGCTTTCTCGCCTGCACGTCATCGTCATCGGCCCCGGCCTCGGTCGCGACAAGCTGATGCAGGACACATGCGCGAAGGTCATCGAGGAGGCGAGGAAGCAGGGTATTCCATTTGTGCTGGACGCTGATGGTCTGTTCCTTGCTCAGACGCGCCCGGAACTTGTCGAGGGCTACAAGGAGTGCATTCTCACACCCAATGTTGTCGAGTTTGGACGTCTGGCGAAGGCTAAAGGCGTCGATGTCAATGAGGGTGACCCGGCTGAGCTTTGCTCCAAGTTGTCTAAGGCCTTCGGCGGTGTTACGATCATTCAGAAGGGCTCCAAGGACTACATCTCCAACGGCGAGCACACACTTGTCTCCGAGGGCGAGGGTGGCCTGAAGCGCTCCGGTGGTCAGGGTGACACCCTCACAGGAAGCTTGGCAACACTGTTGGCATACCGCAAGGCGTATCACGACAAGATTTGGGATCACGACAACAGTCTGGGGAGGAGCGAGACTCTGGCCCTGGCCGCCTACGGTGGTAGCTGCATCACAAGGGAGTGCTCAAGACTGGCATATAAGGAGAAGGGTCGTTCGCTGCAGGCCAGTGATCTGACAGAGCACGTCCACACTGCTTTCCTTAACGTCATCGGCGAGAGGAAGGAGACACCACAGTTGTAGGTAAAAGAGATTCGACGAGTTGACTGTAACATCATGAACACGGATGAGGATGAGGATGCTCAGAAAGCAGAACATGGGCGCTGTACACATGCATAGCAACGACGAAATGAACTATTTACGCACTAATCACTGTCTTGACAAAGTCATCCTCAAAAGTGCCAATTCATCCTCAAAAGTGCCAATGTCAAGGTCATATTGTGAGCGTACTTGGCGTAACTTATCACGCAGCAGCTGGAGCTGGTAAAGCAGGGTCAAAGAGATATGCATAAGCTTCGAAGTAGGGTTTGCTTATTAGGTAAGGGTATGAATGACGGTGTCTCAGTGTACAGCCACAGCTACAATGTGATTTTGGCCAACATGCCATCCACCAATGGCTTGATATCTGTGCCCTTCGCCTTCTCTTGCTGAAGTGCCGCCACGAGCGGCTTCGTCTCCTTCGGCGCCGTGACCATCAGAAGTCGTTGTTTGCCTTTGCCACCAACAGCCAACTTGCTGCGCCACACATCTCGCTTTCGTGGTTTGGTCGACTTGGTAGAAGCTGGAGGTGGGCTGGAGGTGGTCAGTAATGCTACGAATCGGGTTGAGACGCCATGCTTACGGAGCTTCTTTCTCGGGTTCAGGAGCCAGTTCAGGCCGTGGCTCTGGTTCGGGTGCAGGTGGTTCTGCCTCAGCTGCTGGTTCTTCGGGCCCAGCGGACCGCTGGACTACCTCCGGTTGCTCCTCTGGTTGAGCCTCAGGTGCGGGCTCGGGGGCTGCTTCAGGTGCAGGTTCAGGCGCAGGATCAGGCGGAGGTTCAAGTATAGGTTCAAGTGTAGGTTCTGGTTCTGGTTCGACGACTTCGACTGCTGGCTCTGGGGGTTCTTTGGGTGCCGACTCGGATGCTGCCTCAGGTTCAGGTTCTGGATCTGGCTCGGCTGAACGCTGCACCACTTCCGGTTGCTCCTCCTCTGATTTAGGCTCAGCATACATGTCTATCAGGTTAATGATGGGATCGGATTCACCTTCAGCCTGGAGGCCTTCAGCAGGCTCTGTTTCGGGTTCCGCCGCTGGTTCAGGCTCAGGCTCAGCAGCGGACTCTTCCGCTGGCGGCTCTGGAGCTAATTCTTCGGGCTCAACAGATCGTTGGACGACTGGAGCTTCTTCATGCGCCGGTTCCGGCTCAGCCGGGAGGTCCTCAGCTGGTTTTTCCGCTGGTGGCTCCTCTGCAGGTGGCTCTTCAGTGGCGGGCTCCTCAGCAGATGGTTCTTCAGCTGGCAGCTTCTCGGTGGGCGGCTCCTCAACAGGCGGTTCTTCAGCAGGAGGCTCGGGTTCGGGTTCTGCAACCTTCTCTTCAACAGGAGGTTCTTCGGCAGGTGCCAGGTCAGGAGCTGCTTCCTCTGCAGGTGGCTCTTCGGCAGGTGGCTCTGGTGCAGGTGCTTCCTCTGCTGGAGGTTCTTTGGCGGGCGGTTCTTCTGCAGCAGGTTCAGGTTCAGCAACCTTCTCCTCAACAGGCAGATCCTCTGCTGGAGGTTCCTCAGCCGCAGGCTCTGGAGCAGGTAGTTCTTCAGCCGGTGGATCCGCTGCTGGCTCTTTGGCTGCTGGCTCTTTGGCTGCTGGCTCTTTTGCTGCTGGCTCCTTGGCGGAAACTTCCTCTGCAGGTGGTTCTGTGGCAGATTGAGGCTGTTCTTCTTCGGCAGGAGTCTCTTCCGGCACAGCAGCGGGGGGGTCAGCGTCTGCCATGATGTTGATTAAGGAAGATGCTCGCCGAAAGAAGGCCTCAATGAGTGATAAGATCGTAATAATAAAGAATGGCTGCAATGGATGCGGTGGCTAGAAGAGTGACGGAGTGGCAATGGAGTGCGGCAGGGGATCTGAGAATTGCCATCCCATCTTGGTTATTTACTGCATCGCGTGGCTGCGAAAGAAGTCATGACCTAGTGTTAGCAGGACCTACCCTTGACAGGCAGTTAAACTGGGCATGTTTGGAAAGTGCAGCTCGTCGACGTTAGCAATACTGTGTCAGTGACAGACAACGTGCCCTGATCATACACAGGCTTGGAGGCATTCACCAGAATTCCATGCATATCGCAGCGTGTTAGTGTTTCGATTGCAAGTGAGTGAGTTCAAGATCGACGCGAGCGGAGGTCGTACTTCCCTCCGCAAATGCCAAGCCAAGACTGCATCATCGCTCGAGCTCGTGCTCTCGACTTCTCGGCACCTCAACTTTCCTCGACCTTTACCGAAACTACTAAGCCCTTGCTCTGCAGCAGTAATGGCGCTCAGTATCGACCAGAAGCGCTTGAAGGCTACGAAGTTCCCTCCGGAGTTCGATCGTAAGGTTGACATCGAGAAAGTCAACATTGATTTGATGAAGAAGTGGATTGCGCAGAAGATCACGGATATTCTGGGCGACGAAGACGACATTGTCGTCGAGACATGCTACAATCTAGTCGAACAGAATCAGTTCGTGCGTACATCTACGCTTCCAATGGCCTCACATTTACTAACATTGGGAGCCCAAAATTAAAGAGATTCAGATACAGCTCACCGGCTTCCTCAACAAAGACACCCCAGCATTCTGCAAGGAGCTATGGGACCTGATGCTCAGTGCACAGGATAGCCCTATGGGTGTGCCAAAGGAGATGCTCGAGGCGAAGAAGCTTGAATTGCAGCAAGAGCAGGTAAGGCTACACGATATGCCGTACAGAGGTGATAGCTGACACATTTGTAGCTTTCGAAAGCTGCCGCCGAGTCCCGCCGTAAAGAGCAGACAGACCAAGATGACATTGTGAACATGTTCCGCGACACCGAACGCTCAGATCGAGGAGATCGAGGCCGCGGTCGTGGAGGACGTGGAGGAGGATTTCGTGGAGATCGTGGCGGTTACCGTGGTGATCGAGGAGGTAGAGGAGGCCGAGACTCTGATCGTCGACCACCGCGTCGAGACTCACGATCACCGCCTCCGTAAGTGGAAATGCTCGGTACTGAAGGACACACACTGACAGAATGCAGAAGACGCAGGTCTCCACCTCGCCGCGAGCGTGACATCTATGTCCCAAGTGGTGGCCGTGGTCGAGGACGAGATCGCCGCGATAGTTCACGCGAGCGTCGCTCACCCTCAGACAGCCGTTCCAGGTCTCCACCACCTCGTAGGGCCCGTCGCTCGCCCTCGTCAAGCCGCTCGCGCACACCCCCACGGCGCCGAAGACGCTCGCCTTCAAGTGATCGCTCAAGGTCTCCACCACGCCGATCGAGACGTTCTTCTCCGCGACGCAAGCGACGAGATGGCGGTCGAGACAAGTCGTGGTCTCCAAGCAACGACAGCAGGAGGCTACCTAGGTATCAATCACGATCTGCTTCCCCTCAAGAGAAAGCAAGCTCACCAGTACCCAGGCTGTCAAGGTCACGATCCCGCACGCCGCCGCGCCGCCGCCGCCGCGCAAGATCAAGCAGTTCACGGTCTGTAAGCCCCGCAAGACGACGCAGACGATCCTCTTCAGATGTTGGTTCAGGGTCACCGGCTGATATCAAGAAACGCAAACGTTCTCCTAGCTCGAGCAAATCGAGATCGATATCTCGCAGTCGAACCAGTCGCAATCAAAAACGCGCCACGCGGTCACCCTCAGGCTCGCCTCCACCACGCAGAGAACGGAGCTTAGAAGACTAGGTCGGTATACCATTTCATCATTAAGACTTTGAGAGCAACCCAAGGCACACATGTAAAGCGCCGAGATGCGATTTGGCGCCCGTAGAGCTGACATTCTCCATTATCCGCGCAATGTTTCAACCATCCAACCATATCCCCCATGTGCGCCTCAAATTACTAGACCTGCTCAATACGCGCTTGTACCATAGTTCGTCTATACCAAGTCATCCAGAGTCTTCATAGACCCTCTCGTGTAGCTCGTGGATATCTTCATGGACCTGACTCTTGTGATGAAGGAACCCGCTGACTCCTGAGCACGGGTGCCGGGCGCTTGGAATGCTGCATCATCGCCGTAAGCAGCGCCGTTCGCAGCGGTGTATGTGAGCCGCTCCGACCCTCGAAACTATTTTCGCTGTCGGTTGCTTGTTCAAAAGGCCCTGTGATCGTTTGTGTGCTTAACACATAACTAGTGCTTCAGCCTTTGCGCCTCTTGCACTGAGCAGCTACCACGCTGATATCGTCAAGCTTGCCTGCACATTGTTAGCATGTATATCTGAAGAGTTTCGCGCCAGTCAACACATACCTCCTTCAATACTCAGCCCCTCATCAATAGCCTTCTCCATGTACGGACTCTCAGCGAACGGATCTTCAGCAATCTCCCTTGCCGCATTCACCAGCCTCTGCGCAACATACCGCATCCCATCCGCATAACTCTGCTCCTGATCGTCTTTCCCCTCTTCTCCTACTTCCTTTCCTTCTGCCTCCCTCACACCCTCGCTCCTCCACTTCTCCATGCTCTCGCACACATTCGTGACAACCTCGTGCTCCCACAGATTATCCACCACCCCATCCGTCATCGCGAGCACAACGTCGTCCTCGAGGATCTCGATCGTGTCGAGTACTGCGTTGTCGTTCGGTGTGTCTGGCGAGTTTGTGCCCAACTGTCGTGGACAATCGAACCAGTGCCATTGCTCTTCGGTGCGGAATATTACTTCGCGGCTGCTGGGGCGGATGATGAGGATCTGGCCGTCGCCGATTTGCGTCACATAGAGCAGTGGCTGATCGTTGGAGTTTGCGCTGAGAAGGGCGCCGCAGGCGGTTGTTGTGCCGTGCCATTCGTTGGGTTTTGAGGTCGCAATTTTGGTCTTCTCGAAGGCGGTTTGGAGGTACGTGATGGGTGACGGTGGGGAGGTGGGCGAGAAGGGGGCGGATTCGACTTCGAGAGACCAGAAGTGCAGGATTAGCCGTGACCATAGCCTGCAATCTCATGTTAGCATAGAGCATTAGGAATGTTTTGCGAGGAAGCTCACGCGGCATGTCCTCGTTTCCGAGTAGCCCATGCTCCTACTCCATCGTTTGCGCCAACAAAGTAGTCGCTGACTAGAACTGCGTCGTCGCCATTTGTAACCCCTCTTATCATCTCTCCATTGACTTTCGGTCGCCGGTCTCTGCTCTTATGGTGCGTGCTCAGCGGCTCCGAGAAACTGGTCGAAGGCCGTGAGAGGAATGGCGGAGGAAACGGTCGACTGGGCCGCTTTGCAAATAGTGCATATCCCGCTTCGAAGTAGAAGGGCGACTTTGGAGTAGGCGGCGGTGCGTCATCGGGAACGGGAGTGGTTGTGCCGAGGTGTGGGTTTTGCGGTTGGTGAGCGTAGCATCGTGTCTGCTGTATTATGGAGGGATATCTCCGAATATGTGCTATACATGGTGGAGGGCGACTGGCCCGCGGGAGGTGGAGAATGGGACTACGCAGGCGGAAGAGAAGTGCGGGCATGCCAGCGACCGTAATGGTTGTGTATGGGACGAGGCGTCCGGTATTGAGGGTTATAAGCGCATGGAGGCACGGTTCGTTCAACTTTGGCAAGAAGTTCGACTTCGAATCATTCAAGGTAGGAGCACGTCAGGTTATCTGGGTCGGGTCGGTTGCCGAATTCATGGATCGTTGAGAAGCGCGGATAGGGCTGAGCCTCACTAAGCCCAGACAGGGTAGCATGACGTCTAGTTTCTTTCGGTGTTGTGAAATGGTCGTGAATCCGAGCAGGGTTGTTTGTGTGATGTATTGAGAAGTTGAGAGTAGAAACCGGACTTCAGCCTGCAACTTTGAAGCCCTCATCTCAAGTTAATTGTGATTGACGTCTAGGATCTACGATAGACGAACCGCTAAGTCCTTTCAAGATTGCTTGTCTCCTTGCTGCAGGTGCCAGACACTCGATGTGCATGTGGCAGCCCAGTCCGCGGAGAGAATGTTGAATCAACCCTCCTTGACATCTCCATAACACCTCCTCCCATGTGGTATCCTAAGCAAACGCCAAGCAATGCAGATTCGTTCTTGACTTCCTCCAGGCTCCTCCCTCTTCATGCCTTCTTCATGCTCTCGTCTTGAGGAACTTGTCCAAGTCGTCTGTCGTCGCTACACCAAGAACAAACTTGCGGCTCGCATCTGTAACAACTGCGAACTCCTGCTTCCCGCTTCCGTCCACTCCACCCTTGAAGAACTCCTCTAGCTCCTCGAGCGGCGTCTCCATGTCAATGACCTTGTACCGCCTCCCACGCCGCTGGAACTTGTGCATCGCTGCCTCGACCGGGTCGTTCTCGCTGACTTTGCGCTCCTTGAGCAAATCCTGTAGGCGTGGGATGCTAATGTAGCCGAGCAAGGCGCGGTTCTCTTGCGAAACAACGGTCAGGTGCGTGTAGTCGCGCTCGAGACCACTCATGAGCGCCCAAGAAACAGGGTCGGTAGGCTTGACGGAGAGAGCAGGTGGTGGGTCGAGGTCTTCTACCGTTGCCTGTCATATATCATTAGTACTTGATCTGATCAGTATTTAGAGTGCTGCATACTCCACGGTATTTGTTCGCCCACAGCGCCTTGTATTCAGCACTCTGTTCGCCATTTGTGGTAGGTGTCTGTGTCGCCATGTTTGTGAGTGGTGGGAACCTTGCTGGCGCAATCTTGAGAAATGTCTTGACGATCTGCACTTCCCCGCACTAGTATAGAAGCACGAGTCAGCGGTGAACGCTTGCAGCTTCGTGTAAGATCTAAGTGGTCTTGAGGTGTGTTTTACAGTTTACAAGCTGATTGGTGTTTTAGTGTACGGGTTGTGGCCATGCATGGAGGCGTCCTTGTGAGCAGCCGGAGAAGTCGTGGGTGCTTGGGATGAGATCAAGATACCTCTAGCTGCAACCAGGCCCTTGGGTGCGACGGTAACGTAGTTGCTCTATGAGGGTTTTTACAGTATTTGAATTTCTATCTACTCCTGACAGCCTTTAGCAATAATCTGAAAATAGAACGATTGCTATGAAGCTCGAGAAGTTACACATGAGTGCCGGTCGACTTTGCGACGAGGCGCACGTGATGGAGCCGCCATTAGTAGCGACCCGTGGACCAGCAGACCATTTCGATCGTGCAGAGCCGCCACCTCTGAACACCATCTTCGACATGGCTGCCAGCGTCAGCAAGATACCGAACCCACTCGCGATACCGAACACACCGATATGACCTGCGCCATACACGTTTGGCGAACAACTACGAGGGCGCCCTCCGGAACAACACGATCTACCCGCTGTACGGCAGCCCCTCGGTCGACTGATGACTTCGAAACCTCCAACCATCCTCGCAACACGCACAAATCTTCAGGGCCTCTGGCTATGTTCAGAGCACTTTCTGTGTCTTGCGCCGTATTTGTACACGATGCAGCGATCTGCTCGAGTCGTCAACGCCGTCCGGAACTTGGTTCAACAGACACCCAGAGACTCCAACTGTTAGTCAGCTTTTCTACCAACAACATCCGGCGCAGCGTTCCAACTAGATGCACACGACGTTACGACCGTCACCGGAATACATGTTGTAAAAGTGAGCAGTATCGCGAGACCTTAGACCTCTGCTTCCAGGTTCTTGATCTACAACACGTAAAGAGCTATCATTATGAAGGCAATCTTATCTGGAGACTGACACATCAAACCAGCAACATGGCAGGCTAGCAAAATCGTGAAGACGAGCTAAGCAGCCAGGAAGACGCAGCGAAGATGCAGACACTAACCAAGAGCCATACCCTGGTGTATCGTAGCTTATCGATAGCAAGATGCAGCGGAGAGTCTCCGCCACAGAGCCGCCGCAAAGACATTGGTGTACCTTGCGGCATTCTCGCTCGAACCCAACCGGATCAACCTATCTGCCCTGAACAACTCCCACATGTGACCACTTCGGTTAAACTGCTCCATTCGAAGCTGCGATGCGCTTTGTCCAGCAGCCCAGGAGCGGAGCGGGTGACCTTCTCCCAGCCTCTGAAGTTTTTTTTTGAGTAAGTCTTGTTGGGGCCTTGAATGAAGATGCAGAAGCTTTTCAGATGAGTCGGGGAAGCCTTGGTCTCGGTTTCTGCGGAAGCGCCATGTAGGCCGTGATCTGTACGCATAGCTGCCTGGATCGCAAAAGGCACGCACAGTGCTCAAAAGGTGGGCTATGGTTGTAGCAATGCACTTCCGAAAGTGCTACACCGTAAAGTATCATCCTCTTCAGATACTCATAACATGCGGCAGGTTTCCTCGACTTGCTCAGTCCTGCACTGCCGTGCTCAGAGGTAGTATTTCGCAACGCCTTCTACAGCTGGCCACTTCTATTGTTCGCTTTATCCATGGCCATTCCTCATCTGCCGGCTTTTCTAGAGCCTCTCGAGAGTCTCCTGAGTGCGAGCGTAGTAGTGATCGTTGGGAGAGCGAGGTCAGTGACGGTGCTGAGGAAATGCGCGCCACGGCTCCAAGCCTCTCATTCGTAGAGTACAGTAAGTGCGTATACCATTTTCCAGTCCAGCGAGCTGACAACATGTCTAGTAGCTGAAATTGCAATGGGTCGTTACAGCCCTCACATTAACAGGCCCTTGTGTCCCACGAGCTTCAGTCCATGCTTGTGTCGTGGTTCAACTTCGCTGTTCACGACCTCTTTGCGAGCAAAAGCTGTGTAGCTAAGTGCGAAGAATGAGTGTACAAGCACCAGCTAATGGTAGAGCAGTTGGGCGTCCTGGATGTGTGACATGTCGCCGATACTACTTGCTGCGACGAATCGCGCTCTTACCTGGAAGGCGCAGCTTAGCTCATTGGCGGCTTGTCTGTAAGAGCCGAGCAGCCGCTTCATCAACGCTTCCATCAAATCTCATCAACAAAGGAGGAGTCGAAGGTCATCACAGCATCAGGAGTTGAGGATAGTCGTCGCATTCTGTTCGCTTTACCTAGTACCTTCGTGGGATCCTCTGCGCTACGTATCGAGGGGCGACTCCTGTACTCCAGCGCACGGCCCTTTCAACGCATCGCGCCAAACCTTGGAAGGCACCAACAAATTACGATACAGCATTACGATTACGACGTTCAGCAGCTGCAACGGCTTCAAACTCAAGACGGTGATTCTGGTGTAGCCAGTGAAGCACCTCGAATTTTTTCGGTGAAAGTAGGGGCAGCATTGCGGTCAAACTAGGGCGCGTTACGTTTCACGTGACAATAGCCTGTTGAAAGTTACGTCCCGAAGCTTCGCTCTTCGCAATCCCCACTCCACCACGACACGGCCCAACCACCCTCACCACCGCGCGTCATCAACACACGTCGCCACCCATCAACTACGCGGTACACCTATCGCGTCCGACACGTCGCCAGCTTTAATCGCTGCTTGCCATCCACCTTACGCGTCAATAGCAGACCGTGCAACCGTAAGCCAGACACGAACCATGGCGGACGAGGCGACAGCACCCATTGCAACAGAGCCCACGACCTCCACCAAGATCACAACGCGTCCCGCAGATGCCGCAGCTGAGCCTGCTGTCGCCGAGGCGAAGCCCTCTGAGGGGGACGCCGTCATCGCTACCGAGGGCGTCGCTGAAGGTAAGAGACACTGCGCGTAGCTTACACGGGGCGTGCTAACGCGACGACGTATCAGTTCCAGAAAATGTGAAGACCGAGGAGAATACCATTGCAAAGGAAGAGGCCACCGCCGACGCGAAGGCCGACACAGCCGCAGCAAGCAATGACATAGGTACGTGAAAACTCCACTTTACCGCGGTCGAAAACCGTGTCAGCAGCCCCACTGGATACCGAATTGGCACTAACGACCGTCCCAGATGCCGCATCTGCTGCTGAGCCCGCTGCTGAGCCTGCTGCTGATGCCTCCGCGACCAACGGGACCACAACCACCCCAGCTAAGAAGACGAACAATGGCAAGCGCAAGTCTGGGGCTGGCGTTCCTGAGCATAAGACCAAGAAGACACCCGCCAAGGGGAAGAAGAAGGCGCCTGAGCTCCGTCTCGATGCTCAGCCAGGAGACATGTACATGGTCGCTATGCGAGGATACCAGCCATGGCCAGTCATCGTTTGTGACGAAGAAATGCTTCCCGAGTCTCTCCTGAGCAAGCGACCAGTCAGCGCGAAGCGTATCGATGGTACATACCGTGAAGACTTCCTTGAGGGTGGAAAGAACGCGAAAGACCGCAGGTATCCTATCATGTTCCTCGGTACCAACGAGTTGTGAGTTTTGTTTTCATTGTATCCATGGATGTTTTATCTGCTGACGTGTCTCACAGCGCATGGCAAGTCAACACTGAGCTCTTGCCGTTCGATGTTGAGGATGTAAAGAAGGATGTCGAGTCCGGCAACTCAGCAAAGAAGAACAAGGCACTATGGTCAGCATATGAGATTGCCGCAGAAGGCCACGACCTGGCATACTTTAAGGGCATGCTCGCAAGCCACGAGGCAGCCCTGCAAGAGGACGCTGAGGCGCGCGAAGCCAAGGAGTTAGAGAAGAAGGAGAAGAAAGAAAAGGCCGCTAAGCGAAAGAGCACAGCTGCAGCCGACTCCGACGATGTGGAGATGGAAGACGCTGGCGACGACGCAGCACCTTCAGCGAAGAAGGCGAAGGCAACCAAGAAGCGCAAGAAGGAAGATGACAGCGACGGCGGCGAGCCTGCGGCTAAGACACCAAAGACGACCAAGCTGAAGCTCAACAACAAGACCCCTAAGGAGGGTTCTGCTGCGAAGCCCAAGAAGGAGACGAAGTCTAAGAAAAAGGGAGCCGAGGAAGCCGCGCCTGCTGAGCCCGAGGAGCCGCCAATGTCTGCAGAAGACCGTCTTATCAAGCGCGAGAAGCAGAGTAAGTACAGCGAACATTTCGCCTTTACGAGCGGTTGCTAATCAAGCTTAGTTCTCTATCTTCGACACAGGCTGCAAAAGGGCTTCCTCTCGAGAGATCAGGCCCCCAAGGACGAGGACATGGCCAACATGGCTGATTATTTGAAGCAGCTCGAAGCACACGAGGATCTTGAGGCTGAGGTAATCAAGAGGACTAAGGTCCACAAGGTCCTCAAGGCCATCATCAAGCTGGACAACATCCCTCAGGAAGAGCGGCACAACTTCAAGCAACGCTCCACCGAGCTGCTGAACAAGTGGGGGGGCGCTCTGGCTTCTGCTGATGGAGAGTCTGCTGAGAAGACCACACCCGCCGCCACCAACGGTGTCAAGGCTGACGACGAGAAGTCCGAGTCCGCAAAGGCCGAGACACCAGTGGTCGAGAAGAAGGATGAGGCCAAGGACGAGACTAAGGAGGATGCTAAGGAGGAGACCAGGCCTGAGCCCACAGAACAGAAGATTGAGGAAGCACCAAAGGCTGACGCACCAGCCGAGCCAGCTGTTGCAGAGCCTGCCGACCAGGATGGCGATGTCTCGATGGCTGATGTCGAAGCTACGAAGGAGGCACCCGCGATTGTCGATGCACCGAATCCAGAGAGCGTTAATGATGCGACCACTGAGTCGAAGGCAGAGACCGCGGCAGCGACCACTTCTTGAGTCACTCCTGTCTCCTTGGGGACCTCGGATGTAGGCAAGTGGATAAGTCTACAATGAGTGCTGACGTTACGCTCCGAGAATGTCGATGCAAGGCGTATGGTTGGGCGTCAAAACTGTGATGCGGTGGAGGTACTGATTTAACAACAAGTGACGGTCTTTCAAGCCCAAGGGCTTTCATGCACTGTACATATATTGCTGCTTGAGAATGGCTAGTCAAGCTTGATGGAGATGGATAGGTGGGATATTATTTGAGCGAATCTTGATCTACATTACACATTTCCCCCTGCCAGTAACGACTGGGGATTTGATGGGGCTCGATATCAGCGATGTTCGTGTCTGTTCTCGTGAATGTCCCTCGCGAGCCAAATACTTCGACGTATCAGCTCAACTCAAACACCACGTCGATCGTGCTATAACGTTGTTTCAATCTAGGAGCCCATCTTTACAGTTGTTTCCATGTTGTTTAGGGCTCGAGGTGTGTCTCAACGTTGCGTGGTGGTTTTTTTTAAAGATGTTCGTACAGTTGCTAAAGTACCAAACCCACAACCATTCTCAGCTACGATGTCACCACGCTGTACTCACCAAAACACCCTACATCAATGCATACCCGAAAACCCACAATGTCGACACCAAAGGAATCGAACGGATCGGAACCTAGAGACATGAGCAGATCCAAGTCTGTGCGAGTTGTGGCATTCATCCGATCTACAAGGCAACATTCAACCATCAAACCGAGGAGTAACAATGGAGTACTGCATAACTTGAATACACCGGACTGAGATTGGCTGTTGTATATCCCTCCACATACATTGACTTGACAAGCTCTGTTCTCTTTTGAGCCACTTTAGCCCGAATCCACATCTGTGCTTGGGATCGCAAGGACGTGGAGACGTGTGGTAGACGAACAGGCAACTTCGCGCCTCACTCCGTGATATCTGCCAGTCTCCGAACGCATTTCATCGATGCCCGCTGTGTAGATTGTACATGCAAAGCACACGCCGGCCCCTTGACCGTGTATCGTGGTCCTCGTGAATCCGTCCTTCCCCGCCTGCGTTCTCGCCCCCTCCCACTCCGCCGCCAGCCCCTCCCATCTGTCTCAAAACTCATAGCCCCCACCCAAGTCCTTCTCATGCATATCGTGTACCACACCCATCTCATCCCGCTTCACCCGCCCATCGCCCGCTCCACATCCCTCCTCGCCTCGGCCAACCCGCGACCTAACTCGCCTCTCTTGCACCGCTCGCGGACTTCGTAGTGCAACTT
Source organism: Macroventuria anomochaeta (assembly GCF_010093625.1). NCBI lineage: Eukaryota > Fungi > Ascomycota > Dothideomycetes > Pleosporales > Didymellaceae > Macroventuria > Macroventuria anomochaeta. The sequence goes on along the minus strand of NW_022985403.1, from coordinate 53,981 downwards.
CACCAACTCCTTTGCGCGCTGCAAGTCCACGTCCTGGTCATCGTCCGGAGCGGTCGAGGGGTTGGTCGAGCTCATGGTGGTGGTGGTGGTGGTTGCAGCTGTGGAGGAAGCCGAGGGGCGCGCGGAGACGAGGGCGAGTGCTGCCGCGGGATCCTATGTGGTGGATTAGCATCATCATCATCATCATCATTGTGCAAGGACATGTAGATTGGGGGATCGACAAGGCGCGCCAGAACGAAGAGGAGGAAAGTGGAAGGACTGGACTGGACTGGACTGGACTGGACTTACGCAGACGCCTGGACGTAGAGATACGAGATCGCTTAGGATCTCTGCGAGTTGCATATCGCTCTGCTGCTGTGCCATTCTATCCGTTGCCCGTGTCTGTTCTCGACCACACTCTTCGCCTGGGTTCTGTTGTTTGATCCCTGACAGGCTACGGCTTCGGTGCAATGACGATGCGCCCGACCCGTGTCCTCGAAGCTAGATCCCTGCAACCCCACATGCGTACACGCGATAGCGCTAGACTACGGTACGCCTCCCGACGGTGGTTGATCTGGTTGCCGTCTCGCAGCTCCCAGGTCGTGACTCTTCTTTCTGTCTGTTGCTTGTACATATCGCTACCCTTACCTGTGTGTATACTCTTTGCAACCGAAGATGGCGAGTGTTCAGTCTATTGCGCGGAATTGCCGCAAGGTACGTACTCCTCTCTCAATGGCTGTGAAGAGGGGATTTGTGCAATGGGAAGATGTGAGGGTTACAAGATGAGCACCAAACCGCTTGGGTATATTCACAGCGGCTATGGAAGCGCTCATAACCGCTTCTGTACACCAATTGACTCGTCTTAAGCTGCATTCGCAATCAAGCTCCCCTCTTCTTCTTTCATTACGGCAACAGCCATGAATCCATACTGACTCTGCGTCTAGATTATGTGCATAGGCCGCAACTATGCTGACCACATCGCCGAGCTCAACTCCGCAACCCCCAAGCAGCCCTTCTTCTTCCTCAAGCCCGCGTCGTCCATCCTGCTCCCCGGCACGGGCCCCGTTCTGCGGCCCAAAGGCGTGAATCTGCACTATGAAGTCGAGCTGGCGCTTGTGATAGGAAAGACACTTAAGGATCTGAGGGAAGATGATGAGCAGGGTGCTTTGGACGCTGTTTCTGGTACGTTGTTGGATTTCTAATTGGCAACCTACATGATATGAGGATGGGAACATGGTGGAGAGCGGCAACAAAAGTGGGAATATGATGACGGAGATGGGAAGTACACGAGGGATATAACAAGGCTGACATGGGGGAAACAACAGGTTACCTCCTCGCCATCGACATGACAGGCCGTAACGTACAAGACGAAGCGAAGAAGAAGGGACTCCCATGGTCCATCGCCAAGGGCTTCGACACCTTTCTGCCCATCTCGCAGCTCATCGCCAAGTCGCGCATCCCAGACCCGCAGAACGTACAGCTCTGGCTGTCGGTCAACGGCGAGATTAAGCAGTCCGACAGCACGGAGCTGATGCTGCACCGCATCCCGAGGCAGTTAAGCGCCATCAGCAGGGTGATGACATTGGAGGCGGGTGACATTATTTTGACAGGTACACCGAAGGGCGTTGGGCCAGTCAAGACAGGAGATGTTATGAGGGCTGGAATCAAGGTTGACGGAAAAGATATCGAGGAGGCGAGTCTCGAGGTTCCGGTCGAGGATCGCGAGGGTCTGTACGCGTTCGCTGAGACATAAGAGCTTTGAAGTGTTGTAAATGAAAACGTTCGAACCATATGGCTCTACTTCTGCTTCCTTGGAGACACCCTCGGATTCTGTGTGTTCTTTGCTCTGGGCGCGCGAGAGCTGGCCGCGGTAGGGATAGCAGCGGCGGTGGACTTTTTGGATGGCGAAGCAGGCGTCGGTTGTTTTGCAGAGCTCTTCTGTCGAGGTGCTTCAGGGATGACAGTCACAGATCCCTCTCGCAGATCATGCTCGCGGTTCGCTTCCTTTGCAGTAGCTGAGATTGGAAGCAGAGCTTGCTTCTTCCGTGGGCTGGTAGTAGGAGCTACACTCGGCGCGTTGGAAGTGGAGGCTTGAGCGTACTCGCAAGAAGCACCTGATTTTGCACAGCGTCCACAGGTTGGGTGTGTCCGATCGCATTTCTGGTGGCGTGAACGGCACGACTTACACGCTCCCGCTGGCTGTCGAGGTCCTTTGGCTTTCCTCTGCACAGCCGCTGCGGCCTGCTTCGAGCTGCTCGGGGTAGCTTGGGCTGGAGCTTGCTGTTGAATCGGATCTTTTGCGACTGGGTTGGGCTTGCTGATAGCCTTACGCGACTTCACGGCTTCAGCCACTGAAACAGTTGGCTTTGTCACTGGCACGGCGGGATGCTCAGGTCTGTTCGGGCTGGCTTGAGGCGCTGCCTGCTGTACTGGACGATTCACAGCTGGCTTCTGCTTGCCACAGGTCTTGCGGGTTGGCGAAGGTGGAGCGGGAGCATCGTCGCTGAATGGCTGAGGAACGGGATCAACGAAAGCTATCTCCTCTTTAGGCCGGTTCTTCCTGGCCGCTGGAACTACTGACTTTCTGGGAGCAGTTCTGTCGTCACTAAGCTTGAGACGCGTCACACGCTGGGTGGATGCATCTTCCACACGCTTTCGCTTCGCTGACACCCGATCATCCTCAGGCTGTGTTTCGACAGGCAGCTCAACCGGCAGCGAAGGAAGGGCATTTAGGCCTGTTCCTGCCCTTGCGTCAGGCGCTGGTCGTTCGATCTGTCTATGTTCGTTCACTGAAGGTACTCGTGGGTCGTATATGGAAGGCCGCTTCATGAGATTGCGCCTGGCTGACTGCGTGTCTGTTCGCTTTGGCGGCGATGAAGGCAATCGTAGGTCAGAGCTATTCCAGACGTTAGTGATGGTTAGAGACCGTGCTGCTTGGATGCATCTTCACCTTGACGCACCCACCGAGCCTTGAGTAGGCTCCGTGCGGGATTGGTTACGATCAGTATCGTTGTACTCCGCCTCTGTCTCAGTAGTTGCGTCTGAAAAGCCAATTTCGTTCTCTCTAGGAAGAACGGGAGTCTCGTGAGGACGCTGGGTAGCGTCTGCTGTCTGGTTGCTGCTCTTAGGTTCCTGGGTCTGACACATCGCTCGAAGGGCGGCAAGCTCCTTCTGCATGTCCTTGAACTGCTGAGTGTTCTCCCAACCGTACTCGATCTCCGGAGCTTCTTCTAGGAGGTCGAAGCCGTCCTCTTCTGGTCGTACAGTATCCTCGCCTGGTGGTTGCAGGTCGCCTGTGAGTTCACGGCGCTGCTGGGGTGAGTCGGTGAGCCTCCTCGTGTGATCATCTCCTTGGTTTTTATCGTTAATCTTACGACCATGGTCGTGGCGCCTTGATGGTGATTGTGTGTCGATCCCATAGAAGACTGCAAGAGGGTTGTCATCTGCTTGCACCTCATCGTACGTTTCCTCGTGCACGTCCTCGTGCACCACCTCTTGCCGGCGACCCGAAGTCCTCAATATGTCCACCTCTTTCTCCAACTCCTTCACCTTCCTGCCCTCTTCCCTTCTCTCCTCCTCAAGCACCTCAAGCCTCCTCACCATGTTTCTCAGCAGCCCACCCGCATCCCTCACACCCTCCACATCCTCGCCCAAGCCCTCCACCTTCTGCTCAAGTCCACTCAACTTCTGCCTAACACCCTTATGCCCATCAACAAACACCTGAAACTGACTAATCGCCTCCTTAGCCCAAGCATCAAACGGCCTGTCCTGATCATCTGCCTCCATAGCCGCAATCTTAGCCTCCATCTGCTTCAACTGGTGGACAGCAGCTTCGGCGGCTTCAGCAATGGACTCGGTGGCTTGGATGCGGGCATCGTAGGCGTCATGTTGGGCTTGCAGCTCTTTCATCTGAAGGGAGAGGTGCGCATGGACGTGGTGGTTTTGCCGCTCCCAGAGGAGGGCTTCGCCTGCTTCGTAGGGCATGCGTGTGGTGAGCGGGGTGGATTGGGCCGTGCTCGGTTTGCGAGGGGTATTGCTGATTTGGCTCATGGCTGCTGCGTGAGTGATGTGAGCAAGCGGTACCCGCCGCAAGGTAGGAGGTGAGCTTGTGTGACTGCTTGTTCAGTATGGGTGAATCCTGAAGCGTCGAAGAGAAATTTCGGGAAGGACCCGTCAGGCACAGGCGGAATGCCGTTAAGCTATGGTGAAGTGTGTAAGAGCATCTACGGTGCGGAAACAGGTGCGTGAAGAGAATGAGTCGTTTTGGTCAGAGGTGAAGTTCGAGTGTTGTTTGTGAGGTTGAGAGCTTCTGCTGAAGGAGGAAAGAGCAAGGACGACCGCGCCTTCCTTTGACATCCCCCACCTCACTGCCACAACCTTTGCTACGCGTCCAGGCGAGCTCGAATTCTCTCTCTTCGTGAAACCAGGATATCTGTTAGCGAGTCGAACTGCAACGCACATGAGTTGAAACCTTTCTTATTGAGGCTACCTTATTGTATTCCGCTGCCACGCTACACTCACCAAGCATCAAGCAGCGCGCTTCGGCCCTTTCGGTGCGTCTAAAACCTCTTCTCTCTTCATGATCCTAATCTTGTTATCCTTCTTCCCATCTTCTACCGACTCTTCGCTCTCCTTAGGCCGCTCAGCAACGCTCTTATCATAGCTGCTTGGGTCGATACCAAGTATGCCACCGACGTTATTGCGGTCTCCAGGGACAGAAAACTCGCGGAATGCGTAGCGCCATTCGTTGAGGAAGCCGCGGATGGCTTTCCCCACTTTGTCTTTGCCGTTCTTGGAGTGGTGGCCGGTGCCGGTGATGGCGTAGACAGGGCGAGAGAGGGTGCTGTGTTTGAGGAGGATGCCTTCGAGATAGGATACCGATTCGTCTGGGTGGAGTCCTACAAGCACATAAATATCAATCATGAACCCTTAGGTGCTGAGATCACTTACCGTGTAGATCAACATACAACTCTTTCGAGTCATCGTTGGCTTTGTTCCGCTCCTCGTAGAGTATGCGTGCAGCCTCCCGATGTGCTTCGCGCATCAGGTTGTTCTCACTTTGTCCTCTCAGACTGAGGGCCTTGGCAGCACGAGAATCACTGCGATTCCAAGCTTGTGCAGCGCTGGCCTTGATTTAGTACGTGATCCGATCCCGAAGCTATAGATGACCTACCTTTGCAGGAACTTGTTCCTTAGGCTACCATGCTTGAAAGCTTCCGCACGAGCCTTGAGATATGCTTGGTTCCCCTTCTCACCCGTCTCCAGCCATGGAATGTGCTGTGGTGCAGGAATCGACTGAGCAGCAGCACTGTTCTCGCGGGACCCAGTGAAACTCTTAGCAGTCTTGAGTCCTTTGCGCGCTGGAACAGGTGATGCTGGTGCTGGTGCTGGTGCTGGTGCTGGTGCTGGCGACATGCGTACAACATCCGCCAGATTGCTCGACACCACGGCGTCCTTGTGGCCATGACCGCCTCGCTTGCCATGATGTCGTTTGCCCGTCTTTGCAGCAGCAGCGGATCCAAGACTTGGAAAAGCCTCATTGTCATCGACGGCAAGGACGGAGGGGGTTGTGGCGCGTGAGACTTGACGGCTGCCAGTTCGTGACTGTGGACGGCTACCTGCTCCAGGTGTGAAGACTGGGAAAGGGCTGAGGCCAGGCGGAGGCCGTGTGTGGCCGCTTCCCGTCAAGCCGTAGAGTTGCTCCAGCGAAGAAGGTTGTGGTGTGCCATACGGAGAGTCAGATCCTTGGAGAGAAGGGAACACATCGAAATCGGACATGTGGAGATGCGGTACAGCTGCTTGCAGCGGCGGTGTCGAGACATCTGAGACGGCCATGCGCGCCAGTAGCGCTGATGGATCGTGGGAGAATAAGCAGGTATCGCCAGCGAGGCAATTCCCGTTCAAAAAGTACCTAGACGCTGTCAGCACCGCTGTTCTTGTAAGACGGCCTGGGTAGGAGAAACTCACTTGCATAGCGTCTTCGTAGTGTCATGGCTGAACCTGCAGTCTGCCCTAGCACAGTGTCCCGTGGACAAGAAGTACTTGCATACGATGTTGCTCTTCTGCTGTCCAACAGGCGTCGCCGGTCTAAAAGCAGGGCTCATCGACTTTCCAATCAGATACCCAGACTCGCTGCCCATTGGTGTGGTGGCGGCCGGGACTTGTCCGTTCTGCCCGCTCATCAGAGCAAGCAAGGCAGCAGTGAGATCGTAGCCATTGGCTTCCAGGGCCACCTCGATCTCGTCGTCTGTTCTTTCGTTCCCCAGGACGGAGCGCAGCATGTCGTACGGCCCCATGTCCATTGTCTGGGGCTGGATCCACTCTGCGGCCGCGCCATTGAGCGTGCCATCTCCAAGCAACGATGACTCGGTGCTGCCCGAGTCGCCGTTCACGAGCCAGTCCACAGAATGACTGTCGAGATCTCCGTACTCGTTGTTCGGACTGGTACCCTCGCTGAACTGATATGCGCTGAGACTGGGACTGTGCGGGATATGGGGCGTCGCAAAGGCCAGGCGCGGCGACGGCCGCGGCGAGGTAAACGGTGACGCAGTTCCAGTATGGGATTTTGCGCGGGTGAAGGCTGGCGGCGCGATGCCAAAGCCCGGCGGTGGGTTTATGATGCGCGGCGAGTGGTTTACGGGGGTGGGCGCGCGGTTCTGCTGCCAGGGCGCGGGCGAGGGACGGCGGATGATGGTGTGACGGCTGGGCGGTGGAGAGCTGGACGCGCTGCCGGAGTCGCGATAGCGCCACAGACAGTCCAGGACGACGTTCTCCAGCGACTTGCCTGTGAGGCCCGTTTCCTTGCGCAGCAGCTCCTCCAGCTTGTCGGTCTTGTCCTCCTCGTCCAGCGCGTCGTCCTGCAGAATCGGCTGCACCTTCTCGTACAGATGGTCGGGCACCATTGCGGCTGCAGCAGTCCAGCAGTCCAGCAGTCCAGCAGTCCAGCAGAGGCCAACAGTCCAGCAGAGGGGATGGCGCCGGGTTGGACAGGCGCGTTGTGCTGCGTAAAGGGGATGCACGGTGTATGTGTATGTATAGCGGCGGCGGCGGCAGCGCGTCGGGGAGATGAGCTCACGAGCAGCAGCGACTCCACAGCTCTAACGACTACGCCGTATCTCCTGTTGTCCCGCAGAGTGCTGCGAGACACGAAGCCGTGAAGCGCGCCAAAATGCCACAAGGAGCCTGAGGACGGCCGATGGGCGCTGGTGAAGCTCAAGGGCTAGTCCCCCTACGTAGAGTGTGGGGGATTAGGGTTCCGTGCAGGCGGTAAGGAGCATGCACCATCAACCAGACACCTTGACAGGGCAGCGGTCTGCGCTTTGAGATGGTGACGGAGCGTTATGCCGTGACCCAGGTTAGTCTGGGTGCAGTGAGCTCACCGTGTGTATTGACCGCAGCGTCGAACACACGCATCGCAGAGATGACACCGCAGCGCCGTCCCGATGAGGCTGAATTCACGTGTGACATGACGATGCCTGTGTGGATCGCACAACGTCACGGCCTCCACTACTTGCTTGCAGAGCAGTGCGGGAGGTAGTCGCGGACTTGCAGACCCGCTCAGCTCGCTGTTGCACCTGGAATGCAGACTTGTGTGTATACCAGAAACTCCGGACGAGGCGTGACAGGGCATCTCACACGGACATGCAGAGCGCATGCACCGCGCCTCAGATCAGGGCCCTGCGCGCGGCTCCCGGAACGATGATGATGAAACTCCAAGCTAGATGCTAGTCCGTCTGAACGCCGTCAGCAACGCAGCCATGCCTGCGACATACAAGCTCCCACGCCTCTGCAGACTTCCATCCCAGACCATTGTCATCATGTCAAGCAGGTAGTGTGGTACGCGCGCGTTTGTAGACCTCCCATACACACCCTTCCATCCCACCATCCACCGTTCCGCGCCGCGCCGCGCCGCGCTGCTCCGCCATAGTCACCATCCACCCTTGAAGCTCCACAGACAACATGCCCGCTGAAGACTACGATGCCCGCGCCCTCGCGCTGCCTCTCGAGGACAACACCACCGGCGAGGCGCCAATATGGAGCCGCCGCTCGCAGTCCTTTGCGCGCTCCTCCCACAGCAATCGGCCGCAGACGTTCATACAACGAGCCACATCCACCGCACATACCATACAGCGCCGCGCCATGGCGCAGTACAACAAACTGTCACCCGTCCAGAAGGTCCTGTTCACCGTTGGTGGCGTCATCGTGTTCATCGTCAGCATACTGTTCCTCGTGTACAACGAGCAGCTCTTCGCCGCCCTGTTGCCGTATGCAAGGAAATGGAGGGACGTGACGGCAGGCTGGCTCGTTCTGTGGGTGTTGATATTCACCGTGTCCTTCCCGCCGTTGATTGGGTACTCGTCCCTCCTCACGATCGCGGGCTTTGTCTACGGGTTTCCAAACGGGTACGTCTCCCTCGGCACAACCTACTGCTGAAAGACCTCCCCATACTGACAGCCTCCAGGTGGTTCATAGCTGCAACCGCCACCGTCGCCGGCAGCACCGCCTCCTTCCTCCTCTCGCGCACGCTCCTGCGCACAATGGTGACCCGGCTCATCGCAAACGACAAGCGCTTCGCCGCGCTCGCGCTGACCCTCAAACACGACGGTCTCAAACTGCTCGTCATGATCCGGATGTGTCCGCTCCCGTACTCCCTCTCCAACGGCGCCGTCGCCACCTTCCCCACCGTGCACTGGGCCTCCTTCGCGCTCGCAACTGCAATCGTTTCGCCAAAGCTGATGCTGCATATCTTCATTGGGAGTCAGCTGGAGAAAATCGCCGAGAGCGGCGGTAAAATGGACGCCCGCACCAAGGCCATATCGTACCTATCCATCGCCATCGGCGCCGTGGCGGGCATCGCGACGGGGTGGTTCATGTACAAGAAGACCAAGGAGCGCGCTGCGGAGCTGGAGGAAGAGGAGAGGCAGGGCGTAAGGCGGACGAGTGTTGAAGGGCTGGAGAACGAGTATGCTGACGACCCTGATGCGTTGGAGGCTGCAGAGCACCTGCGCGAGGAGGAAGACGACATCAGCCTGAGGGGAGGCTGGGATGATGAGTATACGGACGAGGTGGATGACGCTGCGGATATTGGCGACGATCCGTTCAAGGATGGTGATGCGACGGACGAGGAGGAGCGGAGTGGGCGGAAGTAGACTAGATCTAGACAGACCTGGGCTGGTCGTTGGCACTTTTGGATAGACGATGAATTGCATTTGACGTTCTGTTTGCAGGCTGCTCCTCCCCAGTTTCTATCGCTTTGAATACGGACAGAACCTGCCGGCCTTTTGCTGCCGTCAAACAGACCGCCTCCATATTACTGTAGAACACCATCCCAATCCTACGATGGAAAGGACATGCAGCTGCCCAGCAGTGCTCGTACCGCTTCACTTGCCTATTCCCACACATGGTCGCTCACGGTGCGATTGCCACATGTAGTGGTTCGCTACAATGGCAGTGCCCACTACCCAGCACAAGAGAAGCTCTCTCCCACCGCCCAAAGCGATATGCAGGTCCCCGTGTCCGACGATGGATGTTGTTCGCACAACATGGCTGCCAATGCACAGTCAACGCTGTGACCTCGTTTCTTCGTTGTCGCTACCTCATAACAATACCGAGCGACTTTGAACGCTTCTATGTTGTAGACGCTCATGAGCAACGAGATTGGACAACGTAACGCAGTGCCCTTTCTTTTGGCTGATCTTGACCAGTAAGCCTGCAATGGTCGAGTTTGGTCCCCCATACCTCATTGTCCAACCGCATAGACACAGTCCGTGTGAATTCCTGCAGATGCTGCCCATGTCCTGAATTCCAGGGTGCATGTTGATCGGGGGCGATCAGCAATGTCGGCTGCACATGTGTTCGGTTAATGTAACTAGACCTGGAGCCGGCCACTGCAGCCTGTACTTATCTAAGTCCTGCATCATGATGGTAAGTCCACGGTTTCAGCCAAGAAAGACTGAACCGAAAAGGACGCCTCGTTGCTCCAGATTATAGACCGGTGACTCAATGGAGTCTGAGGCTGCTAACTGTGAGTGTTGAAGTGGCGGTTCAAATCCCGGGAATCGTTGTATTCAAGTTCGCAGGCTCAGAAGCGGCGGTAAGGCAGGCAAGAGGACCTCAAGGTTCACACAAATTTACTCGCAAGAAGTAGGTTGTAACAGAACAGGAAATTGATTCGCGATATACAAGGTCCGCGTCCGCCAGTCCGACGCATATTTACCGCTAACAGAGGAAAGGATCTCGGAATCACAGGTAGTCGGTCTTCCGAGGAGGTATCGTAAGACACGGACGCGCATCAGTCGTTGCAATGACGAAAAAGAACCTTCTCATATTGAAACAGCTGATGGCGAGGACGCATCTTCTATTATACATCTATTCTCAGAGACCAATCAGCACATTTTGACCCCGCAAGAACCTTGGAATAGAGAGTACCCACTCTTCAACCCCTCGTCATTTATGCCGTGAAGCTCTTGGTGAAGCTTGTGGCAACCTCCTTCAGCTTGGACTCGAGGTCCTTGCTGAGAGCACCTTCCCGCTCAATGGTGTTGAGCAGGTCCTGCTCGTTCGACTTGAGGTGGGAAAGGAAGTCGGCCTCCCATGTCAGGATCTTGTTGACGGGGACGTTGTCGAGGATACCGTTGACACCAGCGTAGATCAAAGGAACCATCTCGTTGACAGCCATGGGGCTGTACTGCTTCTGCTTGAGGAGCTCGGTCAGACGCTCACCACGGTTGAGGGTCTGCTTGGTGGCAGCATCCAAATCGGAACCGAACTGGGCGAAGGCGGCGACCTCACGGTACTGAGCCAAGAAGAGCTTCAGGGAACCGGCAACCTGCTTCATGGCCTTGACCTGGGCAGCGGAACCGACACGGGAGACGGAAAGACCGACGTTGATGGCGGGGCGGATACCCTTGTAGAACAGCTCAGCCTCCAAGAAGATCTGACCGTCAGTGATGGAAATGACGTTGGTGGGAATGTAAGCGGACACGTCACCACCCTGGGTCTCAATGACGGGGAGGGCAGTGAGCGAACCGCCACCGAGGGAGTTGTTCATCTTGGCAGCACGCTCGAGAAGACGAGAGTGGAGGTAGAAGACGTCACCGGGGTAGGCCTCACGACCAGGGGGACGACGGAGCAGCAGAGACATCTGACGGTAGGCAACGGCCTGCTTTGTAAGATCGTCGTAGATGATCAAAGCGTGCTTGCCGTTGTCACGGAACCTAGGAGGTTGTCAGTATGTCGGGACCGGAAAATTCGAAGGGTGCTACGTACCACTCTCCCATAGAGCAACCAGTGAAGGGAGCAAGGTACTGGAGAGGAGCGGCCTCGGAGGCGGTGGCGGCAACGATGGTGGTGTACTTCATGGCGTCGTTCTCCTCAAGAGTCTTGACGAGCTGAGCGACGGTGGATCGCTTCTGACCGACGGCGACGTAGATGCAGTAAAGCTTCTTCTTCTCGTCGGAGCCCTTGTTCCATCGTCCTAAATCATCGTCAGTTCATGTCGCATACGCAAAGAGTTCCAGTTGCACTCACCCTGGTTAAGCATGGCGTCGAGAGCGACGGCAGTCTTTCCGGTCTGACGGTCACCGATGATCAACTCACGCTGACCACGGCCGATGGGAACCATGGCGTCGACGGACTTGAGACCAGTCTGGACGGCCTCACGGACGGACTGACGGGGCAGAATACCGGGAGCCTTGAGCTGGGCACGGCGGCGCTCGGTGGTCTTGAGGGGACCCTTGCCATCGATGGGGTTACCGAGAGCATCGACAACACGGCCGAGAAGAGCCTCGCCGACAGGGACATCGACCTGGATACGTTAGCTCGGAAAGCACTCGAGCCACTGGCCTCGCTGCAACTCACAATCTCTCCGGTACGCTTGACACTCTCACCCTCCTTGACAAGACGATCAGAACCGAAAAGCACGACACCGACCTGGCCGGCCTCGAGGTTCATGCACATGCCCTTGACACCGGAGGCGAACCTGGAATCCCGTTAGCTTCGCTGCTGGCCTGCGCTGAGAATGGGGCCTTGGCGTACTCGACGAGCTCCTCAGCCTGGACATTGTTCATGCCGTGGACACGGGCGATACCGTCACTGTTGTCTCCTCGTCAGCGGACTGCGTCTTTCGATGGCTGCGATGGCGCAGTGATGTGATGCGGCGTACCCGACGGAGAGGACACGACCGGTCTCGGCGAGGGAGTTCTCCTCCTGGACGCCGCGGATGCGCTGCTCCAGGATGGAGGAGACCTCGGTGGGGGTGGCCTTCGCATCGGAAGCGTAGGCGCGGGCGGCGGTGAACGCAGGGGCGCGAGCCTGTGGTGGGAAAAGTCGTCAGTACTGGTCCTGGCTGCTAGGCTTGGCTCGGCAGAGGGGAGCTCCCATCGCCATCTCAACACAGCGCGCTGCAGCCCCGAATCCATCATCAATGGAGCTTCAATGCAGCGCCAATGGCATCGATAATCGATTCTTCGAGCTACAGGCGATGGCGGAGGTGGCGGCAGGCGCAATGGCTGGCAGTTGCGATGGACTTACCGAAGCAATCCTGCTCGAGGCAGAGATTGCGGCGACCCGGCGGCTGGACTGGCGGATGGCCCTTGAGAACATGACTGCGGTGCTCAAGAGTCTATTGGGATTGCTCTGCAACCAATTGAGATTGATGCAGGAAGGGAGGAGAGGAGAGGTTGATGGAGTAGGAGATGGAGCTCTGAGGAAAAGACTTGAGCGGTCCCCGGGAGGAAAGCGCAACCCACGCTAGACAGGAAGGCGCTAGCCCCAAAGCGACCGCGACAAAAACACGGGATCTGGGGACGTTCCTCCAACAACTCAATTGAGTGAGCGCATTAAACGCAGACAGAGCATAGAAGTAAATGACTGCGTTGCCCAGTCTAGCAAGTTATCTTAGGGGTGAGTCCCTTCTTACAACTGACAAGCAACATTCAAGGGTTGAGAAGCTGCATGCTCGGTACACCTCGGAGTAGACAGCTCTTCGACCTAAGAGGCATTCAATAGGCTTGGTTCGACACGTGGACTTCTTGTTGTTTCCAGGGATCGGTATTCTGCTGTTACATAGTTGACAGTCGTTCCCTTTACAGTTTAGCACGATGCTTCAGACCCACGCGCTGGCAATTGCAAAATGTAGAACGCTAGATTGATCGCTGCAATATGCTGTGTCCTCAACAAGCTCACCGAGCAGCTTTCCATGCCGCCATTACATGCATGTACCTGGACGCCGGTACACCTTACTCCCACGCAATGCTGTGTTCTCTGCTCTTGTCCCCCCAAAACTGCCCCAGCTTCACCTATCCGCCGTTTCCTCCAACTCTATTTCGCTTCTCCCAACAATCTGCCCTAGCCTTCTTTTGCTAGTGTGATGTGCCACCATGGTCGTCCGCATGGCTCAGTGAACCTTGCCGTTCTGTCCCTTGCTCTTTCTGAACTTCTGGATGTCCTCCTCAACCGCCTTATCGATGCGGCTCTTCAGCTCTGGGCGGTAACCGAGCGAGAACAGGATCTCGAACCAGACGAAGAACGGCGCCAGGAAGAGCGCCTGCACCAAATTGTCGAGCAGCGCAGGGGCCCTACCCTCGAACTTGCCGTGTCCAATGAACTGCGCGATCCAGCATGCAACGTTGATTCCACCTGCCCAGTAGTTCGCCGTGGCTCCGTAGGTCGACGTAAGATGGTTGCCGTAAGCGGTAGCGCCGATGAGGATGGGCGCGAGGAGTGCTCCTGCGACCGGTTCCATGAGAATGTACAGGGTCGAGTATAGCACCGCGCCGAATGTGCCGACGTTGAGGGGAAGGTTAGGTATCGACAGCCATGAGGGCAGCGGAACGGCGGGAGTGTTGGTGAGCTAGAAGTCCATAAGTAGGCCGTCGAGAGTGTGCATCGCGAGGTCTTACGAGCAAGAATGCCGTCAACAGAATCGGAGGCACACAGAGAACATGTATCCCCACATTGACCTGGACGAAAAGCGGTGTCAGTTGACATGTGAAAGGCCGCTGTAAGGGTTTGAACCCACGGGATTGTGGTGGTATGCGCCATACTGCACTTCGGTCAGCCTTCATGTCCATTTCGAGTCCCTCGCGCATGACGTACGAAGCGCAGCTGCTTCTCCAGGTTCAGAGACATGGTGCCCGATGCGGTACTTTCTCGCGTGTCAAGGTGTCGGGAGAACTAGCACCATGTCTTGGTGGATATGGGCGACCGGGAGACTCTGCTGGCGTGCTCACGAGATCCCACGCTTCCGACCGCGAGCGCACAGTAACAGGCAAGACAGTTCGCAGCGTGACTGGTTCCACGACATGGACGGGTGGGGCGGCCGCTGAGGCGCTGGCAGATGTGATCCGGCCGGAAAATCAAATCGGCGGCCCGTAGGGCAGTCGCGACTTTCACGACCAGGGCATTCACTGTCTACTCCATACCCCGCAATCCGCCATCCACGATCTCTCCCGCTTCGTAATTGCCCTCGATAGCTGGCGCGACCACCTTCGAAACTTTGCGCATAGACTGCTGAAGCGTGGATCGAAGAGGGTAGCTTTGCAGGTGGTACGCGCCTCTTACTCGAGGCTTGCGCGCCGGTCGCTCACTACAGTCGTTACAGCGAACACAAGAAGATATTAGAGTCGCATAATACGAAGGCGCCCGTGTCCGTTTCTTTCACCTGCTACCGTGCAAACGTGCCAACAATACCAACTCTCTTGTACAACCGCGCAACTTTCTATTCTCCGCCTGCGCAGCCATGTTCTTCCTCAAGGAGCTCGAGAAGACGATCCAGCTGCATCCCTCGTACTTCGGTCCGCTCATCCGTTCGCACATTCACAAGGAGCTTCTGCAGAAGGAGGAGGGCTCGAGCACGGGGAAATACACCATTGTGTGCATATTGGACTCCTTCGACATCTCAGATGGCCAAGTGATGCCTGGGTCAGGTTCTGCCGAGTACACTGTTCACTACAAGGCTATCGTATGGCGGCCGTACAAGGGCGAGGTGGTACGTTGGGACAGTGCGCATGGGCAGATGAATGCAGTGGCTGACCATGACTAGATGGATGGTATTGTGACCTCGATCCTTCCCTCTGGCTTCTTCGTGGACTGCGGCTCCCTGCAAGCTTTCGTCGGACGCAACGTATGACCTCTTTGTAAAAGCCTTGCCAAAGCGCACACTGACCAGCGGCAGATGATTCCATCTGATATCAAATTCGAGGGTAACGCAGCACCGCCCCAGTGGACAGATGGCGCGGACCAGGTTATCGAGAAAGGCACGAACATCCGCATCAAGATCAAGGGTATCCGTTCTGAGGTCGACAAGATGTACGCTGTAGGGACGATGAAAGAAGTAGGCAACCCACTGTTCTGTAGCTTGCAAGGTTTCAGTTTGCTAATAACTTGTAGGATTATCTTGGCCCTCTGTCGCAGTAGCCTTACCACAACGACATCCTTGGCGAGCACGGCCAAGACGCGACAATGCAGCAGACTGTGGCAATCCTTTTAGCTGAAGAGCTATCACCTCACGCTGAAGCGTTGAACTTGAGCATATAGTCTGAGAGTCTAATTGATGACCTCGAACCCACTGTTCGAAGGGCCATTAAAACATCAGTTGCTGGAATTTTGAACACAATTCGCGAAGTCAAAGTTGAAGTGACTTCGACGATTTCTCGTACCCAGTATGCATACAACCAATCGCATTTATTAAGGCGTATTCCAGACTGCAAACGGGGTGGCGCAAACGTCCAGGTGCTCCTCACCATTACCAAATGTTCAAGTAGATGCCCCAAAAAAGGGTCTGAATAAAAAATCATTCGTCACATT
Organism: Macroventuria anomochaeta; assembly: GCF_010093625.1. Taxonomy (NCBI): domain Eukaryota; kingdom Fungi; phylum Ascomycota; class Dothideomycetes; order Pleosporales; family Didymellaceae; genus Macroventuria; species Macroventuria anomochaeta. The sequence goes on along the minus strand of NW_022985403.1, from coordinate 38,195 downwards.
CTTTGTTTGGCCCAATGTCTTGTCAACTTCAATCATGTGTCAAAGGGTGGCTTGGTAGCGTTTCGGCGACTCAAGGCACCTCCGCGTCTCCGCACCGCAGAGCAGCCAGCTCACCCTCAGCTGCGCCTACCGTAGGCGGCCTTGCCTCCACAATCTGTCATCGCTGTTTTTCATTCGACACAAAAACATGTTATAGTTGCAAACGTATAAACCCCATACCACCGCTACAATGCCACGCGAGCGCGCCACGAACGAGGAGGAGGCGGAGCTGTTGGGAGGGCACGAGACGAAAGCGCGAATCTCAGAAGACGGCTCAGAAGCTTCAGGATCCTCGATATCGACCATGTCTCTAGTCCTCGAACACATCAACGACGGCGCACCGAACGGCACATCGCATTCCAAGCTGAACGAGAAGTACCGAGACGACGACAACTACGTGCCAGAGCGCGTGCGTGAACAGCTTGATATTGAAGATGGGCGCTTCGAGCCTCTCAAGCCGGTGGACAAGAAGGCGCGACGTATGCTGTGGATTGTGGCCACAATCTGCGCTATCGGCTGGGGCCTGGCATTGGTGTCGTTCCTATACAGTGGGAGCTATAAGCATGCGTCTACCCAACCACATGATCCTCTAGCGAGTTCTACGAAGGGCTCGGGGAAGAAAGTCACTTTGGACCAAGTCATGAGTGGCCAGTGGTACCCGACTACCCAGAGTGTTTCGTGGATCTCAGGACCAAACGGCGAGGACGGCCTGCTGCTGGAGAAGGGCGTCGCTGGCAAGGACTACCTCGTTATTGAGGATATCAGAAACAAGGACAAGAAAGGAAGCAAAGGGCATACCACCTTGATCAAGGAGAACAGCTTCAAGTTTGGAGAGACGTACGTCTACCCCGGTAAGGTCGTGCCGAGTAAGGACTTCAAGAAGGTGCTGGTGCAATCTGAGTACCAGAAGAACTATAGGCATTCCTCTACGGGTCTGTATTGGATCTTCGACGTCGAAACGCAGACCGGTGAGCCTGTCGATCCTGAGAATCCTCAGGCTAGGATTCAGATTGCATCCTGGTCACCGCAATCGGACGCTGTCGTCTTCACACGTAACAACAACATGTTCATTCGCAAGCTCAACTCGAAGCAAGTCACCCAAATCACGCAAGATGGTGGTGCTGAGCTCTTCTACGGTGTACCAGACTGGGTCTACGAGGAAGAGGTTTTCCAAGGCGACAGCGCAACGTGGTGGTCGGAAGATGGCAAATACATTGCATTCCTACGCACAGACGAGTCAATGGTTCCCACGTATCCGGTGCAGTACTTCCTCTCCCGTCCCAGCGGGGAGAGACCGAAGGCTGGCGAGGAGAGCTACCCAGAGGTCCGCGACATCAAGTATCCCAAGGCTGGCGCGCCCAACCCAGTTGTATCACTCCAATTCTGGGATGTCGAGAAGAGCGAGGTATTCAGTATCAACATCGAAGACGACTTCGCCGACGACAATCGTCTCATCACCGAGATCGTATGGGCCGGCTCGACCAAGCAAGTCCTCGTCCGAGAGACCAATCGCGAAAGTGACACACTCAAGCTTGTCCTCATGGATGTGGAAAAGCGCACTGGTAAGACTGTTAGGACAGAGAACGTCGCAGAGCTGGATGGCGGCTGGATGGAGGTCTCCCACACAACAACCTTTGTACCCGCCGACCCATCGAACGGCCGCGAGCACGACGGCTATGTTGACACCATCATCCATGAAGGCTACGACCACATTGGCTACTTCACACCCCTGGACAGTGATAAACCCATCCTGCTCACACAGGGTGAATGGGAAGTCGTCGACGCGCCCTCGCGCATAGATCTTAAGAAGAACCTGGTCTACTACATCTCCACCGAGCATGGCTCTACCGAACGCCATGCGTACGCCGTCAAACTTGATGGCACTGGTAAGCAAGAAGTCATAGAGAACAGTGGAATAGGTTACCACTCCGCATCCTTCTCCTCCGGTGGCTCGTTCGCCCTCATCACCTACAAGGGCCCCGGCATCCCATGGCAAAAGATCATCTCCACGCCCTCCAACTCTGAGAAATTCGAGCAGGTGCTCGAGGAGAACAAAAGCCTCGAGCGCTTCGCTGCAGCCCATGAGCTACCCATCCTCAACTACCAAACCATCGAGGTCGATGGGTTCAAGCTCAACGTGCTTGAGCGTCGCCCCCCGCACTTCAGCGAAAAGAAGAAGTACCCTGTGCTGTTCTACCAGTACTCCGGACCCGGAAGCCAGCAAGTGGACCGCAAGTTCACCGTCGACTTCCAGTCCTTCATCGCCTCTTCTCTGGGATATATCGTTGTCACCGTCGACGGGCGGGGCACCGGCTTCCTCGGGCGCAAGCTCCGCTGCATTACGCGCGGCAACATCGGTCACTACGAAGCGCTCGATCAGATCGCAGCGGGCAAGATCTGGGCGAAGAAGAAGTACGTCGATGAAGACCGGATGGCTATCTGGGGCTGGTCGTACGGCGGCTTCCAGACTCTGAAGACGCTTGAGACGGATGCGGGTGAGACTTTCAAGTATGGCATGGCCGTTGCGCCGGTCACAGACTGGCGGTTCTATGGTACGCTGCCTTCCCTTCCAACCTTTCACACTTTCCTGTACTGACTGTAGACAGACTCCATCTACACCGAACGCTATATGCACACTCCACAGCACAACGCCGCCGGGTACGACAACACCTCCATCAGCGACGCCAACTCGCTATCCAAAAACGTCCGCTTCCTGGTCATGCACGGCATCGCAGACGACAACGTGCACATGCAGAACACCCTCACGCTGCTCGACAAGCTGGATCTCGCCGGCGTGGAGAATTATGATGTGCACGTTTTCCCGGACAGCGATCATAGCATTTACTTCCATAATGCGAATAGGATTGTGTATGATAAGCTGACGTGGTGGCTGACGAATGCGTTTAATGGCGAGTGGTTGAGGTTGCAGAATGTGAGGCCGAAGGTGGTGAGTGAGGGAAAGGAGAAGAGACGATAGTGAAGTGCACATGTTGAATGGCGTTTCGGTTAGGTACCCGCAGTCATCGATATTTTTTGAGTAGTGCACTTTGCACATTTCAACTGCGATTACACACCACACGTACATTGCCAATCATGCCCATACACCTATATCGTTGCTCCGCACTCAATGGTGCGATTAGTACGTCTCATCGAATACACTCGCAGTCTCGTGTCCTCCGACCTTCAGGAATATCTTCATACTCTCCAACACCTGTTTCTTCAAATCCATCCTCGTAACATTCTGCCCCGGAAACCCGCCATACGTCGTATCGAAGTCGAACGGCTTGAGCGCCTTCCAAATCCCATGGATCTTACTCGGTGGCAAGGGGATCATATTCGGGTAGGACCACATGAAGCTGAAGGATGCGGTTGAGGGATCTTTGGAGGATTGGGCGGCGTTGTAGAAGCCGGACTGCGTAGGGGTCAGCAACACAACAATCATTTGTACGAAGACAGGAGAGGAGGGCGTGGTCAGGGAAGAAGACTTACAGGTACACTCATCATCGTATCCGCAATAAGCAACTTCATCTCCCAATGCAGCACCGAACTCCCATCAAAATGGCCTCCGCACTGTATCACCGTCACGCCGGGAACTACTTCCTTCGTCCCTTTGTACAAATGCCTGACCCCATTTTTATCCTCCCTGTTCAACCACTCCTTGTCGTCGGCAGCAACGTATACTGGGCAGTTGAACTGCGCAGCCCACTCAAGATGCGTGGTGTAGAAGTGTGGGTGTGAGATTATGATGGCTTTCAGACCGCCTTTGGATTCGATGAAATCGATGGTGTCTTGGTTGAGGAAAGCGATTAGATCCCAAAGTACGTTCCCGGAGGGCGTTTGCAGGAAGATGGCACGCTCGCCTATTCCGAGTTGTTTGCGCGTTGTTGTGCTGTCACTCAGGCCTGGAGGAAGCTCTGCAGGGGTGAGAGGTTTGGTGGTGATATAGTGGATCCGAGAGTCGTGTTCGTCTGTTTGGAATTCATTCTTTTGTGTGGATTGGGAGGCGTTGAGGGAGGTCCAGGTTTGGCCGTGGGCGGGAACGTATTGGCGGGGGTCCTGTGGGTGTTAGTTCATTACTGTCAATTAAGTAGGTCAATGGCGTTGGATTCCAGAAGTGATTCAATATGTCGTATGAATGGTGATGTGGTTAGTTGACGTCACTTACGAGGCAGATTCGACACTCCTTCGGTGGTGAAGAGAGTGGAACATCGTATTGCGTGCCACATACTTCGCAGATGGCTAGGTCGCCCGACACCAACTTCATGATGGAATTGCAGGTATTTGGTAAGCTGAACAGGAGCGGACTGATCTCGATGCTCTTAATTGCGTTGCCATCGTCTTGTTTATAACGTTATACGTGTAAAGTGGGGGCGTAGAGCTCCAGAGCTGACTGCCTAGATGGGATAGCTTACATTCGGAAAGCGCCCGCCCCACAGCTTCCCAACCCGAAGATTTTGTCATGCGAGGCTGAAAGTGTAAGGTTTAGGGTCTCGAAGGACATTGGTCATATTGAGGACAAAGTCTATGAGCTACAATGATCAACACTGCCTCCACGCTTCGAACTGCCACATGGGGTAAGGCACGTCTCGTAGCCATGATGAAGGACACTGCAAGGAGTCCTACGACAAAGATCCCCCGAGAACCCAGATCTCGCCGTTGGCGACCTTGTCAGCAATGCTCGTGACTTCGATGTTGCCGGGCTGGATCTGCGCAGTTTCGTCAGCACATATCGCAACACTGAAAAGCGGCGCATGCTGGATATTCAATGAATGGCAGAATCGAAAGGAAGACACAGGATAGACTCAGAGATTGAAAGGGGTTAGCCAAAAAATAGTCGTGGTGGTAGGGCTAAAGCGTAGCGTCGCTAAATAGCGCCGTTCCGGACCTTCATCCCACAACACCCACTATGACAAAAAGAAATATCCTGGAGTGCTCAACTACTGTCGAACGAATGCTGATGAGGACGGGACTCGAACCCGCGCCACTTTCGTGACCAGGAAGCTTATTGCTAAGCAATGCTAAGGAGAAAGAACCTTAACCTGGCGCCATAACTGTATTTTGTTAGGAATTGAAGGTATTGACGTGAACTGCTGAACTTACCCAACTCGGCCACCTCACCCTTCTCCAGTTGTGTGACTTGATGAATGTTTTGAGACAAAGAAATAATATAATGTTGGTATTTTCCAAGATGATCTTGTGGGTTGGGCATGGGAAGGGCTCCACCACTAGGACCCTAACCACTTACCGTTTTTTGGCCGTTCTTGAACTCCCACCAGACTTCATTGCCAGCAAGCGTCTTCAATTTCTTTCCTTCTTCCCACGGACTCTCCGGTACGATGTGTCTCTTGACGAACCGCTCGAGGTTGCTGTGTGCACGGTCCGATCCGTTCACACCCTCGTACGCCTGCGCACCGAACTCATTGTAATCTTCTGGATCTTCCCAAGGCTTCCTCTTCAGGTTCTTCATGACAGTGTTGTCTGGCGCAAGCACTGTGGCGTTCTGTGCTGCGTCTTCAAGACGCCCAGACACTGCGTCGATGTTGCGCGTGAGGCCGCTGAAGATAGCAATATCTTGCACCTTTCCGATTACGTCTGATATGATGATCCCAGTGGACGCTTCGTTCGTGGAGGGCATGATGTAGTCTCGCAGTGGTGACTGCTCGTTGAACGACTTCAAAATGGTCTTAAACGGTCGCGATTCGGCGGTGCATGCGAGGAACAGGCAGACGCTTGCAAGAAGATATACAAAAGGTCTCATAGTTATCGTGTGGTATTTACATAGGTGGTGTTGATAGTTGTACAGTGCGGAGGGGTAGACGTCATCGCCGCGGGAATGCCAAGCGCACGTGAACGCGCGACTGATCTGCATCTTGAACACTTACACCTTTCTACCTCCACACCATGTTCTCAGAAAGGTGACAGCCGCCCCACAGAGGGCATCACTGACTGGTTCTCTATCGCACACAATCACGATGGTGCTCCAACTTCCTACGGTCACGGTGGTACGGCCACTTGTACATCGTATAAAGTCACGCTAAGATTTTGTAGGATGATCTACGCGACTTCCATGCGAAACATCTCCCGCACGCGCCTGAACCTGAGCACATCTTTCATGGTGTTGAGAATGAGCTTGCTGAGGAATGTTACGAGGAGGAAGAAGGTGGACTAGGCTACTACGAAGATGGCACACCGCGCACCCTCACCGACGAACAAATCGCTATGTTCAGGCACTCCGAAATCCAGGCTATCATTCGCAAGCGAAGGCAACAAAGAGACAACGGCAATGGATCTGAGGAGGGAGAAGCTGAGAAGTCAGTCACTGAAGACTTAGCCAACGTCGATTCTCCGGCTTCCCAACCCACTCCCACAATGGCTACAGAAGCAGGCAAGGTCGCATCTGGCCGTGTCGAGAAGCTGAAGTCTCAGCAATGGAAGACAAGCAGCCCAAGGACAAAAGCCAAGAACAAGAGGAACCGAGACAAGTACAAGGCCAAGAAGAGAGACAAGAGGCTCAAGCGCGAGCAGGCTCGAAAGAACGGCCGTGACGAAGATGAAGAGAGTGACGAGTGGGACCCCTGGCACCAGGCCAAGGGACCGGATGTGCAGAAGGACGATACCGTGGACCTGGACTACTGAGCTTTCAGCACGAGACCGTACCGTTGCGGTAGCAAAGCGCACGACGCTGTTTCAATGTACGTGCTTTTCCCTAATTACAAGTATGCTGTGCAATGATGAAAACTGTTATCGTCATCCTTAGGCGGAGAAGGAGCCGGGCTTGAGTCGAGGATGTTAGATTGCTCTGCGATCAGACTCTTCGATTCGCCGAGGCACTTTCATTGACGAGTTTACAATCTTCTCTCTGACTGCACTTCTCGCTTTCTTGACTATTGGTTCTTGGTTCTTGTGCCGATGGGAACTAACATGCTGCTTAGACGTACGTCCGATTTTACCTGGGCAGCACACCACCACCCCAACCTCGACTTCCTCCACGGTACACAAACGCATACAACCGTTCACGCGCTGATTAAGCAATTGCAGCATGGCTCCGCGCAAGGTCATAACGGGCGCTGCTCAGTCATTGCAGCTTACTGCGAACGTTGACAGTCGAGTTGCCAAGAGAGGTGCGAGAGGCTATCGCAAGTTCAGATCTAGGATGCTCCACGTCGCACCGAGAGCGAGCGAGAAGATACTGTATGTTGCTGATTCGTGGTGAAAGCTCCCGCTCTCTTGTATTGTATGCGGCCAAATGTTGAAGGTTTTCCGGTGTGGACAGCAACAGCAAATCCCCTCTTTTGAGTCTTCCACCAGAAATCCGCAACCGTATCTGGACCTACGCCCTCAGCAACACCAAGGTATAAGTCTACCGCGCCCGTCACAATAGCTCCAAGCTACGCCTGAAGCCGTCCGATCATGTCAATGCCATGGCACTTTTGCGTACTTGTCGCCAAATCTATCATGACACCGCCATTCTACCATACAAGCTCAATGCGTTCACGGCGTCGTCTTGCCCAAGACTTTACAGCACTAGTCAGTCAACTGCGGCCTTATCAGCACACACAGATCACCTCGCTCCATGTCGAAGTCTTGCATCTTGATCCTGATCACTTGATGCAGGCTTGGAGCCCTGCGGTGAGTGCCACGCTCGTCCACAAGCTGCCAGCTCTCAAACGGATCGAACTCTGTGTCCTCGGCTACAGGGTCGATATGCACAGCCAGGTTCTCGCAAAGCTGAAGCTTGGTCTCTCGAGGAGCCTCCGCGCACGTCTGCCTCAGATTGCTTTTGCTGTCACAACCACGGAACAATGGTTGTACACGCATTACATGCAATGGATCAACAAATCGTAACTGAGGCCGCTCATGTTACCTTGCACGACCGCCCCTAAGGTGGTCAGAATGAGGACCGATATCTATTGGTAAGCTCTTAGTAGCACTGCAACACTCAAATGCCGGTCACTGCGAAGGGTTTCCTGAGGTCCCGAGCCGCCTCTTTGGAGAACTAGCATCCCTATCGAAATGTGACCAGGATTTGCTCAGATCACGCTTCGGCGAAAGCGCGGATTCGCTTTGCAAACCGCTGATCCTGTGTTACTAGACCGCTCTGATACTCGATTGATAGAAGGACTGCTAGTAATGTATTCCTTTCGCCTTACATCTACCTCCGGTCTTCGTCATCAATGCGTGTTGTTGCTTCCTGTTCTCATGTACATTGCTCTAGCTACTAAGCACTGTCTGCGCGTATAGCTCACTGCTCACAACATTATCCTGATTGGGCGTCCCGCTTCGCGGCGCATTCTCACCTCACCTTCGTCCCTCACCGCCCCGCGCTAGCGTAACAGCCTGTTTGCGCCTCACCCGGGCTCTTTTCGAAGTGACGATGATACCGATCCTCCACCTCATTACCTCATTACAACTTCTTTACGACACGCTGGCACCCCAATCGATATGGCGCCTCGCAAACCTACCACAATTGCAGAGCCAGCGAAGAGTAGCATTACAAAAGATAGCAACAAAGTTGTCAAGAGACCCGCTCGTTGCTATCACAAGTACAAGAACAGGTTACTGAACGCCACCCCCAAAAGGAAAGAGATAGATCTGTAAGCAACTGCTGTTGATCGCAATGGCAGGTGTTGTTCGCTGACAAGTTGTGCAGAATAAAGAGCAACCAGACCTTACCGCTGTTACGCCTGCCCTTAGAGATTTGCAATCGCATCTGGCAGTACACTCTTGGGCAGCAGATTCCATGGCTCCAAGGTCACGTCCACGTCGAACGAGCCGGACATCAACATTACATTGCTTCAGAGCTGTCGTCAAATCTACTCAGAGACCGCATTACTACCGCTGCAGCTGAATGCTTTGGCGTTCGATCAGCTGCCCGCATAAAGCCTGCTATCAAGCAACTGAAGCCGCACCAGCGCGAGGACACGAAGGCTATGCGGCTTGAACTGATCTCTCCAAGCGATAAGGGCTACCTCCTAGCTCGTTTCAAGGGTCTCGCAGTGCTTACTCAAGATCTTCCAAATCTGAAAATCTTGAGATTGTAGTGCTCAATCCTTCCATCGAAGGACATTCGTCCAAGTCCACCTTCGACAAAGTCCAGGAGTACATCCGTGGGACGCTTAAGTCCGACCTGAATGATACTGCGATCAGCTTGACAGTAGAAGGCTCGGGCGAACATATGGGCCACTACGCATATTGTCTTTCCTAGTAAGCACGGGATTCCTAAGAATGACATTGAGACCTTGTCTGATTGTGTCTCCAGATGATTCATTGGTATGGATCCGCTCCAGGCGTACCCCAAGCAACGAGCGCGGATATCGTGGTCCACCGGTGTCGTTGTCGAAGAATATGGCACTATGACAGATCCATGCGAACAACGCCGCGTATCTAATGTGTAAGGTTGGACTTCATTTGACTATCTTGAATTGTGGTCAACCTGAATGCAGTCTAACCCCACCTGCCTTCACTCACTACCTCGCACTAGCGTGACAAAGTCATGAGCACCCCTCTTGGCCTGTCCCTGAATGAACAAGAATCCTTGTTTCCCTTCAGTCACATATCACGACAAGCTGCAATAACAAAACGTTATGGTAGCCCACAACCAACCACGGAGGCGAAGTCCCAGAGTAATAACGTCACAAAGGCAAGCAACAGAATTATCAAGAGACCTGCTTGTGGATACCATAAGTTTGGAATTGGTATCCTCAACGTTACTCCAAAGGAGGGGAGAAGGATTTGTAAGTGATTAAAACCAGATAACAAAAGCAAGAAACTATCTGGTGCATTGTCGTTGACATATTTGCGCACGGTGAAGGAGAACCAATAGGCGCCATTACTACGACTACCTGCCGAGATACACGATCGTATATGGAAGTACGCGCTCGGAGGTAAAGTGTCCACGGAAAAATGCGTCTTCTAGCCTTTGAACTATAAGCTGTTAAGCTCTAAATTCACGCTCTTATATGTGGAGCTTAGTAGCGGCGTGGCTCTTCTTCGCACGTTTAGTCAGATCTACTCCGAAAATTCCCTCCACCCTTATCAACTTGGCACGTTCGCCTGTGCTAATGTTTGGGTCCTCAAATAAGCAGCCAAAGCCCTCGAGGCTCTACCACCGCAAGCCGATCAGGCAGCTTTCTTTGACGACTACAAATTTGAAAGGCTGCTGGTGGATCCAAGGCTATTGGTCCACAAACAGCAAACTGGTTCTCAGAAGGATCTTTCCGGCACTCGATAGGATCGAAGTCCTCAACCATCAGGTCTCAAATAGAGATGACAGTGGCTTCCCAGCAGTAGTTGATAGCATTCCACTCATCTCCAGGACGTACGTGACTTGGAATCCTTCTTGAGGCGTGACAAGTTGGGGATTATAATCGTTATCGAATTCAGAATCTTCCGCAGCTAGACATCCGACGTCACAATCCCGGTCCCGAATTCGGCATCAGTGTGTATTCCAGAGCGATGCCGCTGATCTCTGCATAAAAGCGAAGTACACGGGACCACGACTAACAGCTGATTGTCTGTTTCCTCAACTCCCGCCTGTCGTACACGGCAAAAGCTGGCATCCTTTCAACTATGTTGAACGACGAGTCCACCGGAGCGAACAGAGTCCTCCAGCTCGAGGTTAAAGGTGGTGGAAGATCTTGCAGGGCGACTAGGGCGCCATGAAGTTCAATTGTTATGCTTCGCAGTAACAAATGTCGCAGTCTTCGGCCTCAAATCCTCTTTCCCTCAAGCGGCACGCATCACTCTTTCTTAATATGAAGTCCTCTTGGACCATCGCTGCCATACATCGAAATCGCTTTGCTAAATTTCTTTACTGGGTTTTCTTTGCATTGGTGCATCAGCACTTTCTTCATCCTAACACAACTTGTTTCTCAGACCTCTCAAATTGCACTTACCCTGATACGACCTATAATTTCTACCTTATCCTCTGGACCTCTATCAAGCATGCAAAGTTCAGTTGAGAATGCCACTCTGCAGAACATAGTCTGGATAGTGACGCGGACCATCAATGCACGCCGGCTGAAGAAACTACAGGATGGCGGTAAGAATGAAAAGTGATCTAAAACAAAGCCCAAGGTCAAAGCTACGAGCAGGAAATCATCCAAGATGCAAGTTCAATTCTAATCAAGAAAAGGCAACAGCACTGACGATCTGCAGCGCAACGCGAAATCAACAGAACTCGCCTTTATTACATCTACCGCCTGAACTGCGCAACCAGATCTTCGCCTACGCTCTCAGAGGTCAAACCTAGAAGATCAGATATGACGCCCGCAACTAGAGGACCTCAAACTAGAGTAAACATCGCAATGCTCTTGCGCTGCTCTAAACTTGCCGCCAAATATACGCCGAGACGCAGCATTTGCCGTTTGGCTTAGGTCTCTTCTCAGCTCTTAACTGCGTCAGTCTACATCGATGGCTATTGACTATGGAACCCTTTCAATGTGCCGCCATCTCCAACGTCCAGATTGTCTGCGATTTCGAATGCACCGAAGATGGCTTCCATGACGGGGCGATCTTTGCGCAAACATGGGCTTCGCTCAGCTTGGTTCACTCTGGCGCATACATATCATTGCGCAGGTAGTCAACTGTACTGGAAAACCCAAGAGAAGGATTGCCGCGTCTTGGACGGACGCATTCGAGAAGACTCTGAGGTCTCATGTGCAAGACGAAAATAAGGGCGTTGAGATTGTGTTGGCGCGGACATACATCTTGTTTTAAGTATCTGCAGGTCTCATTCGAAATTTCGAAACCCTTCACGATGCTGCCCTGAACATTCTGAAGTTTTTGCCTCCAACGCTGCGATTTCGGTCTCCGTTTCTTTGTTCTCCCCTAACCGCTACCCGCCGGACCCGCCTTTCGGACAAAGAACATCCAAAGGCTCACCAAAGCTTGAATCCTCTTACCATAGTCCCAGCGAACCACAATCCTGGGCACCCAAATTCTAGATTGTCGGCAACCACCCGTTGATCGGCAGACCCGAGCAACCATGTTGCAGTAAATGCAATAAGTGAAGGTGTAACCGCGCAGGGCAGTAAGCCAGGGGTAACCGCGCGAAGCAGTAAAATCAGTATATTCTGTTGTTCTGTTGTTCAGTGTTCTGTCTCTCTCACTCGACCCCCAGCGGGGTCTGTTCACATGACGTATGTATCTCTTGCAGTCAAGAGCAGGAGGTGCTTGTTGGAAAGAGCAAGAGCAAGAGCACCAACACACGTGGCACACATGACCTCCATACTCCATAAACCGTCACAAACCAGCCTTGCCATTCCAAGGTCCCGACATTGATCTTACCCGCACGCTACTCCAATGGTTGGGGAGAAACGTGCGACGAGTAGGGTCCAAAAAAGGCTATCGACTCGCTTGTGTTTGCCGTATAGGTGGCTCTTGGCAGGGATGTGGCTGAGCTGAGGGTGGTGAAGGAGTAGTAGCGAGGGCGGCTGGGTAGGGCTGTCAATCCGGATTGTGAAGCGAAAAGAGAATGCGAGGATGGACCGACCAGATGTGGAGGAGAGACCCGTACCTGATCCGATCGGGTGGTGAAGCACGTTGAAAATGCTTGCCACGATGTTGGTCCCTTACTTGCGCGCACCAAGTCCCACTTGGATGGGATGCCAGGGCCAAGGGGTTCAGCTAGCACATTGCTCGATCTCTCTGGATGCTAATGAACAGTTCAATGGATGGGTATCCTTTACATCCAGTATGCATATTGGAAAAGTGGAGTGTCAGTAAAGGGACCTACGCTGAGGGAAGCCATCATGTATTTGTGTGCAGAAGCTGCAAATAGTTATTTGAAATGTAACAAGATTCGTTTACTCATAAACTCATGAAAACATTTCAATATGTACAAGGGTCTTTTGATATATACAGTTCGTCCGCTTTTCCAGTTTATTTGTTCTTCTTGGTTGTGGTCGTCGCTTTCTTGCTGTCATCATTCTTCTTGGTGCTCGTGCTCGTCACCCTCGCCGCTGACGTGATTGTCGAAGCCGGAGGCATCGTTGTTACCGAACCCGCTGGTGTCGATGAGCCGCCAGCTGATGAGGTTGATGACTTGACAGTGATAGTAGAAAGGGTGGTCTTGGGGGGACCGTTGAGCTGGTAGTCCTCAAGAGCCTTCTCGAGCTTCTCAACGTTGCTGTAAGCCTCCATAGCCTCGAACTTGGACATCTTGTCCATGATGAAAGACTGCTGGTCATCGTTCGAGCTGATGGCCTTGCTGCGGTACTTCTCCTCCATTGGATCGATGAACGTGGTAGTCTCGGGGTAGCCCCAGTCGCCAAGACTAGAGACATTGAAGGCAGCCATCATGTCGTGGTCCTCGTGGATGAGGTTGTGACAGTGGAACATGTAGACACCGTCGTAAGGAGCATAGCGTGCAATGACTGTGACTTTCTCGTTCTCGCCAAGAAGGACGACGTCCTTGAGTGCTTCCTTCTCGTAATCAAGGACAGGGCGCTTGCCACCGGAGCGAGACAGAATCTGGAAATCGACAAGGTGGATATGAACTGGGTGCGACCAGCCGCCACTGGAGTTCTCGAGCTCCCAAACCTCGATGGCACCACGCTGAGGCTTAGCCAGGATGCGGTTGTTGACATCAGAGAAAGTGAGGCCGTTGACAGTCCACTGGCCACCGGTCCTGCCGAATTTGAAGCTCCTGTCGATTCCGCTCTTCTTTGGTGGGAAGGGAACAGTGCGAAGAGTGGAAGGAAGGTTGCCGTTACCGGCTTGGCTCGAGACGTCCTTGCCAACGATGAATTGCATGACCTTGTCGGTGGCTGCGTAGTCCTCATCGTGCTGGACATCACGGCCATTCTTGAGAGTGACGTTCTTGCCAGCGTATTGGCTGAAGTCAAAGACAACCTCCCAGCGTTCGGCCATAGAGATCTCAAGGTTGCTGGTCTGTACGGGCTTGGTCAAGAGACCAGTGTCGGCACCAATCACATGGAAGGGAATGGCCTTGCCATCAGCCTCGAATGTGAGCTTGAAGGCTCGGCTGATGGAGGCATCAAGGAATCGGAGACGGTACTTGCGAGGCTCGACCTTGTGGTAGGGCCATGGCTGTCCGTTGACGTGAATGACATCACCCCAGAGCGAGGTGGTCTCGTCCTTGGGATCGAAGAGAGTTCCATCACTATTGTACTGCTTGGAGGACAGTGCTAGAGGCAGATCGTACTTAGGACCAGAAGGCAGACCCAGTGCATCCTCAGCAGGGTCATGCAGGATGTAGAAGCCAGCTTGGCCAAAGTAAGCGTTCTCAGCAGTGTGGTGAACAGCATGATCATGGTACCACAGAGTGCGAGCGCTCTGGTGGTTGGGGTAATCTAAGCGAGGTTAGTGGCGAAGTGTATACTAAGCGTGCATGTACTTACAGTAGTCTTTGTACTGATTAGGCTTAGTTACGTCCTCAGCCCAACCATCAAAGGGTGCTCGACTGTAAGAGCCGTGAAGATGAACCGAGAGATCCTTGTCGCCATGGTTCTTGAATCGTACGACTGCTTCTCGTCCCTTTTCCATGCGGAAAGTAGGGCCAGGAGACATGCCATCGTAACCAACAAGGTTGGCAGGCTTCAACCCAGGGTAGACCTGTTGTGTGAATGGCTTGACATCGATCTCATAGTAGTCGATGGAGTTCCCAGTGGTTGCATTGGTGTAGGTGTAACGAGGTACCTTATCAATCGGAGAGGGGAGAGGGGATTGGAAGATTTGCTTGTACTCGGGGCTGAGCCACTTGTTGTCGCCAGCTAAAGCTTGTGAAGTGAGGAGGGCAGTAACGCCTAAGAAGAGTGATTGCCGCATAGTGGATAGCGAATGCGAATGATGAGCCAGGAAGAGTTGTTCTCGATGCTAATGAGCAAGTATGAGAATGTTTGAACTGGTGAGGATACGAGTAGGGCAACTCATGATGGACTTATATATCCATCGAGCTTCCGCAACACGAATACTCAAGCCGTTCCACTGCATGGTATTGGACGATCTTGAGCAATCCAGTCGACCTGACCATCCAGATCTTCCATGGCACGATACTCGCGAAAACCTCATGTCGGCGTCCATAGCAAATTCTCTGTACGATATCGACAAGTATGGCAGCCACATTCGCTAGACTACCTGTCTAGGCTACGATACGCGCACAGCCGTACCTCGTGTAGGCCCAGAAGATGAACGCCATGTCCAGCCATGTCTTGGACATGCTTGAGAGGTGAACGTCAGGCCGCACAAGGACCCCGCGTAAGGCTTGTATGCTATACGAGAATGTCAACAGTAATAAGAATAGAGCCCACGAGGCTTGTTGCGCTGAGTCGAAGACTGTAGAGACCAACAAGTCGCCGATAGAGTTCGATGCTACTTGCGAATAGAGAAAGTCTATCGGGGTCTGCTGTTGCCAAGGACCTGGTTGTTCTGACTTGTCCCTGCTCTTTGTCTGCTGGACTATGCGCGCGAAATACAGAACAAGCGAACAACAGAATACTATTCTGGACATGTAAGAAAAATGAAAGACAGGGGTCAAAAGGGCAATGTCAGACGAAGAGATGTACCAAAAAAACACGGCAAGGCTTGTCCTTTTCGACGTTGCGACCAGGGGCTAATCAGCCACAGCTGAACATTGCTTGGGGATGCCAGTGTAGCGCACGGCACATGCGATAACCCCAGCGCTATTCACTTGCGTTCGAGGTCTAACCTAGCCTTAAAGCCAGACTTTGCAGCGACCGGATAAGGCTCTACCATAGAAGAGTGCCATCGTGGCAGGCGAGGGCCGGTCAGGGGTCTAGAGGCTGCCTTGTGCCTTGAGGAACCAAAATAGCTCGCGGCTTCGAGCGAGAAGCCAATGCAGCTGTCAACCATTATGCGGGGTCACGCCTATGCCCAGAGATGGGGTCTGTCGATAAGAGGGTCTTTTCGTGAGGAAGAGGAAGGATGGAGGTCGAGACCGCGGACGCTAGACCAAAAGCTCTCAACACACGTGATCTCCTGCTTTAAGCGATCGACTTGGATCAGATTCGCGAGGCTTTAGTCAGGACTTCTCTACAGCCTCAGATCGCCATTTTACGACATCCTGCTGCGCTCCGTGGCAAGGCATCGTTCGCAAATTCTGGGATCATCTCTAGACACACTGCTGTGCAACGACAGATTTGCAGACGCAGGGCAACCGGCAGTTCAACTTCAAGGTACGGCCGCTTCTGACATGGCTCTGACAACTGACATGCTTTCCCCGCCTTGACAGGGCTCCATGCGCATCAAGCATGAGAAGGCGTGCATGAGACCCTTTAAGCTTGCTTGGCCAAGCTGCCGGTGCTGGATGCCTTGGCCTGACCTTCAACTTGTCCGCTCCGCGCAAAAATTGCTGCTTTGAATGCTCCCACAAGACTGATGATCCTTGACCTCAGCTGGCATCGGCAATGCCGCATGCAAGACCAAGGGCAAGGCGGGTTGCGGCTGTCGATCTGGTTAAGTTCCGAACGCTAGACGGAAGACTACTTCCAAGGTGGCATGCATACATGCAATTTCGCTTCACACGGGAAGCCTTCAATGTGCCGACAACATTGTGTTGTTGACGTGTCGAAGATTTACCCTCAGTACTCACTTCTCTTGCACACCCATATCCACCGCCATAACGAAATCTAGCATTCACAACACAGTTCATGGGATTGCTTTTCCTACTACACTCGCTTGGAACCACTAGCTCGCCTCTTTTCAATATATGGCTTGCAGTTGCCAAGGCTACTTTCCGACTGCTGATGCTTGGCCCTCAGTAAGCCCTACGAATACGAGCAGCTCCAGCCAGCGAAGACTACCAACCCTTCTTACTACTGTCGTGTCCGATGACCAGGACGACTCTCGCATGGGTACCAAAGATGCAAGGTTCCTTACACCGCGTCCGCCTTGCGACCCACATGTCTGCCTAGTGTATCGTGAGGATATAACCATGACCACGTTGACGGCCACCAACGCCTGCTAGGTCCCATAATGTCTGCTATCTGGATCGGGATTTCCGTTTGACCATTCGGTAGTGTTGCGTGGAAAGAACAGCTGGATGTCAGTCCGACCGTGGTCGAGCCAACACTTGAGGACCCAAATATTGTCGTCTGGTCTTTTCCTACCGAGTATCTGCTGCGCGCTACATTCTGTCTTCGGTGGGTCCTTGCAGCAGGCTATGATCACCAGAAGAGATTCATCAATGCCAAGAGCTGAACCGCGAACCAGAAATAGTACCTGTATTGGACAACTACCGACTGGCTGGATATTCAGCGAGTTGATATCATGCATGGAGCTTCTCGGATCTCGTCCACAATAATGGTTGTGATATGCCGTGACGCCTGTCACTCACTGCCGTCTGCACATCAGAACTCTGCAGTGTCAGCTGCTGCCCTCCACCCTAGTCTGGAACGCGCATCATCAGGCAATGGACATCCTCGGTGGTGGCAACTTTGAATGGATTGCCCGCAGGACATATCTGCTTCGCACACGGTTTAATTCTACTCATGTACGCCTATGTATAGCCTTGTCTGTTCAATAATGGCCAACAATAGTTGCATGCATCACGTGTTGCGGCATGCTCTCCATCCATCGCATTGACGTCACCTGATGTCCATCATGTGAGATGATGAGCAAATGCTGCAGGTACAAAACATTGTACACACTCTGAACGTTGCGTACCTGCAGCCGTACCCAAGCAACGCTTCCCATACCAGCCAAAGACAAACCCTCAAACCGCCTGAAACGCGGCCTGAGGAAGTCGAGGAAATCCTCAGAAAACTTTTCAGCAAGGAACCTTCAGGAACTAACAAGAGCGTAACAGATAGCGCCCGTCTCTTTTCCCAAGAGCAAGTCAAAGCATCAAGACTCCAGCTCAACGCGCCACCAAACAACGAAAGTGCATCATCCATGATCGCCGAACGTGATGGTGGCAGAAATAGCGTACATCGTGAATAGCTTCCGTTTAGGCCGCCTGTAGATGTGCAAAAGCAGCGTTAATGGGAGGATCAGTGGAAGCATCAGCAGTAAAAGCAAATGCGACAGCAAAAGAAGAAGAAGAAGAAGAAGAAGAAGAAGAAGAAGAAGAAGAAGAAGAAGAAGAAGAAGAAGAAGAAGAAGAAGAAGAAGAAGAAGCAGGAGCCATCAGGTGGTGGTGCATTAGGTGGATTCAGATCGGTGACCAGTGGGAAAAAGGTCGACATGCGCCTTCGTGTTGAGAAATTCTGTACTTTTTTCAGACAATTCAAATAATCAACACATCAACACATCGCCCTTCCACACTCCAATCTTAATATCCAAATTCTGCAAACTGCCCTCAATCTCGAGCCTCTTCCTCCACTCCTCGATTTGGCCTTCCACTCCTTCATACCCAGCATCCACCAACTGTCTATCCGCATCCCCTCCAACCAACACGCATACAACCCAATCTCCGTTGCCATCCTGACCTTGCGCTATTTTTGAAAAAACCTCAGGCTCCGCATCTGCAGCATGGCGGTACACGGTCGCATAGACTAATTGGTTGGTGACGATACCAAGGAGGTTGGCTAGAGAGGACCGAAGTCTTTGAACGTGTTGAAAGGGCGTGGGATAAGGGGTGGTGTGTGATATTGTCAAGGTAACAAGCGTGTAGTTTGGTGCGTTCGTCTCTGATGCGACTTCAGCAGGAAGGTCTTGATGTGATTTGTGGACGGCTTGGATGGTGTCCGCTATAAGACAAACTGTCAGTATTCAAGACGATCGTGGAGATCAACGTGTGCAGCTTACTGTCAACGACTGCTTCGAAGATGCCGACTACAGGCGCAACAATGCTAAACACCATCGGCTCCGTCCCAATCCTTGGATCTCCCGGGAGAAGCACAGCTTCCTCACCCTCTCCCAATACCCTTGTATTCTCCAGGTCCAGACGTTGGGGTATCTCCTGGAAAGTTTTTGTTCTAGGAAGCCTGACATCATCGAGGACGATGGTGTAGAAGTAATCCTCTCCACCATCAGCACTCACGCGAGTGTATCTCGATACTCTTGATGCGCCACCCAGGTCCTTGTCTTTTGGGAGCGAGAGTGTGTCTCGCATGTGCAGTTTCGTCCACCTCTTAAACAGATCTCGGTTCGCCTGTGTGTCTTCATGAAGTTTCGGTCGCACGATGGCGATACCTGGGCGTCGTTCAGTGGGAGTCTCGTGCGTGTCGCCCATGTTGTCAGAGCGCTTGACTGAGGAAGGTTTCAGTCACTCTGAACTTCAACAACGAAGTCGATCAAAATACAGCGTGCCAACTCGTCTTTGTAGGATGAAAGTGCGCAGCGGGCCAAGAGAGGAGTTCCGGGGTGCATTGTATATGCAGGCATCCCTGCTTCGAGATTCCGATTGTTGCACTGCAGGCACAACATGGGGACCAATATCAGGCTGTCCCGAGCGCTAGTTGGCGAACTGTAACCCGCTTGTAGTTCGGAAAGCACCATTGCTGATAATTACGGTGTAGACAAGGAAAGATGTTGCGGTGTATATAACCTTTAGGACCCGAGGGTCAGAAAGGTCGGCCTTTTTGTATCGCTGCGGGGCCGCGACAAAAGAGCACTCACTTTCATAAAAGGAAAGAAAACAACAGACAACTGAGAAGCGACAACAACAACAACAACAACAACAAAAATAGCCACGATTACAGTAAGAGTGACTAAAGGGTAACACTGCAAGAGCGCAATGCAGAGGCAAAAATCCTGTTGCGACACAACGGAAGTCTTCACCCATATCTCACGCCCAATACCTCGGCGGACGCTGGAAACTATTTGGATACTGTTGACGTCCCAACATACCAGCATAGTTACGTCATAAATACCTCCCCCTCCCAAACACCAACCCTGACCCCCCAGTCCAGCCTTCTCTCCGTCGTCTCCCCCTCGCGCCGCCTCATCTCATCCACTGAATCATCCAAGCTGACTTTCAAATGAGTCTGCATAGCCCGACTTACTTCCCCCTCAACCAGCACACAGACAACCCAACTCCCATTCCCGTCCGTGCCCTCGGCAATCGTGGGATGCATGTCCGGCTGAGCACCAGGTACATGGTGGTAGATGCTGGTATACACCTTTCCACCATCTGCGTAATCGCTGGCCAAGTTGTTCACAGCTTCGGCGCGGAGATCTGTGAGTTGTTTCGGTGGCTCAATCCCTGTGTCTTCCTGGATACCAGTATACGTGAGCGTAACCAGCAAACAATGCGGCCCATCAGCTTTCCCTCCCGCAGCCGACAGCAAGAACAAGGGAAGGGAGTTATACTCGCCCTCCCACGCGGGCTGAGAAGCACTGTGTTCTGCGAAAATGCCGAACGAGGCGTTGACGAGGTGCCATACCATCGGCTCATCACCGAAACCATGGGGGACTGGTAGTACCACCTTCTCCCCATTCTCGACAGGTCGTGTGTTTTCGAGATCCAGACGTCGGCTAATTGCATAGTACGCATTCGTCTTCCAAATGGATATATCATCCGAATGGATGGTGTAGAACAGCTCACCGTTGGTGTTGATGTAGCGGAGAGTCCGGCTGATGCCTTCCGTGTTATCAGAGGGTGGTTTGAGATTCAACAGGTCGCGGAAGTGCATGACAGTCCATCGCTTGAAAGTTGCTGCGTTCTCTTTGGTGTGCTCGTGAAGACTCGGTCTTACAATCATGACGCCTGGTCGCTTGGCTGGGACATTGTTGCTGGAGGTTAGGATACTTTCGCCCATTGCGCGTGTGGTGTTGATGATTCGAACTTAGATAGGGATGTGAAGAGGTTGAGTGTGAGCTTGTGAGTGATGTAGATTGTTGCACTTGGGTACTACTAGGATGCTTTTGTACTTTGATGATTTATGTAAGGCAACCGGGCTAAGATGTGGAGTTCCGTTGGTGCATACACAGATGCAGTGAGATTGTCGATCGTCGGCCTTACCCGCGGCGAACGCGAAGAGCGAGGCACCGACTAGCGTGGAAATCATTCTGGTTGCATCCTTTGTCAGGGCAAGGAGGAATCGGATGATTGTTGTTACACGTTCGGTGTTTGGGCGCCGGCGGGCTTCAGAGCAATGTCCCGAGGGCTGAGAGCAGTGATGTAGGAGGCTTGTAAGATTGATCGAGCAAAGTGAGCTAGAGTCGCCGTCTTTACGGCAAAGTTAGAGTGCCCGGATCGGCTGAGATGCAATAGACATGCGATTTTTGAGTCCAGCTACGTACTATACAAGCCGAGAAGCCGCATAATGCTGATATGATCGAGACACTCTAAAGTACTGTCTTCGAGAGCAGAAGGAAACGCAAGAACAGACAATCATAACCTCCCAAATCCACGTACCTGGGGCGTAACATATGCTCAGCAATCCTCAAAGCGCCCAAACACCTCAGGAAACAGTACACAAACAGGGAGGCGACTCAGATAGATCAAGTCTCCCCACCTTTCAAGAACCGTTTCCTGATGAGACTCCTACTACCCCTGCCTCGCCAAATGCAGGAAGACCGTACATTTCTCAATCTCCACCGCATCCTTGCCACTCACTGTTTCCCCATCCTTCGATACTTTCTCGGCAACGATCTCCACCTCGATTCGATTCACCCCTCCCACTAATTTCGCCTCAAACACCGGCTCCCCTTTCTTCTTTCCACCCTCAAATCCTGTGCCTTCAGCGCCGCCGTTGATGCCTGCAGTGACGGGCACGCGATTGACTTCGAAGGTCTTGTTGCCGTTGACCGAGACGAAGAGACGATAAAGGCGACTCGTCAGGGCGATAGGTACTTTGGGGGTGATTTGTAGGTAGGAGTGCGTGGGTGAGAGGCTGATGGTGGCGCTGTGGTGTGTTTTGGTCTTGCTCGCGTGGATGGTCATTGTCCATTGGTGAGGGAGGTTGAGGACGGGGTGTGTGTTGAGACTTAGGCTGGGGATAAGGGCTTCGCTGAGTTCTGTGGCATGTCAGTGGGTAGCTAGGCAGATTTCGGATGGTAACTTACTCTTGAGTGGCGTCTTGCGGAAGACGTCGGTGCGTGGGATGGACGGTGGGACGTAGAATGTTGGTGGTTGGAAGCCAGGAGTGGGCAAACCATTTTGCTGGCTGTAGAGACCGTTAGGATGTGGACTGCCACTTGGAGGACGTGATATCGATTGCGGTGGTGCCATGACTGGAAGTGATGTCTGAGCAGGTACGCTCAATCGTTGTGAGTCTGGTGCGTTACTGCCAGGCCTGATCGCGCTCAGTGCCGGCGATTGTACATCCTGCTTGACACCATCCGCTGTTGGTGATCCAGCGGTTCTCGTCTGCGCAGCGGGGTTAGGAGCAAATGTAGCAGAAGACCCTCTCGTCCCGGAGAACGGGTTCGAGGCTACTGGCGTGGCGGCCTTGTCTCCAGGGCGTGACCGTCGCCGACCCATGCTGTCGTTGACGTGCCGTTGTTGGCGTTGAAGTGCTTCGCTGTCGACAATGACACCAGGTGTGGCCGTGTCGCGTGTACCTGGTGTGGCTGATCCTGAGACTGGGCTTTGTCTGAGCTTCAGCTTCAGCTGCTGTTTGGGCGCCGGTGTCGGTGCTGCACCAGACATGTTGAGCTTGAGTTTGGGCTGCGGCGGCTCATCAACTTTAGCTTTCATGACATTGAGCTTCTCGTTGAAGATTTCCTGATCATGTTAGTCATGGAGTCTGCGCAAACTTCCTATCTCCATACCTCGAGCTCGAGCGAGAGGTTGTACAGCTCACTCCCATCTTCATTGTAGATGCGTGCGTTCTTCCACACAAGGCTCATTGCATTCTCAAAAGCATCCCAGCTCTTGAAGAGAGTGTGTCCGGTAGGTGCGTCGCGCCCGACTACGCCCTGCACCTTCTTCTTGATAGCTGCTAGCGACATGGGATCTTTGATTAGTTGGTAGTAGTCCTTCAGGGCACGAGTAGGAAGGTTGACGAAGGGTTGGAAAATGGCCAAGTCGCCGCTGAGAGCATGTTAGTATGGGGTCCGCATTAAGCAGGGCGTGCCTTACCCTGGATCTGTGTGGTCGATAATTTCTTGGATAATCTGTTCTTGTGCATGTTGGAATGATGGGTTGGGAGCTCCTCGAGTGCCTGTCGACCTTGGCTCTGGTGCAGCGGACGCTGACTGCCTCAGCTTCGATGGTGCAGGAGTCTCTGGCTGTGCAATCACTGCGGCGCGTCGAGTGCGTTCTGTGGCCACTGTAGACACTGTAGACACAGGCGTGGGCGTAGCGGCAGCTCGCGGAGTAGATGCAATGCGTGGAATCGGCTTTCCGGGCGGCACATTCTCCTCGCCTGGTATAGGTGTAGCGACTGCAACGTAGTTGCTATCTCGGTAGGCAGGGTTGTGCTTGACCATCCAGTTGGAGGCCGTCTTGCGTAGTCGCTCAGCATCCTCGTAGATGATAGACTTCTTGTCATTGTATGCCTTTGCGTTGTTGACGAGCCGTTTACAGTCGCTCTCGACTTGGGCGAGGGATGTGTATTCACCGTTGATGAGTTTGTCCTGTCACCCGAAATCAGTATGATATTTTAGGACATTGCAGGCGGTGATGCTGTGACTGCTACTGCGACTGTTCGATTGGTGCTTGTGGGCGTGCAAGATAGCTGTGCAGGTGAGTCGTGCAGTGAGTGTGCCCGTAGGTCTTCCAACAGTATGAGAGCTTGTGGACATACCTCGATGGTGTCTAAGGCAAGTGGTAGTTTTGTGAATTCGAAGTAGTCTGGCAGCTCATCCTATACACACATAGTCAGCGGGGCGTTCCAACGTAGGGAGGGAAGCTTGTGGAGACACTCACCTTGTCTGGGAGTGTCATGAAATGCACTGCAATTGGTCGTCCACTACCAAGTGTTAGTCCCACCTTCCCTTACAACGTATGCTCCCTGGTGCACGTACGTCTTGTCTTTGGCCTGCTTCAAGCTGTCGAGGAACTTCAAGCCCATGTCCGTTGTCGACTCGACTGTCTCTCCGCCGGAGCTCTGCATGCACGGATGGCATTGTCAGCAGGGTGTTCCACTTTATTTGTGTATGCCATGTCCTCCATCTTCGGCTGCATCGCGGCGGTGTCTGGTGTTCGCGCGGCGGCCGCTCGGTGGTGCGAAGTGCTGCCCGTAGGTCGATCTAGAGGGAGTGTCGCGCCCATGTTCAAGTGCGCATCCCGCAACGCGCCAAACACAGCGTGCACCTCTGCACATATCGCCAGCGATGCAGCCATCACCATTGCGCACCATTGGGACGTGCACGTACCGGCGCTTTCTGTCGCTTTGCAGGCCGACCCTCGCCAGGACTCAGCGCAGCGTTGCCCGCCTTGCGCTTTGACGCACTCTCCATTTTCGCGTTTTCGTGGTCGCGTCGTTTATCGAAATAGTTCTCAGGGCTCTTGAAGGAATTCTAGGGTCGTGGTGCCGTGCACTGCGTTGCTGGAGCTGGCCTCAGTTCGCGACTACTGCGACGCGGTATGGTGTTGCGGCCGGGATTCGTGAGCTAACTAATGACTAATCACGTGCAACGCCGAAGCATTCACCACCAAAAATGCAGTTTGCACGGTGACACTTTCTACTATATTGCGATCTTGGAGGCTTGCTTGATCATGTAGGAGTCGCTCATAATGGCATTGTGGTGTCTAGAAACCAGGCCCTGGCACTGCCTCAGGGTATTTGAACAGCAATGAGAACCTCCGCTAAGAACCGCAGCAAACCCAATCATGTTTGTCGAACCGAAAGTGAAAGGTGCATAAGACGCCCGTGTGCATCGCTCAGCTCTTCTTGGATGAAGCTGCCTCGGTCGCTGTCTTTTCAAATTCCTTTTGCGCTTCTTGCTCCTTCATCTCGCGCACCTTGGCAAGCACAACTTCGCGGAAGATGGCGCCCTTCGCAATCCTGCTCAGACGACCAGGTCCTTTACCGGTGGTGCTAGCGCCAGTGCCAGTCGGATTGTCTGTTGTCTTTAAGGACTTGCTGGTTGTGTGGTTTGCGATTGCCTCACCGGCAGTCTCCAGTGCGTTAGCAGGCACGTCTGCCTCGCCAGGCACTCCCTCTTCCTCATCCTCCTGCATCTTCAGAGCCTCGATACGATTCGCAAGCTTAACGAGCTCGATACCGCGCTTGAGACGAGCCTTCGCAACGTATGCACGAATCTCGGGCAGCAAGTTGTGGTCGCTAGCAGTCTTGCCGCTGAGCCATACGTGCTTGAGCGCAGCCTACTAATGTTAGCCTTACGCATTGCAGACTTTGAACCTTGCTTACCTCGCTAGTTGGCCTCTTGTTCTGGTCGGGCTGCAGCAACTGTGTAATGAAGTCCTTTGCGTCTTTGCTGACTTCCTTCCAGTAGCGCTCGTGGAAGATGACACGGCCGTTCTTGCACTCCTCGATCAGGTCTGCGAGGTTCTCGGACCTGAATGGAGAGTAACCGCAAAGCAGTGTGTAGGTGATGACTCCCATGGACCACATATCGACAGGCTTGCCATGTCCCTTCTTCAGCATAACTTCAGGTGCCGCATATCCAAAGGAGCCAGCCATGGTAGTTAGCACCTCGTGCTTCGAGTCGAGCATCTTGGCGATACCGAAATCAGCCAGGACAAGGGAAGAGTTGGGTTCGCGTGTAAGGTAGAGCAGGTTCTCGGGTTTGAGATCTTTCAAGTTGTAAGCGCAAACATCTGTATGGAGCGATTGAGGGTTGTACCTCTGTGGACGCAGTTGTGCTGGTGGAGGTAGTTTACTGCATCGAGGACCTGACGGATCGTCTCGGCAGCGTCCTTCTCAGTGAACTTTCCCTTTTCGCAAATGCGGTCGAAAAGCTCTCCTCCAGTCGCCAATTGGGTCACGATGTAGTACTTGTCCTGCGAGCTGTTAGACCCTGAACTCCACACTATGTGTCCGTCTATTGCATACCCTCGACTCGAACCAGTCATGAAATTTGACAATGTGCGGGTGCTTCATTTTCTGCAGCATCTCCAGCTCGTCGTAGACCATCTGCTCGTTGCCGCGGACATTCTTCTTCAGGATGATCTTGACCGCGACCTTGCCGTCCGGGCAGTCGGCCTCTCGAACGATACCATAGGTTCCAGCACCCAGTGTCTTTCCAAACTTGTAGCGTGACCTGCGATTGCTTTGCTCAGTATGTATTCGTGTGCGGGGGATCTCATGAGGCACGGACTTGCGGTCATAGCTGTCAGGCTGGCCGTGCAACTTGTTGAGCATATTTGTCACTGCGATGACGCGTCAGTAGATGTCTTGCAAGGTACACGGGCTATGAGAGAGGAGTACAACTCATAATGGGCAAAAGTGTCGCAGCAACAAGACTGCTGAGTGTTCTTGGGGGCTGAAAGTAAGACGGCCTGGCCTATCTGGCAGCGTGCAGCTGGTGGTGGGGGTAATGAGGGGTAGGTTGTCCAAAGGCGATAACAATGGATGTAGGTAGAAAAGAGGGAAGTTCGAAGAAAAATCACAAAAGGAGGCGCAGAGGGTGTCAGTAATAAGCACTGCAGGGTCTTGGAGAAGGAGTTGAAGCTCCTGTGCGGCTGTGGGGTCACACTTGCTGGTCGGTCTCCGCCTTACGGGCTGGCGGCAGGCGTATTCGAGGCGCAGCTAGCTAGACTGCTCAACGCACGCGCCTTAGGCATATTTATTCGTAAGGCTGTGATATTTAAGGAGATGACATTGATAAAGCGCCGAAATGATGCTCCTATCGAACAATTGTACCTCGATCATTGTAAATCGCCCAACGGCTGCGTCAACGGCTGTCAACGGCTGTGTCAACGGCTGTGTTGATCTCGTTGTTGATCAACAGATCCTCGCACATGTCTGCCTCGCACAGATCCATGGATGTCATCTTGACTGGGCGAGCCCTTGATGTTTGACGTTGACACTGAACGAACGTGAAACGAATACGAAAAAGACCCTGCGCCGTTCCTTCCGAGCAGTGTCCACATTTGCACATGCTTGCCAAGCTGAGTTTGAGAAGAGCTCGACGGGCAGGGGCTCGCAAGGAACGCGTTTGCAGGGGTCATTCATGGAGAAGTCGCAGATGACATCACATACATTAAAGTAAACTCCAAGAAGCCTGACGAACGGCTGTACTACATAACAATTCCTTTTCTTGCACTTCGCTTTATTTCTCACAGCACATCGATCACAAATCCACCTCAACACTATACACACATCTCACGATGACCGCCGCAACCTTCTTCACTGCCCTCGCCGGCGTCATCGCTGTTATGGGCCTTGCCGTCTTCCTCTTCGGCATCCCACCGGAGCTCAAGCGCAAGATAGAGCTCGCAGCACTCAAGACCATGGGCGAGAACAAGCTCTCCTACGTCGCCAAAGGTACGTTCCTTCATGAGCCTCCCACGATATCTACCACAGCCCCGCCTCACAGCCATTACCTTACGAGACCATTCACAAGCTGACACTCCCCAGACCAGATCAACAAGATCCCCACCTCTGATCGGACCGACCCCCTCCAGCTCAAGAAGGGCATCAGCAACCTTGCCGGTGGCGCAACACAGAACCCTCTCGGCGAAACAGCAGGCGAGGCTGCAGACAGTCTGACAAGCCCGTTCACCGGTCGCTAATATGCCTGTGTCTGTAGTGCGAGCTGCGAACAACGTATAGGATACCGTGCAGACCAGTGCAAGCATCGCGCAAGACTTGGTGCAAACATACTCGAACGGCGCGCTGGAGCGTGTGAAGACATTCAAAGGAGTGCCGAAGCAGGGTGCTGAGAAGGTGGAGCGAAAACTGGAGGAGACGCAGTGATGGCTTGGTCTACAATGAGTAACGACTGATGCAGTGCGGCGTTGGTGGAAACCCTCTTGCTTATTCATAGCATAACCTACCTACCACGTAACCTTACTTTGATCGCCGTACAAGAATGTCCACAACATTCCCTGCCATCCCAGCACAATGCCCCAGAACAGTATCAGAAATGACGTCTTTCTTGTCTTGTGTTGGAAGAAGTGCATCCCCACCAGCGCACCAGGCCAGCCGCCGAGAAGCCCCAGGAAATGCAACGTCAGCTCGCTGACCCGCCACTCCAAGTTTCGTGCCTGCATCTTATCGTACCCGTACGTAAGGAACGTCACGCCACTGATGAAGCATGTGTATGCGACGGGCAGGAGGGAAGACTTCAGCATGGGGTGGATGGTGTAGAGGCGAGCGAGGGTGACGGTTGGGAAGATGAGAGAGAGGACGCCGGCGAGTGTTGCGGGGGTTAGGGGGCGGTGGCGCGGGCGTGGGCGGGTTGGCATTGTGGTGTTGTGTCGTCGAGCAGAGGGAGAGGGATTTGGCTGGTGAGAGGGGTGTGGAGTTGAAATGGTGATGACGGAACGCGTTGTTTCGTCAATCTCCCGTTGGAGGGGCTAGGGATTAGCGTAGTATTAACAGCAACGGTTCGACATGCGTGTTGCTTCTACTGACTTGGACTCATCTTGATCGGAAGATCGATGAGAAATAAAAATTCTCCAAAGGATGACAGTTCATGTCGACTACGCTACGCACAATCGCCCAACACGGCTAGCGAGGCGTCGGTCACCGACAGACTTGAGAACCACCTCCTACCCTTGAAGTTCCGCTGGGCGTCATGCGTTGACCGTATCCAGCCTTCTGTCGACAGCTCAGAGCAGGTTGCAATATGCCCTTGCTAGACGTTATTCATCTCTTCTTCAAGCCAGCCGCGACGGTTGACGATGAGGACTCTATTCTCAGCAAAGAGTGGGACATGACGCTGCAGTATGTGCTGCATCAACCTCACCTATACGCTGCGTATACCTCGAAATTGAGTGAACAACATGAAATCTGGGTTTTCCTGGGTAAGTTCGCTGCTTAACATCCACGATTCCTTCGTTTTTGCTTATTTGCTTTGCTAGTCTGGGAGTCCTACGCCGGCCGTAACGACTTCTACCGTCAGACAACTGGTTTTGGCTTCATGGGCAATCATATAGCCAAGGCACCTTACGTTTACCTCTTTGGAGAGGATTCGTATGAAGGGCTCGATCACACGCACCAGTGGACTATCGACATCATCGGTGCAGAGGCTGGAGCTGCTAAAGGCTCGCAGAACACACATGATCCGAAGCAAAAACTCGACGTGCAAGAAGAGCAATTTGTTCAACTTTTGAGTCGGCATGACTTTGTGGCTCGACAGGAGAAGAAATCTATCTGGAGCTACTATGTGGACAGCCGCTTCGAAGATGCGATCGCCGCTCTCGTCAAGACAGAGAATCGCAGACATCAGGATTTGAAGTGCGGGTTGAAATGGAAGCAGTTTTCCATCGAGCTTCACAAGTGCGGCCAAACTCCATATCCAGCTTCTCCCCACGTCGGCATGCCTCTGAACATCGCAGACCTTATAAAAAAACAGCCTTGGGAATACGGTGTAATATTGCACGACCAGTCTTCACAGTACTGGGACACCGCGTATCCGATGAGTCTATCATTCCAGCCGATGATGGTACTCAGTAAGGCAAACATCTTCCTGCCAGAACGCGTGAATCGACAGACCGTGGAACCGACAACTGCTGACGAGTACGCCATGGCCATCATCTGCGTCAAGCTAAAGGTTGCGTCATTTGAGCTTGATAAGCACCTTGTAGAATCTCTACGCGAGTTAGTTGGACTCCAAGACGGCGTGAGCGGGCTACGCCAACTCAATCTTCTATTGAATTCTGATCAGAACAATGAGATAGTATTCCTCTCTGGTAAGTGTACTCTCGCCGTACCTTAAGCTGTGTCAATGACGTTGCATGTAGTATGGGATACTACTTCTGATCTCACAGACTATCGCCAACAACGCACAATCGATGAGAGCAAATCGCATGATGCCGTCGCCAGCTGCATTGTCACCCATTCTTGGGTCAGCGATGCACCAGAATTGCGGAAATTGAACTGGGAAGATATGCCTCTAACACCTGACAATCAAGCTTGGCAAGAAGTCGACAAGGTACTTGAAATAGTCAAGTTCAAACCTATGAAGGCTTTGACATCGGCCGAAAAGGAAACGTTCATGCTTCGAATCTATGATCTAACCAAGTAAGTTCCTCACTCTCCGGTTGACACACCATCGCAGTACTCATTCAAGCTAGCACCATGTCCTCCTTGTGGTCCGCAGACTCAGACATGGATGCGAGATCAGTAGTGTATGCGGAGGATCCGGTATGGACAGAAACGGGCGATGGCTCGTCAAGCTGCCTTTTAATGCTTGCTTGGGACGGAATCGACCAGCGAGCAGCTTGGTTGAGACGCTTCATTGCTGATAATTTTACTTGGACTGGTCATATCGCGCACACACTGGGGCTGATATCTTCCCACGTCGAATCTGAAAGTTACAAGATGGAGAGGCTATATAAATGGCAGCCACGATACGACACGCCACCGAGACGGGAAAACGGAAACGATGAGGATGATGACAGCGATCGAGACATGGGTTTTTGAGGTGGCTGAGATGACCCGATTTGGAATAGACATATCTCTATCAACTTTCATCTTCCGTGATAAATTTTTGGACTTTCAGTGCTAGATGCTAGAAAGCTGCGAGTTGACAACGGCATCTCCGTGAAAGTTCGTTCGCATTACGGTGAGCGTAAGCCGCACTACAGCGGACTTCGGAGCCAAACGTATCAGAACACATCCCCATAGAACGGAGTCCGGTAAGCACTGGCAAACTCTGAGCTTACGCCGCTTCCGTCTGATTGATCTACTTTGAAGGAAGCTTGGCAGGTACCGGACATCAAGGAAGTGCATCGCCGTGATTGTGTTGGGTCTTGATCCCTTGTCTCCGCCATGTCACTGCTCAGGTATATCATGCAGCCCAGCTGCTGCGTTCTTGTACTACATCTCACAGCATTTTTCTGATCCTTCTTTCGCCCTTTTGGACAGCTCTGGAGCTGTCGTTCATTCCTTTTCTCTTCAACACCATGAGGCTTTTTGGCGCAGATGTTCTCTGCACGGCACTGGTGCTGATCACCTGTGTCAATGCCTTCTCTTTCGAACTCTCAAAGCGGGCTTTGAAGTTTGACGAGTCCTGTAACACCAAGTATGGAACGCTTACCGCGAAGCAGTTGGTAGACAAAAGTATCGAATTCCAGCCCAAACTAGCAAAAGCTGGTAAAGACAGTCTGGACACTCTCATTGCGGCACTCGAGTACCAGAGTAAAGCTCCCGGCGCCAAGAAGCCTTCCGCCAGTAAAAGCGAACTGGACAAGATCATCGCTACCTACCGCGTTCTTTTTGGCGATATCCAGGCAAAGAACGACGATGGAACGCCGAATCCTAACTTCAGGAAAGAGGCAGCGGACCACATCGCCGCCATCAAGGTCACGAGAGACTCACTCAACCGCATGATGAAGCCTGGAAACCCGGATCTGATCATCCATTGCAATGACGACTGGCTCAGCGAAAGAGGTCCAAAGACCGCGGCACCCAAGCCTACTGCACCACTGAGCTCTGGCTCCAAGTACTTCTACGACATGGACAGGAAGCGATGGGTCAGCGTTAAAGGCGGAAAGCCTTGTCAGGGTAACAAAGCTGCGGTCACCACCATGAACAAGAAGTTATCTGGGGCGTCTCGTGAGAAGGGCCCGGAAAGGTGTGGCAGTGCCGTTAACGGTCGTGATATCATCGATTACTGACCATTTGCAGGGTCACGTTCTGTAAGGATTATTTAAAGCGGCAGCACCAGCTCGAGAAAGACAAGCAGCCTCATCTCTGGGACATCTCTACGACCAAACTTCCGGATACTTTCGCAATCTACACACAAACTGGCAAGAAAGACCAGACTCTTCCTTTCCATATATCGGCTTTCGGCAAAAAGATCGGAGCGAAGTGGTTTCACGAATTCATGCACACCGAGCTCTTCCACCCCGACTTGAACAAGTTCGCAGACAAGAAGGTGCCAGACTCGCAAGGTGGTACCGGCGGACTAGCATACGGGTTTGATGGCGCTGTCGGACTCGCTAAGCAGAAGGGAGGAAAGAACATCGCCGAGTCATCACGCAACATCGAAAACATTCTCTATTGGTCTTTGGCAATGTACTACGACAAGTGGTTGTGGAGCACAGGGAACCCTGAAGATCCCAGTAGTCTGACTACTCCCTCGGTCAAGTCTGCCAGTATTGACGAAGAAGAAGAGTCCCAAGTGGAAGCGGCAGCGAAGGGAGGATCAAAGAAGACCACCAAACCTGCAGATCCACCGAAAACTGAAAAGCCTGCTGATCCGCCTAAGACAAGCGCTGCAGTGCCACCTCCGCCGCCGTCTTCTCAAGCGCCTCCTCCACCGCCAGCAACGTCTTCAGCAGCAGCAGCAGCATCACCAGCTGCTAGCTCGCAAGTTGCACCACCCGTCAGCTCACAGGCACCAGGCTCCAAGCCTACATCAGCACCTTCCATCAGCACTCCTGTATCTGGAGCATCTACCCCCGTTTCGAGCTCCGATATCGCATCAATCAGCAGCCTCCCCCACTCTTCCTGCTCAAACACACTCTGCACCCTCCCCTCCTCCTCCGCCACTCCTACATCCTCCGAAGCCGTCCCCCAAGAAACCTTTGAATCCGAGCCCATGAACGCCGGCTCCATGACCGCGGACGAGATCATTGCCATCGCCGGATCGATTGCTTCGGAGCAGGTCGCTGCAATGGCGTTGTGGGACCAGGCGCTTGCGGAGATGGGGCTTCCGAGTGAGACGGTCGAGGGCGACCCGACGGCAAGTTTGGGCACGGGGTTGCCGATGGCGACGGGTAGTGCTGGGGGTGCGACGAACGGGACGTGGGAGATGCCGGTATTGAGGGCAAGGGGTGGTGATGGGAGGAGGGAGAGGAGGATGTATGATTATGCTAGCTGAGGAGGATGTGAGAACGTCCAGTGAAGATGAAAGTGGAAGAGATTCATGAGAATCTCTGAGGTTGTGATCAGGGCCGGATAAATAAGCTGATGCTCTTGCTATGTGTATGTGGTGATGAACAAGGTACAAGCTGTAAGCAAACATGCATCTTGGTTCTTCTTCAAGCAAAGTCATCAAGGACACCCGCTCAACGAAAAAGTAGAACTTGTGTACAATATAAACCAAGCAAAGCATGTGAGCGTTACTCGCAGGCGGACTTGTCACCCTCACGAGGATAACTCGACAGGAAGTTGCCCCAGTGGCATCTTGACCCCATCCCTCGTGTGTGCGTGGAGGCGTCTTGCATGTCGGCATGCCCGTTTCTGTCACGGTTTAGGGTGACTCCTGCCTGTTATACCTCACCTGTCATACCTCACCTGCCGTTAGGGTGACTGCCTCATTGCACTAGCGTTGTTTACTGTTGCTCACCCATACATACTGTTCGTAGCTTCATATAATACAACCCCAGTTCAATCCTTCAATTTTCCCTGTCTGCACACTATTCACAAATCGCAACAGTCAAAGTATTAACTTTTGCGAGTACTTTATTTTCAACAGTTATATGAGGATAAATAAGCCTCCGGATTCCATTTGAGTCGCTCTCCGTGTCACGAATCCGAACTGTGTTTGGAGTGGTGGATTTCGCGGAATCCAAGCTTGATCCTCAACACACGGGGGCAGGGAAGCATATGTCCCAGACTCCGTCCAAATGTAAGTGATCTTGTTGTTCGAATCTAAATCGATAGATTAACCCGGATTGCAGGACATCTTGCTGCCAGTTCAAGTCAGCACTGCTTCGCCTGCCAGGGGAGCTGCGAAATTGTGTCTACCACTCCGTCTTCAAAGACGAAGAATACAGGTTTGAGAGATACAGTTTTAACACTCAGAACTTTCTATACGCTCGTCAGCACGGCCAATCGCCTTGCTCTTTCGAGTGTCTGTCGGCAAATCTATGCAGAAACTGCACTCTTGCCCTTCACCACCGGTACCATCGTCTTCGATAACATCGAAACACTGGAGGAACTTACGCATCGACTTACGATATTGCAACGCTCCGCCATCCGAACAATGCGACTAAGTATGCCCTTGGGCAGTGCTAACATCGTCAGACTCTTCATACGCAAGAGTAGGAAACACAATCTTTCGCTACATGACTACCTCCCCGGTGTACACAAGGTTGAGGTCGAAACCATTAGCAGCTACACGGAAGTACGAAACAGGTTTTTCGGTTTGGACACGCACGCGTATCAATGAGTGCAAGAAGCGTTTCGAGGCGTGGCTGAGAGGCGGTGGAGGACGTCCTCGTGAAGTCCACTTTTGTGGATACGGCATGTACGAAAAAGCGTGTTTAGACCGAGAGTAGTTGCAGGATTCCTGTAGTTGTTGCTGAGAATTGCAACCACTTGTGGTGCTTCCAAATTGGGTTGTGACGTCATGGCGAGAACTTGTGGCGGACTTCAGAACTCTGAACAGCGGCATCAACAAGACCCGTACCACGACTACAACTTGTATCGTTTTGGACCAAATGGAACCCCCTTATTAGAGAACACGTTTCTTTTTACTTCTGACAATTGTATAATGGCTCTGGATGTGACAGACATACGGGACGATGCGAAAGTTCGACCAAGTAATCCAGCTTCACAACCTCACGCGATTTGACCCCCCAAAGACATTATCGCACGTCTGTACAAGGCGCCAAGTACCCGGCTCTGCCGCTTGATCTTATGTCAAGATATGGCGGAAATGCAAACGGCCTCCCAAGGTCTGCACTTCCCGGCTACAGCGGAGTCCAAGCGGAGCGAGGCCCTTGACAGGCGGAGGGGAGCCACCCACAACAGCCATTCCGCCCTTGTCGTCCATCTCTTGTGGTAGCTTGCCACTCTCCGGTGCTTGAGCGACGTAGATTGGTGCAAGTCCCGTGCACCACTAAGATTGCACATGTGTAAAGTTTTCCAGTGGAAGGAGCTAGCTCTTACGCGAGCCCAGGACCAAAGTTTGTTCTGGCAACCGTTGGAAGGCTCAGCATACGTCGATCCCGGCTGGTATTGCTCGTCGTAGATACCACCTACTCTTGGTGCTAGGGATAAAGAGATGGTAAGCTACGTATACCGAGCACAAGATCCCCTTCCAGCAAAGCTTCTCTACGAGCAACCCTACCTTCCTCACCACTATCTACTTTCGTAATGAGACATACAATGAGGGTCTCAGAGCCAGGCCGGCTTAGAGGGTATGACACAAAACAGGACTGGCAGCTCTGAGCCCGCCAATAATATCTCAAAGAAAGGCGCTGCTACACCGCCACTCGCGGACTCGGACATGGAAAAGGTTGAATCACGAAGAGAATGCAGCGTTTTGGATCCCGCGATGAACGAACAGTCCGATTACAAAAGGGTAGGAAGATGGCGGGCCTCCCTAATCTACATCACCAATCAACTGATAACCTATACAGCATATGTCCTGTTGCAATTCTTTTGCAGATACCCAACTGTTTTGAACTGCGTCGACTCCTTCAAGATTATCGGCGGCACATCTCTTGCTATCATCGTTGGCACAGCGTTCGTCCTCAACCCACCCTCACTTGTTCTTCGGCGGTTATCACTATGAGTATCGCGCTCAACAGAATCTCCAAGTACGCTGTATGTACAGTGGCCTTCATTGCCATCCCAACAGTCGTTTCATAGGTGTTGTGCATGCCACGCAAGATGACGTTCCTTGCTCATTTTGTCAGTAAGTTGACACCCTGGAGGTTGTCAGCAGATTTGACCCAATCTAGTTCCTTGCACGATTTCCATATTCAAGGCGGTGCTTATTGTCATGATCGCCCTTGGCGTCAGCGAGCCGGCCCGCGCACCACCTACTTGGGATTGCGAAATCGTCTTCTGGGGTAACCCCACGTTTGCTCAAGGCTTCACTTCCGTTCCGAATATCGCATTCGCCTATGCCGGCAGCCAGGCTTTCGTCACTGTCATGGCTGAGATGCGAGATCCTTCGAAGGACATCATGCTCTCGATGTACATCCTTCAGATCTTTGCCATTCCAATGTACAGCATCGTTGGTGCTGTCATTTGTGGTCTCACTGGACAGTATGTGGACAGCCCTGCGCTCGGGACGGCACCTCCCGTTCCAGCTAAGGTCGCATATGGCATCCTCCTCCCGACGCTAGTGGGAACATCACTCGTCTTCGGTCATACATCCATCAAATACATCTTCGCGGAGGTCATCAGTGTTTTGAAAATCAAGCACAAGTACGACAAGAATACCAAGCGCACATGGATCATTTGGATTAGTATTGGCACCGTTTTCTGGGTCCTTGCTTTCAACCTCGCCAACGCGATCCCGCTCTTCGAATTCATCTTGTCGATATCGTCTGCGATCTTCGTCTCATGGTTCACTTCGGTATATGAAGAGTCATACGGCTTTATTTGAATTGGGATGTGCAGTTCAGTGACTAGAGAAAGACCAGCATGGCGATCCTGAATTAGACTATTGTATTGTTGACATTGTTCATGAACTGCGCGGGACTCTGGGTATATATTGACCAGCTCATCGCGGCTTTCAATGACCCTGCATCCCCGGTCAATGGCCCTTTAACCTGTGCCGACAATAGTGTGCGGAGATAATTGGGCATTGAGGCTTGAGACAAGTTGGGGTATTGCTGGTATGTGCAAAAGGTGTGGCGAAGTTGCACTAGATCTTCCCCTCGGTCCATTGCCAGCTTTCTAGTACCACTACCTCTGTACACGCGATATTATGGAGTTTCACCATCTATGGGTAGATTCGGCTATCGTGTTCCATCGATGCAAGTCAAGTGAAAGGCACGTCCCAATCGGGTGTTGACGATATTGCACTTGATACTTGTTGCCACCGCACCCCGCAGCCACACCGCAACCACCAATTGACCCCCATCAACCAGTCTACTTGTAAAAGAATGAACCACACAACCTTCATGTCAAGTGCAGTTATCGTCCAGTGCGAGAACATACACACGATGGTTAAGACCAATGGCCTAGCCAAATTTGGTTCCAAGTAAGTCTCTTCGCACTCTTCTTAGCAGTTCGCTGATCTCAGGAGCTCTGCAAGTCTATCTCCTCTCCTACGCCTCCCCGCCGAGCTCCGCAACATGGTCTACATCTACACTCTTGGCGGCAACACATGGTCGATCAACATGGGCCGCGGTAGGACCAAGCCGCGCGCCGACAACGCCGCCAAGAACGCGTTGGCTCTCCTTCAGGTCAATCGTCAAATCTACGCCGAAGCCCACCTCTTCCCTTACCTCTACAACACCTTCGAAGGCCGCCACAACGGCCACTTGCGCGAGTGGGTCCAGTCCTTGCCAAGTACACACCGCAAGTCCATCACGTCCATCAAGCGCTACCAGCGCAGCTACCTCATCGAAGGCGCACAGGGTGTGGATGTTAGCCCGATTTTCTGGATGGATACCCCCACAATGGGTCAATGGAAGCTGAAGGGACTGAAGCGGATCGAGGTTGAGGTTGCGCTGCAGAAATGGGGTTGGAACAGCAATGAGGAAGAGACGAAGGCTGCAAAGGTGAAGGCGTTGGCCAAATTACGCAAGTTGTTGGAGGAGGAGCATCCGGGCGTCATTGTGAATGTTGTTCTGAGGCGTGGGTATTGAAGGAAGTAGCATATGCGGCGGCGCTTTGGCACGCTTTAGACTATGGTTCTGTATTTCCGGTCTAGATAGCGAGGGGAATGGTTGTCAGTGCTTGAGAAACCAAGGACCTCGTATTTGTCTTGAAGTTAGCTGTTTCTAGCTACGAGTTTGTGGAGAAAGATAGTTACGAGATCTGTCACCATGATTTATGATACTTAGATACATAGCGATGAAATGCTAACTGTATTATCGAGAAGCATGTCTCCTGTGTCAGGCAGGAGAACGGTGTTTGTTGATGTATGTTCGACGTAGTGCGACGCGTTCCTGACGCGCGAATTTAAGTGGGTCTCGACCTCTTCGCTGGTTGGTCAGCATGCGACCCCATACCCACTTTCCTGCGCCGAACTCCATCAACTTTCTCCTCAATTCTATTCCACTCTTGGATCTTTTGGGTAACCTAGGAAAATATGTATTTTCAACCTTTCTTTTACCCAAAGTCGCGCTTCAACTCCCCTAAGAGAGCATTCGTAGGGATCTCGCGGAAGCTTGGATAGTACCAGTAGTAAGCCGTGTTCATCTCCTGAGGGTAAGACTCCACCCTGGACTAGCGTTACCCCTCAGCCCTCGCGTCGCGCGCTTAGCCCCAGCTAGCGCGTAACTGACATCCATTGCCTGATTGGTCGGCGCAGTAGACTCCAACGTGGAAAACCTCGAAATCATCGAGCTG